>NC_134012.1:99704828-100041078 GCF_047716275.1 Strix uralensis | reverse complement strand
CTTTGGGAAGAGTTCTTTCCTTTAATTCTTCCCTGCTTCAGAAAAGTCCTTCTGCCTTTCCCATTCCCCAGCCCTGCTCGGCTGGGTGATGGGGGAAGAGCAGAGCAGGGGGGTGCTGCTGTGCTGAGCCCTAACCCGAGCTGTGCACCCCCCGGCCCTCGCTCTCAGGCTGCCACCGGCACGTCGAAAGCCTCCTTTGCAAAACACCCTTTTGAAAATACTCAAGTGCTACAAAGCAGATGTGAATGCCCAAACCACGCTCCAGTTTTAACTGGGCCCCTTCTCCCACAGCAGCACCTAAGACCTCGGATGAAGATGGGGGCGGGTTAAACAAACTTCCCCGTGCAGGGGAAAAGCCCGAGACTGGTTACCAGAATAATCACCTCCTCTTCTGAGCAGCCACCTACCCCAGGCCCTGCTGTCACTGTCACAAGGCTGCCGTGCCACGAGCCTCTGACACCGAGCCCCCCAACTCAACAGGGGTTAGGCTAAAAAATACATGACCCCTCACTTTTTCTTTGTAAGTAATTATTGAGGAAGCCATTTGGAAAGGCATAATTGTAGCAAAATATAGTTGGAAGAAAGTTCTTGGCCACTTTTCTCCCCCAGACACTCCACACCCCAAACTGGGAGGGCAGCCCCTGCACAATACCCTCACCCCACTGCAGCCAAGCAGCTCCCTTTGTTTCCAACCACAAAATAAGCGTGTAGACACACCTTTAAAAAAATTACTAAAAACCTCACTACATTAAAAACACCCCACACAAATCCCCTGAACTCCAACAGCATTTTTTCCTTCAGAAAGTTAAAAATCCAAATCATTTTGTATTTTAAAATATGTATATAGGGTTTTTTCTATAGAAATGAATTAAGTCACCTGCACATCAGTAAACTAAATGCCCGCTTAACTCTGGAACCCTCGCTTAACCAGAACACGGTCATGTCCCACAGCACCAGCTCCTTCTGCCAGAGCCCTTCATGGCACCCAACACCCGGGACTGCGACCCCCACGTAAACCACGGGGGTCCAGGTCCGCATACCCCCACCCCGGGGGTCCCTGCACCCCACGGCCGTACCCAGAAAGCCAGGCTCAGCAGCAGCAGCACGGTCTTGGAGGTGATCACGCCGCAGTCCATGTCGTGGGGCTGAGAGAGCAGGGCTGGGACTAACGAGCAGGGACAGGCTTTGGGTCCCGCGTGGGGCCGCCCCTGGGCCCGCCCCATCTCTTCCCCCCACCCAGGGAGGGGCCGGTCAGTGGTTCCTTATGGCCAACAAGGCACTTTCTCAAGCAGGGGGTTGGGGAGCACCGAGAACAAACGTCAAAGCAAATTATTGTTGGCTTCGACGTGCGCTTTTTTTTTTTTTTTTAAACTTTTGCAACATTCATTCTTAGTTAAACCGAGCTTTTGTGAAAAGCTCTCACTTGCGGCTAAAAGGTTTCCATCAACTCTGCCTTCCCGGATTGCTAACCCACAGCTGTGTGTCTCCATTTCTCAGCCTTTCGGGTCTGGCACCGTCTCACGCCCGTCTTTTCAATCGTATGCGCCTCGAAAAGCAGGAATACAGCTACAACTTGGGTTTGGATACTCAGCAGTCTGTCCTAACCGCTGAAATGTGAGGCTGAGCAGCCACAGGGAGAGGGATTTCAATCTGGTGGCTGCAGAGGGCATGAAAACATTGCTTTCTTTTCATCAGCCAAACCTCGTGCTTTTAGAAACAAGCCAAAGGTGTAGGGCTGGGAGCCAGGGGTTTGTTTTGGAAAGAAGACCTGAACTGAGCTGAACTCAACTCTCCGCTGGGCTGCAGGATGCAGTGATAACAAGTTTCCAGTCTTTCTCACAAAAATAGATGTGAGCTTTCCTTCGGGGGATATGGATTTTGGAGAGGTTGTGCTGAAGTAGCTCTCCAGCAGGAAATCGGAGAGATTACAGACAGTCTCTGCCCACAGCCCATGAATTTAAGCCACAGGAGGGCCTGTGCCCGCTGCCAAAATCACAGAAATCCTCACGCTGAAAGTGGGGTGAAGCCGATTTGCAAAACTAAATTCCTTTAAGGGTAAAGATCAGCGCAGTCAGACCTTGATGACTGCTGACAGAGCCCCTCCTGCCAGCAAGCCTGTTTTTGTTGTGATAGTGTCTATTGTAGCAATAAATATTAACAGTGTATAATTGTGGAGTATTTCTTCATTTAAAAAAAAGCCCAGCATTTTCACTTTTCCTTGCAGCATGGCAGGCTGAGGTGTTAATAAAGAAAGGAAATCACGTGGAAACCATTTATCTTCATAATTTTGTGCGAATGAGTGGTAATCTGGGGGAAATACTTTGAAGGAGAATGAAAGGGCAAATTCTGAAGTTTCATTTGAAATTAAATGTAAAGGAATAATAATAAAAAAAACCAAACCAACAAGGAAACCACCTTGCCAACCAAACCATCTTTAATATCAAAATATTTTTTCCATTTTGGTTGCTTGTTAGTTCTCTATTTTATTTAAAAATAAAATAAAGGTAGTTTCAGAATGAGAATGAAACAGCATTCTTAATCAAAATGTTACCAGCTGTATGCTGTTTCTTTCAAAACAAAACATTATTAAAATCAACAACAGCTGATTTTGTATTAAATTGGCCTCAAAAGTAACTTGCCAGAACAAGGATGTGCCTGTGGAGACGTATCCCAACCATCGCAGACAGCCCCGGTTATGATATTCTGCATCATTCTCAACCAAATTAGTCTTAAAATCAGGAATTTCCTGTTGAACATGTGATTTTTAAAAAGCAGTAAGCTGGAAATGTCACAGTCAGCTTTGGAAAGGAGTGGGGAAAAAGGGAAATTCAAAGTATCTAACACAATAACAGCACGACAGACTAAAAGGAGGCTCAGTTTCCAGACCTGCTCTTTGCCTTGGGACCTTTTGCCCTGGATGAATTGGGTGGGTTTGTTTGGTTTAAGTCTGAATATGTTAAGAAAACAAGATGTTTCCCACTGATTTATTTATTGCCTGTTTTGCAACATGGAAGCTCAACGGTTTGCACTGGAAGCTGGTAGGAAAAGGATCTTTTCTCCCTTATCCACCAGGCATCAATGATGTAAAGACAAAAATTCCCTTCTGCACATCAGGCCATATATTTGAAAATATCACTTTTTAATTTTCTTCCTGCTAGACTAAACAACTTGTCAGCTCTGGTATTTTCCAGAACTGATTCTCTCCCATTAAGCCCCATTTTTCTTGAAGTGCCTAAAAATGGGGAGCATGTTCCCTGAGGGTTTAGCTGTGCCGAAGAAGACGCCGGACCCGCTGGCTTCTCCTGCAGCACCATGGCATCGCTGACTCACTTCCACCTTGTGATCGTCTGTTACTCCAGATCTATTTCTGTCAAAGGAACCGCTTCCGAGTCAGCTGCCCTTGTCCCTTCTGCACCACATCTGATTTTTCAGCCCTTTCCTCCAAATCCTCAAGACCATTTGGAAACTCCATCCCTACCCCAGTCCTAGCCCTCGCCACCTCCACGTGCTCTCCAGATTTAATTTCTCTATTCTCTCCTCCAGGTTATTACTGAAATTAAAACAAAGGAGCCCAGGTGACAGCAAACCACGAGTGACTCTCACTGGGCTGAAGATCGGTCCCAACGGGCAGTGGGAATGAAGCTGCCGTGGGGTGCGGGGAGGTGTTAAAAGCCTTATCATATGATATTTATTGTTTCTTTCCCCACAAGGCCTGTTAACCATCACAGAAGGAAATGAGATTAAAGTGAAACCATTTGTCCTTGACAAATCTACGTTGACTGGTATTCAGCTCCATATTTTCTTCTTAGCTGCTCACGAATGATTTCCCAATTATTTATTCCACTGTCTCTTTGATGTTGTTTTTCAGGAACTGAAGTTAATTGGCCTGTAATTTCCAAGCCTTTCCCCTTTTTTTTTTTTTTTTAAAAAATGAAGCCTATATTCCCCCTTTCTCAGCCTACCAGCACCTCACCTCCCTCCCAAAACCCCCACTGCCAACAGCTCTGAGATGACTGGAAATACTTTTAAAGTTATCTAGGATAAAGCCACAAAGCTCCTTCGAAAACCATCAATTTATCAAACCTCAGCGTAACCTGTCCTTTCCTCATTCTCCCGTTGATTCTAACCTTTATCCCTGCTTTCTGCTGTTCCAGCTGCCGATTGTGCTGGAATTTTTGGTGACCAGTGGTGCAATGGGGACAGAAAATCAGTCTCCTATGGTTGGCATGTGAGGATGATGCAGAGAACCTTTCATAGGGCATGATCTTATTTCTCAGAATGGTTTGGATCGCTTGAAAAGTCTCATGTAAAAATAACAGGAAGGAAATTTACGGTCAGGAGAGATAGCTTTTTAAGCTAAAACCACTGAAATAATCTTTTATGGAAATCACAAAATTAGCAAAAAGTGAAGTTTGAAAAACTCAAAACCGAAATACTTTCAGTTCCTCTTTAAATACTCTGGGAGGGTTACACACTCAGTTCTTGTCCCAGTCATGAAAGAAATGTGTTTCCCAGCAACAAATATTCACCTTTTCTCATTTTTACAGTAGGGAAATTGTTCCTGCGTGGAGTTTAATTAGGAAGGCAAGGACTCTACATGGCTCTCCATCCCACGCCAGCAGAGAGCCCGCCACGGCAGCTGGAGCATCTACGTGTCACGGTTTGAAGTTCAGACCTTGCCATAGTGCTCGACGTAGAATTTGGATTTCCACCACACCTCAGTACTCTGCTGAGCAGGTACTAGAGATAACACTACACCGACCCCAAAGCTGCGCCTGCAGAGATTTCAAGCCTCACGCTCCGCTTTGCTCCATCGACCCTGATTTGCCGGGAGAGGTATTTTGACCACTCCACTGCTCTTACCCCACTTGCTGACCGAGGACAACCAGGTAGGACATAGGCAATGAAACCCTGACAGATGCCTGGTTGGCTCTTCTGTGATATTTCATTGTAGTTACGAGCTAAAGCAACTCAAAGTGGGGTCTCTGGATCCCAGTGGCTGTGGTGAAAGGTTGGCACCTAAAACCAGATGAGACTCTGGGGCTGTGTCCAGCACAGCACTTAAACCAGTAGGTCTGAAGGGGCAGGAATACTGGCAGCACTAGGTACCAGCAGAAGGACAGAGTCTTCCCAGTGAAACCTGGAGTGTGGAAGGAGGAGAA
This sequence comes from Strix uralensis, assembly GCF_047716275.1. Classification (NCBI taxonomy): domain Eukaryota; kingdom Metazoa; phylum Chordata; class Aves; order Strigiformes; family Strigidae; genus Strix; species Strix uralensis. Next base: position 100,035,916 of record NC_134012.1, on the reverse strand, counting down.
GTGTGCTAAAGAGAGCACTGGCGGGTCAGGTCTTGGGACAGGGAGGTAGGGAAGGACCACAGGAAGCTTTTCAGAAATAAGTGCAGTTTTAATGGCTGGATCCACCAAACTGTAAATCTGCTGGTGGGGCAGCCCTAAGATACAGGGTCTATGTTCATGATGATCTCATGCTGGGATTATTCACCCTTCCTCCACGCCGTGTTCCCTTTTTGTGGTTACTCTTTGCTCTTTCAAGGTTGAGAGAAAGAAAGGAGAATTAACATCTTCTCTACTCGCCTTTGGGCGTGGAGAGGAGAGCAGCTGATCTTCTCCCCCACTCCCTTCCGCTGTGCGGGTTGGGGTAAAAACCAGCATTTGTCTGATGGCGCCTGGCTCAGATGTGGTCGGGGAAGGACTCTCTGATCTTTGCATTTCTACATTTGAACCACAAGGACCAAGCATGACCCGTGCACGCAGCTGACAGCACCAGCCAAGGCCAAACGTAGACCCGTCCCATCCGCCACCTCCTTTCTTCACTCAGAAAGTTCTCAGATCTCATTTCAGCTGCTAATATTTGAAAGCTGACCAGCTACTCATGGGCTCCAACTCAAAATTTCTCAGCCCTCCCGTGAAGTTCGGGGTTGATTAAACATTAAGAATTACTCTCCTCCAACTGGCGTGCCCACACTAGAAGGGATTCCACAGGGAGATACACGGCCGCCACAGAAACACGCGTTTTGTTACAGATAACCCCAAAGAACGCTGATAGTCAACGCTGCTTCCAGCTGCACGATGAAACATCTGCAGGACTCTTAGGCTGCAGTACTTAGTACCGGCACGAATTCCAATTAATCCCGAAGGTGAGAGATGAGAGCTGAGATGTGAGGCTGCCTTCTCGGGGGAAATGGCACATTCCTGCTGCAGCTGGGGCTCTGCACCAAGACACGAGGTGCCGGCTGGCAGGTACCAGCCGTGACACATGGCTGAAGGAAAGGCTTTATTTTTAACTTGTATTTTTAAGGTACGTTAGTAAAAGTTCTGAGCTCTGCTGCTCATGTGAAGCATGTCACTGGAGGCATGTTTGTGTGACTCTCCTATCCCTGTTCCTGACTCAGCCAGTCATGTGGATCCGAGCAAACAGGAAATCCTTCCAAAAAAATGAACTAAAAGTACCCAAAAGACATATAAAATGGGAGTCATGATTTTCCTAAGCAAGTATTTTGCAGATTGCTTTTCATTTTTTCATGCCCCCCCAATTAGAAGGGGGCATGACTGGACGAACCTGAGACAGTCTGAAGTGTGACTGGTGAGGAAACCCTGGGGAAGCTGAGAACTGGAGAGGAACTGGGAACTTCTCAGAGCCCCCCCCGGGAAGCGTCTGTGGAGGAAGAAGGACTTTTCATCCTGTAGAAGGACGGGACCTGGTGTGCCCAAGTCCTGGCTCATGCAGCCACCACAATCCCACACAAAAGGAATAGGCAGCCACTGTGGGAAAAGTTTTGTCTTTTATGAGGGGTGGCGATGACTTTGGTTCCCTTAAACTGAGTTAATTTTTCTTCTAGGGGAAGAAGTAAAAGGTTTCTTTTGTACAAAGGGGGAATTGTTCATCAGTTGATATCAACTTCTCATACTTCCTCAACGAGCAGAAAGGCCCTACTGTCCTTGCTGGATTTTCCCACCACAGATTTTTCTCTTGAAAAACAGCTCCAGTTTGCCAAGTTGCTTTAACTCATGACGTGGTGCTATCCTACCCCCCACTCCTCCCCAGCCCTTCCCTCATGCTGATGTTAGCGTTCCTGCAGGAGGGCCAAGGCAGATCAAGCTCCAGGAGCCAGGTCATCCCGTCATCAGGCTTTAGCGAAGCGAGCTGTATCTTTGTGCTGATCTGTCTGAATGGCGAGAGAAAGGAGAGGTGACCCCATCCCCTTCTGTGACTGGCAGCACTCCCTTGAAAACAGTTTGAAACCTTGGCCCACATCTAAAGCTCTGACTTTTGTGCAGTTGTTGACACCTGAATATCAAATGGGGCTTTTTACTGGAAAGTTACAGAATCCCAGAATCATCTGGGTTGGAAAAGCCCTTGAAGATCCTCCAGTCCAACCATGAACCTCACACTGACCGTTCCCAACTCCACCAGATCCCTCAGCGCTGGGTCAACCCGACTCTTCAACCCCTCCAGGGATGGGGACTCCCCCCCTGCCCTGGGCAGCCCATTCCAACGCCCAACAACCCCTTCTGCAAAGAAATCCTTCCTAAGAGCCAGTCTGACCCTGCCCTGGCGCAGCTTGAGGCCATTCCCTCTTGTCCTGGTGCTTGTTCCTTGGCTCAAGAGACTCATCCCCCCTCTCTGCACCCTCCTTTCAGGGAGTTGTAGAGGGCCATGAGGTCTCCCCTCAGCCTCCTCTTCTCCACACTAAACCCCCCCAGTTCCCTCAGCCGCTCCCCATCAGACCTGTGCTCCAGACCCTGCACCAGCTCCGTTGCCCTTCTCTGGACACGCTCGAGTCATTCAATGGCCTTTTTGGAGTGAGGGGCCCAAAACTGAACCCACTCATCGAGGGGCGGCCTCACCAGTGCCGAGTCCAGGGGTAAGATCCCTTCCCTGTCCCTGCTGGCCACACTAGTGCTGATACAAAGTTCCGTGGCTGTTCCTTAGAGAGAGGTTTCAGGAAGGCCAAGACAGCAAGCCCAGGACAGACCACATGGCATAGTGAGGAAACCCTGGAGAACAACGCAGAGACCAGAACCCCCTTTGGCATGTAAGTTAAGGAGAATCTGTTTCTTCATCTAAAGTTAATGTAAAATAAACTCAAAGTCGCAAGCCATCCATCATGCGTTTGGACTAAAATTAGCTTTTTCAGGAGGAAATCTTTTCAAAGCTGGTGGAGGGACTTCACAAAAAACATTAAAAGGGGGATGGGAGGAGCCACATCCCCCCTATTGTTTTTTAGATCTCCAACAGATGGAAGCGCTGCACGTTTGTATACTGTCTGTATTTTTTTATTACACATAAAATTGATCCGTGTTTTTGTGTAAATGTTAGGACTAAGGCAACACTTCTCATTAAACACCCCATAAAATATTAGGCAAAACTATACTATAGCAAGAAATTCAGCACTCCCAACACTCAAAATATGAGTGTTTTCAGGGGGAAAAGACACAGTTCCCTGCTGTGAAGTTGTTTCCCTCTCCCAAACATCTCACAAGAGGGTAATAGCATAAGACTCTGCTGGAATAAACTCAAGAGATTCCAGTTCAAGCACTACTGCAGTGGCATAACACAGCCTCCAGTGCGTAAATGCATATCATACAGCTTTGTTTGATCATGCAAGGATCCCATCACTCATACGTGAAGAAATTGCACTGCAGGTTTCAGCTGGATGAGAACAAGCTTCGCAGTCAGCTTTAAACATTGACCTTTCTCCCTTTGGATCATTTTTTTCAACTTGTTATCAGCCAAGTCCTGATTATCTGCAAGCAAGCAAAATTCTTGGCAGTATCTGTGTTCCAGGGCTTCAAATCTTCAGCAATAGCTTTTCCCTGTGACTTCTTTTTGGGCGATGAACTTGAAGCAATCGCTGATCCACAGCCAATCTTTTCTTTCCCGTTTTCCTGTGCCCTGGGCAGCTCCAGAGCCCGTCCATTGGCAGGACACGTTTCACAAGAGGCCTGTGGGGTTCACACAGCCACAATCAATGCACTGAACCCATTCTTGCCCTTCAACTTGGATCTTCTGATGCCTGTAGCTGATGCCTGCAAGCAGTTGGTGCTAATTGCTGTAAGGGGCCTCAGACAAGAATGCACCCAAGGACATAATTTTTGCAACTGTGATGGGTCCATCCCAGGGAGGGCAGAGAAACCAACAGACACCTGTGGGAGCCACAGATAAGAAAGCTGAGAAACTTTACAGACAATGAGCCAAGACGAGGCCTTATATGGCAAAAACCTCAGAGTTCATGGAGAGGACACTAAAATACCTCTTCAACAACCACTAGGGACCACCACAGACCACCGAAAACCCCCATGGAAGCCCCTCAGAGACCCTTCCACAGATTTCAGTACGCTTGCGCAATGTATGTATTAGATCCTCTGGAAATAGGTGTGTACTTTTCGGGAATTACATGAATATTCATTTCTTTTATTGTATCTAATAAGTGTGCTTTTGTCTTTCGGCATGCACGTTAGGTGGAGTGATCCCCCATGTGTCCAGCGCTGCAATAAAGAATGCCTGCCTCTAAAACGTCAAACTAAGTCTTAGAGAGTTCTTCTGAGACCGAATTTACGGTAACACTTCCTTTTTCTTTGCTTATTAACTCAAAGCTTTTTCACTGTTCCGCCCCTTTGTGCCAGCCTCTGTTTCCACTGGATGCACTTCACGGCGCGGGGACGAAGGGCACCAGGAGCTGGGCTCTGTGGGACTGATGCGCGACAGGGACCTGCGCTCCCTCACGGCTGCCGCGCGGTGGCTGTGGGCCGGTAGCGCCAGCACAGCCGGTGATGGAGGCGGCGAGGCGGGGGGGAGACCTAGGCCCACCTCACGGCGCCATGACACTCCGCCTCCTCCCTCAGCCTTCCCGCCGGGCTGCGCATGCGCCGAGGGGCGTTCCCGCGCGCGGGCGCGTCTGTCCCCGTACGTCGTGACGTCACGTCCGCCGCCGGGCTTCGCCATAGCAACGGACGCGCGGCCCCAGTGATGGAGGCGCCGCGGCGGTGCCGGGAGGTGACCGGTCCTTTCCCGCGCTCCGTTGCGTTGGTGAGGGGCCGTGCTCGGGCGGGTGGAGTCCGCTCCGCTCCCGAGGGGTGCGGGGTCCTTGGGGCGGGGCCTTCTGAGGGGAGCCGGGAGCGCTGTGGGGCGGGGAGCCCCGTGCTGTGCGGGCTGAGGGACTTGGGAGGACCCGCTGCCATCTGCTGTGAGTCTGTGGGGGAGCTGGTCCAAGTGGGCACTTGCAGAGCGGAAGGGACCTTAAAGATGGTCCAGTCCAACCTGCTGCCACGGGCAGGGACCCCTTCCACTAGCCCAGGTTGCCCAAAGCCCCGTCCAACCTGGCCTTGAACCCTTCCAGGGAGGGGCAGCCACAGCTTCTCTGGGCAACCTGTGCCAGGGCCTCCCCACGCTCACAGGGAAGAATTTCTTCCTTACATCTCATCTAAATCTCCCCTCTTTCAGTTTAAAGCCCTTACCCCTCGTCCTATCCCTACCCCCCTGATCAAGAGTCCCTCCCCCCTTTCCTGTAGCCCCTTTCAGTCCTGGGACGCCACTCTAAGGTCTCCCCGGAGCCTTCTCTTCTCCAGCTGAACCCCCCCAACTCTCTCAGCCTGTCCTCACATGGGAGCTGCTCCAGCCCCCCGAGCATCTTCGTGGCCTCCTCTGGCCCCACTCGAGCAGGTCCGTGTCCTTCTGCTGTTGGTGCCCCCAGAGCTGGACCCAGCACTGCAGGGGGGTCTCACCAGAGCGGAGCAGAGGGGGAGAATCCCCCCCCTCGCCCTGCTGCCCACACTGCTCTGGATGCAGCCCAGCACACGGGTGACTTTCTGGGCTGCCAGCGCACGTTGCTGGCTCACAGTCAATTTTCCACCCCCCAACCCCCCCAAGTCCTTCTCCTTGGGGCTGCTCTCCAGCCACTCCTCGCTCAGCCTGGATTTGTGCTGGGGATCGCCCCGACCCATGGGCAGGACCTTGCTCTTGGCTTTGTTGAACTCCATGAGGTTTGCCCGTCCCCCCTCTCCAGCCTGTCCATGTCTCTCGGGATGGATCCCTTCCCACACAGCTCGGTGTCGGTGGGAACTTGCTGAAGGTGCCTCAATCCCGCTGTCCATGTTGCTTTGAGGGTACATGGGCCCCGTGTGTGTGTGGTGGGGTGCAGCAGTGAGTGAGGAGGTGCTCAGAGCCCTGGGGAGCTGTGCCAGAGCAGGAGGTGGCTGGAGGTTACCTGTGCTGAGAACATTTGTTCGGTGTTTGTAAAGCAGACTGTAGACACCTGGGATATATAGAGGAAGGTATAAGCTGTAGCCTGGGCAACAGGCAAGTACTGGGCCCTGAAGCTATTTCATGCTCTTGTAGTGGTGATGTGGTCTTCAAGGCAAGGCTTGTTGGTATTTACCTCTAATTACCCCGAATTCTCATCATTTGGTGTTATGTACTTATTTGGTCATGAATTCAACTAAAAAAAAAAAAGCAGAATTACTGATTTTATTTTCACCACTGACATATGCTTTCTCTTACAGAGAGCCAAACCTCCTAAAGGACAAAGAAGTGATTTTCTCTTGGCCCGCAGACAGAAAGAAGAGGAACTCCTCGAAGATGCTCGTTTGTTAAAGCTGTACAACCAGCATCGCAAGGTCTATGAGTGGCATCAACGCAACGAACTAAAATGGCTGCACAGTGCTGTGCAGAGAAAAGTGGATGCGACAATGCAGGAGTATCTGGCAGCGACTGAGGAGAGACGAGAGAGGTATCAAACAAGTAGCAAATAATAATATCTGCCCTACTGTTTTCAACTTAACTGTATGCTTAGAGGAATGATTAGGGGAAAAACACTCCGTTGAGCTCAGCTCTGTACGTCACACAATCCATTGTGGCATGGTATTTGTTATTCATCATAACAGGAAGCATAGGGGGGCTTAATTAGTGGTCAGGCAGCTTTTGGGCTCCTGTTGTTAGTCACTGAGCCAGTCCCTAGAGATACATATTCACAGTAACTAGTACAGTTTAGGTGGCATTTAGAGCATTGTCTGCCAAATGCAAGATAAAAGTAGTATTACAGCACTTTTGTTGCTTGATTTTTAAAGAGAGTGAAGAGTACTTGATCAAAGTGTCAGAAGCTCTTATTGTTGGCTGTAACTGAGGGTTTTGTTGCAATGTCAACAAGTTAATGTTTAGGTCCTGCAAGTAACACTTTGCAGCACAGGGATTTGAAAAAAATAAAAAATTTATAAATCTTTCAAAAATAATAAGGGTAAGGCATATTACTGTCTTGTAAAGAACAGAATTGTGCTGATCTTAGAAAAAAAATCATGATTTAATTTTTCAGTTACTCTTTTGTGTTAAGTGACTTTGGAGTTGTGAAGTGCATCAGTTTGGTATGGTTCAATGTATCTTCATGGGACAGGAATTGTACACCAACAATTGTACACTGAGGTTGGAAGGAACCTCCTGGGATAATCTAGTCCAACTCCTGCTCAAGCAGTCACCTAGAGCAGGTTGCCCAGAACTGCATCCATTTGAGTTTTGCTTATCTCCACACACAGAGACTCCATCACCCCTGTGGGCAACCTGTTCCAGTATTTGAGCACCATCACAGTAAAAAAAAGTGTTTTCTTGTGTTGAGGTGGAATTTCACATGTTTTAGTTTGTGCCTGTTGCCTCTTGTTGTCACTGGGCACTACTGAGAAGAAGCTGTCTCCCTTTTCTGCATTCCCTCCCTTCAGGTGTTTGTATACATTGATAAGATCCCCCTGAACCTTCTCTCCAGGCTCAACAGTCCCAGATCTCACAGGAGAGAGAGAGCTTTAGGAGACATTCTCCTTTTAGGAGAGCTGCTCCAGTCCCTTAATCATTTTAGTGGCTGTTCACTGAGCTTGCTCCACTGAGTCGGTATCTGTCCTGTACTGGGGAGCCCAGAACTGGGCCCAGCATGCCGGGTGAGGTCTCATCAGTGCTGAGAGGAAGTGGTGTCCACCAGGGCTTGGTTTTGGGGCCACTCCTGTTTAACATCTTTATTGATGATCTAGACGAGGGGATCGAGTGCACCCTCAGTCAGTTTGCAGATGACACCAAGTTGGGTGGGAGTGTTGATCTGCTCGAGGGTAGGGAGGCTCTGCAGAGAGACCTGGACAGGCTGGAGTGATGGGCTGAGGCTGACTAGGGGGGTTTCAGTAAGGCCAAATGCCAGGTGCTGCACTTGGGCCACAACAACCCCCAGCAGTGCTACAGGCTTGGGGAGGAGTGGCTGGAGAGCTGCCAGTCAGAGAGGGACCTGGGGGGGGTGATTGATAATGAGCCAGCAGTGTGCCCAGGTGGCCAAGAAGGCCAATGGCATCCTGGCTTGTAACAGCACTAGCGTGGCCAGCAGGGACAGGGAAGGGATCTTACCCCTGGACTCGGCACTGGTGAGGCCGCCCCGCGATGAGTGGGTTCAGTTTTGGGCCCCTCACTCCAAAAAGGCCATTGAATGACTCGAGCGTGTCCAGAGAAGGGCAACGGAGCTGGTGCAGGGTCTGGAGCACAGGTGTGATGGGGAGCGGCTGAGGGAACTGGGGGGGTTTAGTGTGGAGAAGAGGAGGCTGAGGGGAGACCTCATGGCCCTCTCCAACTCCCTGAAAGGAGGGTGCAGAGAGGGGGGATGAGTCTCTTGGCCCAAGGAACAAGCGCCAGGACAAGAGGGAATGGCCTCAAGCTGCGCCAGGGCAGGGTCAGACTGGCTCTTAGGAAGGATTTCTTTGCAGAAGGGGTTGTTGGGCGTTGGAATGGGCTGCCCAGGGCAGGGGGGGAGTCCCCATCCCTGGAGGGGTTGAAGAGTCGGGTTGACCCAGTGCTGAGGGATCTGGTGGAGTTGGGAACGGTCAGTGTGAGGTTCATGGCTGGACTGGAGGATCTTCAAGGTCTCTTCCAACCGAGAGATGATTCTGTGATTCTGTGAAGGATCACCTCCCTCAGTGCTGGCAGTGCTTTTCCTCTTGCAGGCCAAGATGCTGTTGGCCTTCTTTGCCTCAAGGGTGCAGTGCTGCCTTACGTGCGGCTTCTCTGCCAGGACCCCCGAGTCCCTTTCTGCAGAGCCACTTTCCAGCCAGCCAGCTGCTAGCGTGAGGTTATTCCTCCCCAGGTGCAGGATTTTTGTTGAACTTCGTGGGGTTTGTTTTTATTTAGCTGATTAAGATCCCCGTGCTGTTTTTGCAGGGAGGCTTGCCTCAGTACCTGGTGAGGAGAGTGCAGTTCAGTTTGCAGCATTAGCAGGTCTCTGGCTTTGCTGCTGTGAGTCCCACCAGCAGTGCCAGCGTAGGTCCACGCAGTAGCAGGGGCATCCCTTTGCATAGAAGGGAGAGTCATTTCCCAGAGGCTGCTGTGGCATTTGGCGTGGAATTAGTGAGTTTCTGGATTTCTTAGGCCCAGGTTTCTTACTGCTAGGATTAATAGAGAGTTAAATGGTGATGTGTTTAAAAATTGCCAATTCGACATGATTTTCTCATCAGAGATCTTTCAGGATGAAATGGTTTACGGAGTGATGCTAAAATAAAAAGTAGCTTAAGAGAAGATACAATTATAGATGCGTAGAGGAGGGTGGTAAATACCAGGGAGGGATTACTCTGAAGGATAACAATAGTACAAGATCAAACTGATATCAACTAGTGACAAATGTAGCCTGGAAATTAGAAGAATCTGTTTAACTGGGGACTGAAGTTGTAAAGCAGCATTGGAAATGGGTTTGTAAGGTAAGGAGCTTAAATTCTGTCAGGACAGAATCACTCCTGTTGTGCTGTAAGATCCCCTCCGTGGGCACAACAGGAATGATCCCGGAATTAAAATTTGATGTTCCCTTGGATGTTTTCTTTGGCATTTGTAAGAAGTGTTGAAAGGAGCCCAGTACCCGTTTTGTGCTCATAACAAATAATCTAGACCTTTATCATTCAACAGAAGGATTGTTTTAGCTTTTATTTAAACATTTCCATCGCAGGCTTCGTGAGCTCCTGGAGGCAGAGGAAAGCAGGTACTTCGCTGAAATGGAGTCACTTGAAGAAACAGTACAGGAGAAACAAGAGAAAATGAGGGAGCGAGCAAAATTGCTGAGAGAGAAGAGAGAAAAAGAAAGACAGCAACTGGTGGCTGAAAAACGAGAGCAGCAATTCAGGTATCGCTGTAAAAATAACTTATAAAAGAGAATTTGCCTGAAGTAAATATGAAGAGGCAATTTAACAAGAAGGTGATAATAATAAACTGAGGAAGGAAAGTTGAATGTGGTTGAAATGATAAAAAAAATTAAGGTGAGCATCCCTGCATTTTCACCTGCCAAGTCAGCTGTTTTGTAATTCCTTGTTCTGGCGTGTAGTTCCATTTCAGCTTTATACTACTGGAGTGAAAAAGGTTCATGGAAGGTTAATTTGGCCTCAATCATGCTTATTAAGCTAATACATTGAAGATTCTTGAAAAGTTAAGTGTGTCCAAAAAGACAGTGGTTTTATTTATTGTATACTTTTAAAGAGTACCAGCCGAAGCTAAGGTTTTAATGCAACCTGAAGTTCTGTGCCAAACCTTCCTGAATTTGGCAACATCTTTTGAAGTCATTAAGATTTGCAGGTGCTTATCAGGCCCTGAGGCCTTGGCATGAAGTCTGACTTGTTCAGTTCTTGGAAATCTTGTTTTCTGAGGATGGGAGAAAAATAGTATTAATGTAATTTAATTGTAACCATTTGAAGTGTCTCTTCCCGGTCTCCTACAGTGCTCTGGAAATCCACAACACTGGCTTCTCAGTGTGCAGAGGCTAGGGATAAAAATCAACACTTGCTTTCACTTGTGCATAAACTCTAATTAACTAATTTCACAGATAAATGTTGGTTTCTTAAATGTGGCGTTTATTGACCGAGACAGCTGTTAAGGCAGGTTAATGCTGGTTTTAAAATATGGGCCCTCACAATTTACAATTCCTAGTTTGTTCTCTACCCATCACACAAAGTGGTTGAAATTCACTTTTAAAATTGTTTAGAGGAGATGCTACTGGAGCACCTTTTCTTTTGTACTTGTAGCTTGTCTTACGTGCCAAGGAGAAGGGATTCAGCGTGCGATTTAGACACCTAAAAGTAGGTGTCTGTGTGTTGGTGTCTTTATACTCACCGGGAATCTGAAATTGTGTTCTACTCAGTAGATCTTCATTGAGATCAGCACAGTTAAAGGAACCTAATGTCATCCTAAAGCTGGCATATAACAGTCTGCTGGGTGAACTGCACCCAGCTTCCACTGACTGCATTGATCAGGTTCCTATTGATCAGAAGGGGAATTTAGTTCACATGTAGACTCCTGTTTTAGATGCCTAATTTCAGATATTTTAATTGCAAAATGAACCTCACCAGCGAATCTCATCATCTGGTGATACATACATGGACTTTCATGCTGCAGTTGCCTGTCTTAATGTTTCAAATCCTCTTTCTTCCCAGTACAACCTACTGATATATGGTTCACACAGTCTCATGGGATCATTCCCATCATCCTGCTACCTTTCCCAGTCTGCTTTTGGGTCTAGGCAATATTCATGTCACATAGTTTCCCATCAAAAAGTGTTGCTGGAGCTTTACTACGTGGCGTTCTGTTGGCTGCAGTATTTCAGAGTATTTAGAGGCAGCAAAATAATTTTTCTTCACAGCTGTTGTGAGTGGCAGTCTTTGGGTATCTTTGCAGATGAATCTTCATCCGACAGTGCACAGAGTCCTTCTCTTTGACTGTCCTGATGTAATGGAAATATATTTCCATACTCAATTCCTCCCTCCATTCCTCTACTTTTAAATGAAAGGCCCTATAGAAACCCAAAACTTTAATAGCACCAGCTGACAACAGTTCACCTTGTCTGTTGTTCTCTCCTTTGAAAGGCAGATATATCTTTCTTCATGTATATGCTTAGTAATATTTTAAAGTTTTTTCTTCTCTGTCCTTTTCCAGTGAGGAAGGAAGTCTCTACTGTGGTGATCAATAACTTCTAATATCTGAATCTGCATGTATTTGTCTTCTTTTGTAGTGCAAAATCTGTTTTCCCCCACTGTTAGCTGTTACTCTTCCTCCTAAACCATCTTGGGCCATGCAGAGATCTGGGAGCAGGCTTTGCTGCTCGGGAGACCAAACACTTATTGAAGAGCCACAACCAGAAATCTGTAGTTGCATCATAACCTGTCCTATAGGGCAGTGGTCTCCAAACCTCTTTGATTTCTCTCCCCTATAAGTAAAAATAATTCTTAGTACTCACCCCCGGTATGTTTAATGATTTATAAATTATATACTTCTACTATTGTACTAGTACATTATGTATATTATAAAACATATGCAAAAAAAATTAAAAAGAGGGTGAGGTTAGGATTAAATAAACAGTATTTATATTTTTAATGTTACTTATTAATGGTACAAAACATATTTTCTCCCCGCACCCCAGCAGATTGTCTTGCACACCCCCACTTTGGAGACCGTTGCTCCAGGGCACACCCAGAGGAGCCCTGGGAGGCCATATTAGTACAAGGTGGATATACCCATGATTTCCTGGTTCTCTTTGCCTGTGAATTTACAGCTATTTTGATTGCCTTTCTGAAACCTAAGACATACTTTGTATTTCTTTTAACTTTAAGCAAGGCACTTCACTTTTTTGCACTATAGATCCTCAAACCTGGGGTATAGGAGCACCTATAGTGTACAGCAACAGGCAGCTCTTTTATCAGCGGTGTGGGCTGGGTTTGGAGCTGTAGCCTGAGGGTATAGATTTAACAGCTTCTCAGTAGTGTTATTAGCCAGGAAGGAAGAATCCTTTGTCCCAAGGTGACAAGGCAGAGTCCTTTGACCACTGGAGTCCCGCTGGAATTCATTTTCATGAAGAGCTACAACTTGTATGAAAAGATATTCAGCCAGTTTTAGCCTGAGAGCATGTTCATCGCTGGTATCTTTAAAGAAATTTGCAATTTCTTAAAATGTGCATAAAACACGTATTATATCCTTTTTCTTGTGATAACATCAGAAGCATCCATACAGAGAATGTTGTTATCACAGCAGCTTTGTACTGCAGCCATAAAATGAATAAATAACCTGGGGGGGGGGAATAAATGGAGTTTCTGTCTTTGGGAAGTTGCTACATACAGGCACAATTTTAATGTTAAGAAGCTTAGGATAGCAAAGTGAGGAAGAAAAACAGCCATCTGGGGGAGCAGATGTTTATAGGTTGCTGTAAAAGCTGCTTTGAAGGAATTATTTTGATGAAATCAAGCAATTACAGGGTTATTTTATATTAAAATTCTAACCATGCTGAACTTTTATTTAACTTCTCTTCCCCTCTGAGAATTCAATTAAATTCAGATTAGTTTATAATCATGAAAAAGGATAACTAATTTTTTATTCCCTCACTGCTGAGAGAACTTTGAACCCATTGTGTTAAGGTAACACAGTTATTTCTAATGGTGTAATATTTCAAATCTTAATAATGGCATGTTTCCCTCAGAACATTTGAGAAATATGTTTTTCATGAATACTAATTAGTACTGTGGTCTTTAATCACCGCTAACTCCTGCCCAGGAGTAGAAGGGTAGATCCCAGTGTTAAAATGGAAGAAACCTGGTAGTGATGGAGTATGTTTGTTGACCTGCTTGGAGGCAGGGGCACCTCTTGGAGCGCGCACACCACTGTGCTGCTCTCTGCTTTCCTGGAGGTTCCCATCTCGTACAGGAGGTGAACTGGCAGCTCATGGCTTGGACGGGCACACGCTTTGCTGGGTAAAACACTGGCTGGATGGCCGGGCCCAAAGAGTTGTGGTGAATGGAGTTAAATCTGGTTGGCGGCCGGTCACGAGTGGTGTCCCCCAGGGCTGGGTTTTGGGGCCGCTTCTGTTTAACATCTTTATTGATGATCTAGACGAGGGGATCGAGTGCACCCTCCGTCAGCTTGCAGATGACACCAAGTTGGGTGGGAGTGTTGATCTGCTCGAGGGTAGGGAGGCTCTGCAGAGAGATCTGGCCAGGCTGGAGCGATGGGCCAAGGCCAACTGTATGAAGTTCAATAAGGCCAAATGCCGGGTGCTGCACTTGGGCCACAACAACCCCCAGCAGCGCTACAGGCTTGGGGAGGAGTGGCTGGAGAGCTGCCAGTCAGAGAGGGACCTGGGGGGGGTGACTGACAGCTGGTTGAACAGGAGCCAGCAGTGTGCCCAGGTGGCCAAGAAGGCCAATGGCATCCTGGCTTGTATCAGCACTAGCGTGGCCAGCAGGGACAGGGAAGGGATCTTACCCCTGGACTCGGCACTGGTGAGGCCGCCCCGCGATGAGTGGGTTCAGTTTTGGGCCCCTCACTCCAAAAAGGCCATTGAATGACTCGAGCGTGTCCAGAGAAGGGCAACGGAGCTGGTGCAGGGTCTGGAGCACAGGTGTGATGGGGAGCGGCTGAGGGAACTGGGGGGGTTTAGTGTGGAGAAGAGGAGGCTGAGGGGAGACCTCATGGCCCTCTCCAACTCCCTGAAAGGAGGGTGCAGAGAGGGGGGATGAGTCTCTTGAGCCAAGGAACCAGCGCCAGGACAAGAGGGAATGGCCTCAAGTTGCGCCGGAGAAGGTTTAGACGAGATGTCAGGAAGTATTTCTTTGCAGAAGGGGTTATTAGGCAGTGGAGTGGATTGCCCAGGGAGGTGGTGGAGTCCCCATCCCTGGAGGTGTTTAAGAGTAGGGTCGATATAGCGCTGAGAGATATGGTGTAGATGGGAACTGGCAGTGCTAGGTTAATGGTTGGACTAGATGATCTTCAAGGTCCTTTCCAACCTAGTTGATTCTGTGATTCTGAAATTAGATAAGCAGGGAAACTCCCTTGGCTTCCTCCTTGAGCCCTGGGCAGGCTCTGGGGGAATCTGACTGTGGAGTGAAACCAGATATTTTCTGCTCAAAACAAAGGTGCCAGTTATTCTGACTTGCTGATTTTTGGTACATAAAGCTGGACCCGCTCACAGCGACTTTGGGTGCCTCACCTACGGGTGGACGCACCGCGTAGGATTTCCCACTTGCTGGGAAAGGCTCAACAAATCCTCGCTGCAGCCGGGGCTGCCCAGCGACTGCGGGTCTGGATGTTGGTAACGTATGCAAGGGGTGATGGATCCTTCTTAATTGCTATTCTCTCTCTCATGTAGTAATGAGTTGATGCATTACCCTGTATTTCCCTACTTGTTTCAGTGCACTATTCTGTCTTTTCTTATTGCATGTTTCCTGTATTACTCTGTTACATTATTTAGTTATCCCCAGTAAAACACGCCTGCTCTTTTCACTCTGCTGTCCGAGTTTAATTGGTATCCTTAATCAGCAAAACAGGTTCCTCGTTCCAGGGACAGTTTCTCCTTTAGAGGATACAAGCCCAACCCCCAGAGAATGCAAAGTTTGATTAGAGAATGTGGCCTGTCCTAGGATTGGGGGAGAAAAGTGCCAAGTGTGAGAGGTTTTATCTAATGGAAACTTGATGTTGATGAAAGGGCAGACTTGGCAGATGACTTGTTTCTTCCCAGTCAGGAACAGTTAAGAGGTTAGAAATGCCTTCTGAATATCAAGTAAAATGAGATTTTTGTTTTCATGGCATCGCTTTCCCTTTTGTCATTTGTGTATAGTGCTTAGCACCTTTCACCACTGCCTCTGTGGCATGAGGTGCTTTACAAATAGAGGATGAAGAGAGAGATGCCCTTGGCCTCAGAAGATACAGCTGAAATGTGAGGCAGCAACCAGTGAATGCTGACAGGAAGAAAATATGGCGAGACCTCTGCTTCTACATGAAATTACAGCTCAAGGGCTGTGTTCTTTGGCTGTATCTCACTCCTGCAGCACCAAGGGAGAGCGAGGTGTAGCAATCCCCTCTGCAGTCCCAGCTCTGGTTTTGCACGGCTCCACTGTCAGTTGGATTGGTTGGATGGCTGTCACTGTGGCACTGAGAACAGGGTCAGGCTCGCTTTCGGCACTGTCACTTTTTCTGGCTGTCAGCAGCTTGTTCAGCCAGTTCTGAACCGGAGGAG
Source organism: Strix uralensis (assembly GCF_047716275.1). Lineage (NCBI taxonomy): Eukaryota > Metazoa > Chordata > Aves > Strigiformes > Strigidae > Strix > Strix uralensis. The sequence continues at coordinate 100,020,227 of NC_134012.1, read as the reverse complement.
GGTTATTCAGGGAAATGCTCTTTGTAGTTTGTAAGCCCTAAGTAATTTTTATTAGGCTGGCTTAGCATGGAGTTTTATTGGTAAAGCTTTGGAAGATCTTGTAAGCCAACACATAATTATTACACGCTGGTAGTTGCCTCAGCCACATATTAATGACACCAGGAGCTGTGCTTGTTAGCTTGTTAGCGGGAGGTGACGAAGGAGCAGGATCAAGTAAAGAAACCATTGTTCTAGAGCATAATCTTACTAGTTTCGGGGCAGAAATGAGTTATAAACCACCAGTCACATCCTGTGTTGCTAAACTCTTTCCCTGTTTGCCTTATTGCCAGTGTAGATGTAGCAGGTGACCTGAGGGAGAGGCCAAATTTGTATTGTTTCTGTAGCTTCTGTGGAAGTGTGAATGCTTCTATTAATTCTATACCCAAAACCCAGGTCAGGGAATATAGATGTGGGTTTAGATGGAGACAGCAGCTATACTGGACTTAGGAATCATTTAGAAAAGTGAAGACTTTGCAAAGACAGATCCTTAGCAGAACCACAGAACATGTAAAAGCACCAAATATCTACTTTTAGTGCTGGCAAACATAATTTTGCTTTTAAGTGGGGAAGAAAAAAATCTTAGGCAATGGAATTGATTCAGATTTTGTTTCATTGCTGTAGTTATGAAAATGAAATAACTATCCTGATGTGGAGACTGATAGTACTATGAGAGAGTTACTTGATGAATATTTAATATTTTTGCTACACAGGATTGTCAGCTAAACATTGTATAAAGTAGTAGTATTTCACGTTATACAGGCACCTGCTGCTGTCATGTGGTGGCTCAAAATTCAGTCAGTGATATCTTATGATGTCTGCTATGAATTCCTAAATAGCATTGCAATGATCTGTAGGAGATGGTTTCATTCAGCGTGGAATTGTGAGGTATCTTTTTACTTCACAGCATTCATGTGTGTCTATCACACATCCTTAGAGCTTGTAGATCCTTAACACTTGTAGATCTTCACCACTGTCTGCTAGTTCCACATTTTGATTTTATGAAAATCTATATCCTGGTTGTAGAACAGAATTAAAATGCTTGTATATTGTTCAAATTAAATATTGTTTGATAGCATATGTTGATCTCAGTAGTGCTCCGTTTGCAAAAATAAAAGCAGAATCTGTAAATAGCTGTTTGTTCTTCAACCAAAGATAAATATCTGCTTACATGCAACTCAGTTGTGGTAAGTAAATGAAAACTGAAAGCTGCATTACTTGTTTGACCTTCTAGCTTCTCCAGACTTTTATTGCAACTTTTCTGAATTATCTCACAAAACTTCATTACAAAAATTTTCTAATAGGTGCTATTCAACTGTGTAACCTAAATTTCTGTGCTCAAAGTATTTTCTGAATGTGAATGAGCTTTCAAGTGACTAATAAACCTATTCTAAATCTTCGTTTGAGTAAAGAGCAACCTACATGTTTGAACAAGTGTAGTGTGCATGGTAAAAAAAAGTATATAGATATATACAAACCCAACACAGTGCATGTTCCGACTACATATATACATTTTATATAAAATACACATTGTATATATGATATGTATATATTGTGAATGTATATATAGAATTTTTTTTACAACTGCAAATATAGGATTTGCTCTTCAACTCGTTAGTGTCAAAATCTCCATCAAATCAGGCTCTTTGTGATTCCTTAAGCCTCACAAGGAGTCAGCGTCGAACCAGGTGTAGAATTGGCATCCTGAGCTGTAGTCCTTCGAGTAGTTATGACCTGGGAGCCTCCATCCATCACACACCTCCAGACTTGCTTATTACTTTGAGACTTTTTTTTTTTTAAACTTTTATGTTGCCTTTTAGACAACAATGCGAGGAGCTTCGTGTACAGTGGATGAAGAAGCATCAGAAGGAATTGTGTGAAGACCGGCTGGCCCAACTAGCTCTGAAGGAGGAATTGAAAAAGCAACAGAAGAAGGAGGAGCAGATGTTTGCAGAGCTTTGGGAAGAGGATAGGTTGGCTAAGGAAAAGCGAGAGGCAGTGGAGAGGCAGAAATCAGCAGAACAGAATCGGGAAATCTTGGATGTGCTCAGTGCCCAGGTAGCGATGCTCAGTGCTCACAAAGAGGAGGCAAAGCAGCTGAAGGAAGAAGAGGCTCGACTGCTGGTAATTTCCATACCATTCTCAATTCAGCATTGTTATAAGGCCCTCCTAATGATAGGCTTACTAGACATTTAGATTAATCCTTACCTTATTTGTATCTTCACTGATTCCATTAGTATCTGAGACTGTCCTATTATGCTAAGCCTCTTTTCCAGAGCTGTGGCAAATTCAGTCCTGTTTACAGAGGGAAATAGAGCTTTGGAAACTTAGCATTGTAAAGGCTTTTGGCATTCAAATCCTCTCAGAGCCTTTTGCCAGACATCTTTGCAATTTTCTGACTTCCAGTTTCTTGCGGGATAGCTAGAGAGTCTTGTGTCCCCGCTGTAATGTGTGACACCAGATCTCAGAGCATGATATATATGTTTACTCATCACGATAAGTGCACTGGAAGGAAGCAGCGAGAGTGTGCTGCTCCCAGAAGGGAAGGAGAGCCTGGAGCTGAGGGTGACAGCAGGCCAGGCGAGTACGCTGTCCTCCCCGACAAGCATCCCTCTGTACTCAAAGGAAGGGAGCAGAGCAGAATCACAGAATCCTTCAGGTTGGAAAAGACCCTTGGGATCATCGAGTCCAACCCTCAGCCCTACTCTACAAAGTTCTCCCCTACACCACATCCCCCAACAGCTCATCCAAACGACCCTTAAACACATCCAGGGGTGGGGACTCCACCCCCTCCCTGGGCAGCCTATTCCACTCTCTGACCACTCTTTCTGGGAAACATTTTTTCCTAATGTCCAGTCTGAACCTCCCCTGTTGCAGTTTAAAGCCATTCCCTCTTGTCTGCTGGCGGTAACCGGGGTCATCAGACATCCCAAACTGCTCAGCAGGTCTGGAGTGAGGAACTTGAAGGTGAAGCCGGGAATTCAAGTCAGCAGGTCTGGGTCAGGATCGACCTCAGGCACAGGCGTACCTGCAGCATAGCTCACGTAGGCACCAAGGGTGAGAGACTGAGCCTAACTGCAGCTCAGCCTAACTGCTGCTCCCAAGCGACTCCTCCCAGCCCTTTCTCACCCTTTTCCCAGCTCTCTGATCCAAGGCTCACAGGTTGCAGAGCCTGTTGGTGCACTCAGGACCCTGACACATACATGAGGAGACACATTTATATGAAAAATCCCAACTGCTGACTGAATTTCAGAATCTACATCCATTTATATATATTTTTTTTTAAACAAATTAGCAAGCAGTGCCTAAGCTCTCTCACCTATTAGTGCTGGCTGCTGTTGGGCGTCACACCGTGGGAGGCATTTGGCTCCCTTGGCCCAACTGTTTGGCCACAAACCTCTTTTTTCCTCATCTCTCCCCAGTGTAGACTTGCTGTAGTTGTGCTGGCTTTAGTTCACAGTATTCTGTGTTGACTTTGTGAGTTGTGGGAGACTATTTAGTTCAGACTCAGTCTTTGTCTTGGAGCTATTTACATGTAGCGATTGAATGAGCACTCAGGGTACTCTCAGGCACTGGAAGCTGATGTTGGCAAGAAACTCCACTACTTCTTAAAAATAATGACAATATTGAATCTAAAGCTCTGAAAATCCTGGCTGTAAAACAGTAAAGTCCTTATTCCAAGCTAGACTGTAACGTTTCACTTATTTAAAAACATGCAAAATAAAATTATTTGCTTGTAAACTTTTAAGGCACTGCCAAACCTTCCAGGCAAAGAACAATTCTACTTAACTGGCCTTTTCAGAAAAACACTCTTAGAATAGAAGACTTTGTAGCTTCCCCTGAAGACAGCTGCCTTGGGCTCTGTCAAGGAGATACATTTCTGGTGAAGTGGTTTAGTCTCTGAAAAAAGGCTTTCTTCAGAGGGTCCGTAAAGGAGAGGTTCTGTATTGAAGATGGGATGTCATCCTTTCTCAGCAGAAGAGGGATGTGACAGATGGCCTCATTACAAGTTTCTCAGTGTGGAGTTGGTAGCCTGTAATGATCAAGGGTTTCATCTGCATGAAGGACACGCTGTGGACAGCTGAGTGTCTGTATAATGGTTTCTTCTGGTTGTTGCAATGGAAATATGTAATTTAGTGAAGCAAAATTTGCACTTTTGCTACAATAGACCATATATGTGTATCCAGATCTCTCGGGCTGGACGACAAAACAGAGACAGCAACTTTTGCGTTAGCTACATTACCTACATTAGCTGCCTTCCTCCCGCTCTGTCTTTTCTCTCTGTTATAGAATTGGGACTTCTTGAGAAGGGGATTGAAATCATGTTTTTCTGGCTGTAGCCTCACAAGTGCTAGACAAGTTTCTGCCATAGCACTTTGGTCCTGGCTTGCAGATGGAGGGTTGGTAACAATTTCTTTGTACATTTGCAATGTTGCGTTGCCCCATCGTATAAACTTTTATAGAATAAGCAGCATAAATCTCATCCTTGGCTACTCTTATACAGCTTCACTGATGTCAGAATTCAGCCTAAAACATGTGCCAGCTTGCCTAGTAGACTGCTAACTGTTTCCACCTTCCTTCCTTCTTTACTGTTTAAAGTTTTTATGGATTGCTTAGTGGTTCAAATAATAGATAGTGAGTTTCAAAGCTGTTTTACCAGCTCCTGAAAGTGAATCTGGCCATTCAGGAAGACAGCAACCTCAGCTTTGGCTTTGAAACACTGGAAGAGTCAGTGGGTGCTTTATGTCCAGCATAACGAGTTACGTTCCTTTGGAGGTGCAGTTTGTGCTTCAGTATGGGGAAGATTAGACACGTTGTTTGTGGCAAACCTGCTGATGCATGTTAGAATATTTATTGATGTTACAAAAGAGATGTTGAATTTAAAGACAGATTAACAAAAAAACTCTCTACCTTCCAGACAGCTGAGGCATTGTTTCTGAGACCTGTAGATAGACTAATGGTGGCCACAAACTGTTTTACAACTATGAGTGCTTGTAAACTTACTCAAATGCAGGATGTTCAGGAATTACGTGAAGTTACTTTATTGATGCTGCTTTGGGATTTTTTTTTTTTCTTTTGGCTGAATAATCTGGAATATACATATACCTGTTTGATCTTGAATATACGTTTGCTAGTTTTCATTGTTTCTTTCTTAAGAACTCAACTTTACATCCATTTTCCTGTTCTTTCCAATATAAAGTGGAATGGTTTGAAGACATGGAAATTCATTAATTGCCCGTCAGAATATAAGGATACAATTAGTTTGTGCAACCTTATGTCTGCACAGACACAGGACAGATAATATATGCAGAAACAGGAGGAACACGTGGCTCTGTTACCAGTTAGTGGTTATGGCTGCGTGTGAAGACTTGGATATAGATCATACGTGCTGTAATGATATTGATTTCTTTAAAGAGAAGACTCTGTCTATCCACTTGAAATCCTTGGAGTGCATCTGGCATTCCAGTGTTTCAGTACTGAAGTGCATGTGATAGTTAAAGAGAAAAAATCCTGAATTCTAATGAATGGTATACTAAAATGTACATGCTTTAACAGGTCTAATGGATGCCACGAATTCTCTAATGTCAGCAAGAAAGGCTTTAAAAATTTATCTTTGCTCTTCAATGTTCCAATCAAGCTAATTCTAGCTATCACTTAGTTTGAAGTTATGTGATGATTTTACAAGCTGGCTATTTTTACTGTTGTAGGAAGAACAACAGCAACTGCTTCAGCTAGAAAGTAAACAACTTCAGATGGCAAAACTATGGAAACAGAAGGAATGCAGGGATATGTTGCTCAGCGCAGCACAGGACAAGAAGAATCGTCTTCATGAAGAAAAACAAGGTGAACTTGCCCTAGAGATGAAGATCTTAGAAAAATCTCTTCAGGAACACCACGAGGACGCAGAGGAGAAAACAAAAAGAAAAGTAAGGGCCAGAGGTGTTCGTTGTGAAGTTGTGGGGTGTCGCGGATGGAGTGATGCATTTCACTCGTCAGAGGGTAGTAGCAATATGTGTATTGATATAAAACAACGATTTAACAAAGCTTGATAGTAAATGCGGCAGCGGTTTAACAAGATTCGATGGCAAGGCTCGCTTGATATTTACTGCACAGAGGACAAGGGCAGACAAAACTGTCAGGGAGACCCTCCCGTTGAGTCACGCAGTTCAGAGTGGACCCCTTTGCTTTCTAAACTTCTCAGAGAGGAGTCTACGTGCAGCTAGATCCACCCCTAGTCCCAGACTCAGTCGGTGGTTTATGTCTAAAGCATTATATGTGTGCAATCAATCCTTTCTATCCCTTAGCTAAGATTTCAAAGTTTTATCATGCCATTAATCACTTACCCTGAGAATCTGTTGCAGCAAAGACTCTCTAGACCTCGAGGAGTAACCTTGTGAGGTGTCCCTACGCAAGGGGAGATCTTGGCGTGCAGCCTGCTGCCATGCAGGAGAGCTCAAGCGGCCCTGGGCTGTCCACTATTTGTGGAGTAAGATAATTGACTCATATTTGCATACTGACTACAGAAGTTAGTTTCTTCCAAATTTAGCCTGAGTCGGGCATTGCCAGCACTGTGGTTACAGAATCACAGAATCCCAGAATCATCTCAGCTGGGAAAGACTTTGAAGCTCCTCCAGTCCAACCATGAACCTCACACTGACCGTTCTCAACTCCACCAGATCCCTCAGCGCTGGGTCAACGCGACTCTTCAACCCCTCCAGGGATGGGGACTCCCCCCCGCCCTGGGCAGCCCATTCCAACGCCCAACAACCCCTTCTGCAAAGAAATCCTTCCTAAGAGCCAGTCTGACCCTGCCCTGGCGCAGCTTGAGGACATTCCCTCTTGTCCTGGTGCTTGTTCCTTGGCTCAAGAGACTCATCCCCCCTCTCTGCACCCTCCTTTCAGGGAGTTGTAGAGGGCCATGAGGTCTCCCCTCAGCCTCCTCTTCTCCACACTAAACCCCCCCAGTTCCCTCAGCCGCTCCCCATCAGACCTGTGCTCCAGACCCTGCACCAGCTCCGTTGCCCTTCTCTGGACACGCTCGAGTCATTCAATGGCCTTTTTGGAGTGAGGGGCCCAAAACTGAACCCACTCATCGCGGGGCGGCCTCACCAGTGCCGAGTCCAGGGGTAAGATCCCTTCCCTGTCCCTGCTGGCCACGCTATTGCTGATACAGGCCAGGATACTATTGACCTTCTTGGCCACCTGGGCACACTACTGGCTCCTGTTCAGCCAGCTGTCAATCACCCCCCCAGGTCCCTCTCTGACTGGCAGCTCTCCAGCCACTCCTCCCCAAGCCTGTAGTGCTGTTGGGGGTTGTTGTGGCCCAAGTGCAGCACCCGGCATTTGGCCTTAGTGAACTTCATACAGTTGGCCTTGGCCCATCGCTCCAGCCTGTCCAGGTCTCTCTGCAGAGCCTCCCTACCCTCGAGCAGATCAACACTCCCACCCAACTTAGTGTCATCTGCAAACTGACTGAGGGTGCACTCGATCCCCTCATCTAGATCATCAATAAAAACAGTAGTGGCCCCAAAACCGAGCCCTGTGGGACACCACTAGTGACCGGCCGTCAACTGGATTTAACTCCGTTCACCACAACTCTTTGGGCCCGGCCATCCAGCCAGTTTTTTACCCAGCACAACGTGTGCCCGTCCAAGCCACAAGCAGCCAGTTTCATTAGGTGGGTGCATTGTTCAAATTATCCCTTGGGTACTCTATTGTTATCTGGCTCCCCGAATCCCCTTTGAGTCAGATGCAGCCATCACACCCAGACACAGCCATTACCACCACCACTGGTTGCTTATCACTTGAACGGCGTTACGGGAAATACAAGTCAGCTTGGGAGGGGGCAATACCTCATCTAGACTGATTCTGTGACCCTTAGTCAACTGCACAGTATAAATGAGATCAGCCACAAGCCTTTTTCTCTGAACAAGTTGATTCTTTTGTTGCATAGCCTGTTGCCTCTCTTCCTGCCAGCGCTCTGCTTCTCTGAAGAAGCCCATTATTTGTTAAAACCCCAGCGAGGACTTTAAAGCATGGTTTGCAATCAGCAAGGCTACCAGGCTAGACAAAAGAAGGGAACTCTCAGGAAATCCTGGAATCTTGTCCCTCTGTTCTTATTTAATCTGTATACATCATCCTTATACCGCATGGACACAATGGAGGTTAGAAAAATATTTTTGTTTCGTGGACCTGATTTATTAAATATTTGGAACTGCAGAGGAAAGTAAATACTTAACATTCTAATTCATTAATACTAAGATACGGTTTTAAGTCCTTAATAGCTGGATATATAGATGCAAAACATGTTAAATATCTTGGAGATGCCGTGAAACGATGGATGTGTCTTTCACGTCCTAAATTTAAAACAAGGAGATTGTCCAACTTCAGAGTGAAAATGGGTCTCATGGTAACTTTAAGACAGAGCAGGGAACTGCATTTATTACTCTGCTCAAGGTATTTAGAAGCTCTTGTAGGCTAGGGAAGTTATATAAACTCACTGTTAGACCTTGGCACAAAATTAGAGGAGGTGATATTTATTATTATTATATTAAAATTATAATAATATTAAAATTATTATAATATTTATTGGATCCCAAGGCTTCTAATGCAGGTGATGGTGAAATAGTGTGGTCAGCTGTGGAAAGTTTGTAAAATGTCTGTGTGGTAGCATTGTGGTTTGAGTCCAGAGGGCAGCTGAGCACCACGCATCTGTTCACTTACCCCTTCCCCCCAGTGCTGGGAAGGAAAAAATGAATCCAAAGGCTCAGGAATGGACATAAGGATGGGTGGGGGGGGTGGGGGGGTGGGTGTGTGTGTCACTCACCTATTATGGTCATGGGCAAAAGGCATGTTTGTTAGGGGAAGAAAAAGGACATCCCTTTAATTCAAACACTAACAACAACGACCTTAACAGACAAAATGGGACAGTGAGAAGTGTTACCATATCTTAAAACCACCTCCCCCCACCCCTCCCTTCTTCCCAGGCTCCCCAATATCTCTACCTCCACCCCCAGCGGCGCAGGGGAGGGGAATGCAGTCAGTGCTGCTGTTCCTTCCTCCAAGGCTGGGGGGAAGCACTCTTCTGCATTCCTCCCCCTGCTCCACGTCACGTCCCTCTCACAGCAGACAGTCCCCCACAAACTCTCTCTGCCATGAGTTCTCCCCACGGGATGATTCTTCCCGAGATGCTGCGCCATGGGTCACCCCCACGTGTTGCACCTCCCAGCGCTGAACTACAACTGCGGGGGCCGCTTCTCCCCACAGAGTCCCGGGGGTCCCCCACAGGCCGCAGGCGAATCTCTGCTCCTCCAGTGACCCCCATGGGTGATGGGGGTGGCCCTGCCCTCTCACCACAGGGTACAGGGGGGCTCCATGCTCTGGTGCATCTCCCCCTCTTCCTCCTCCTTCCTCCCACTGACCTTGGTGTTCACAGAGGCGTCCTTCTCCTAAATCCTCCTCACAACTCCTCCCAAATTCCCCTTCTTAAATACATTATTGCAGAGGCTCACCACCATCACTGATTGGCCTTGGCCAGAGGTGGGTTCAACTTGGAGCTGGGGGAGCTTCAAGCAGCTTCTCACAGGGGTCACCGCTGTAGCCCCCTCCCCTGCTACCAAAAACCCACCACACAAACCCAGCACATGTAGGCAGCTGAGCTGCTGTGGGGGAAGTGATCACTCTGTATTTGTTCTGCTCTTACGCTGTTGTCCAGGCACTGTCGTCTGGCCAGGAAGAAGAGTGTGCACAGCTCCTTCCCATGGCAGGGTTTGGAACGGAGCTCTAGGCCGCAAACCAGCACTTCACATTTTGAAAGGCTTTTTGGAACTCATTTACTCAAATCTGCAAATGTCTGTGTGTTTGCAGCAAGAGCTGTTGAAGGAGCAACAGACTTACCTGGCACACCTGGCTCAACAGCTGGAGGAGGAGAAACAGCAAGAAAAAGAAGAGGACAAGCTGCTCAAAGAAGAGATGGCGAAGGTTTGGGCCAAGAAGGCTGAGCAAATGCAATTAGAAAAGGAGGCTAGAAAGCAGCTACTGAAAGATGTCCTGAATACAAGACAACTGCAGATTGAGGAGAAGTGTAAGTAATGGTATATCCTGGCTTGTATCAGCACTAGCGTGGCCAGCAGGGACTGGGAAGGGATCTTACCCCTGGACTTGGCACTGGTGAGGCCGCCCCTCGATGACTGTGTTCAGTTTTGGGCCCCTCACTCCAAAAAGGCCATTGAATGACTCGAGCGTGTCCAGAGAAGGGCAATGGAGCTGGTGCAGGGTCTGGAGCACAGGTGTGATGGGGAGCGGCTGAGGGAACTGGGGGGGTTTAGTGTGGAGAAGAGGAGGCTGAGGGGAGACCTCATGGCCCTCTGCAACTCCCTGAAAGGAGGGTGCAGAGAGGGGGGATGAGTCTCTTGAGCCAAGGAACCAGTGCCAGGCCAAGAGGGAATGGCCTCAAGCTGCACCAGGGCAGGGTCAGACTGGCTCTTAGGAAGGATTTCTTTGCAGAAGGGGTTGTTGGGCGTTGGAATGGGCTGCCCAGGGCAGGGGGGGAGTCCCCATCCCTGGAGGGGTTGAAGAGTCGGGTTGACCCAGCGCTGAGGGATCTGGTGGAGTTGGGAACGGTCAGTGTGAGATTCATGGTTGGACTGGAGGACCTTCAAGGGCTTTTCCAAACAAGATGATTCTGTGATTCTGTAATAACAACTCACTGTCTGTGCACCAAACCTATGGCTTGAATGCCATCCTCGGCAAAGGCAAAGGGAGTACAACACACTGATTTTGGGAACACCAGCTGGCCCAACGTGCACGGGCTGTGTGGTTGAGTGGGCAACAATGCTGCTGTCCCTGAATCTGCTTCTGAATCTTTACTCCTACAGGCATTCCTCGCACTAATTTCCCATTGCTGTCAACAGAGCAAAGCCTAGCAAAGTAAGGATTGCATGGGCAAGCAGTCATTATTATTAATTATCTTCTTATTATCATGATGATGAAGTTCTGAATGTGAAATCTTTTCTAAGTGGGTGAAAAACAAATAAGCTGGGAATACACTTGCTATTGTTTTTGTGCCTCTTCAGAAACAACATCGCTCAGGCTTGCTATGAATGCTGCTTGGCTTCAATACAATCTCGCTGTCCCTTCAAGCTTAGTATTATCTTCTAAAAGTTTGTTGTGTTTTTTTTACAGTGCAGAGAAATGCAAAGGAGCAGGAAGAACTTGCTCAAGAGAGGAAGTTATTATCTGAAGCAATCACAGAACTCAAGCATGTAGAAGACGAAAAACACGCAAGGTATTTTTCTTTTAGGCCATTGGTTCATTTCTTTGCAGATCAAACTTGGGAATAGGTTAATTTTCATTTTCAGATGACTTTAAGAGCACTGGGTGGGCTTTTTTCTGGTCAGAGAGGCTCTGCCACCATGTAGCCTATCAGCTCCAAATGCCTCAATCGCAGCCCTGTTATATTGCGATTGGTATGAAATCACTAATTCTGCTCTCATCATACAAATAATGGTGTTTCATTACATATGCTTGTTTTGGTCTTTTTGAACCATCATGTGACTTACATCGATGATGTTTATTAAATACATCCCCTCATACTCTGAGCTGTCATTAGGAGTGGCAGAGGTTGGGGAGGAGGGTTAATGAAAGGTTAGTTCATTACTTACCTAGGAGAACTAGGTAACTCAGCAAGGCTTGTTGCTAAACTCCACCCACCTGCATCCCTTAAATAGTCATAGAATCAGCCACCAAAATACCAGACTACTGCACGTGCTTCTCCTGACCTGAACAGTTCCTCAGGGTGAGAACACAGTTACTCGCAGTAGCTGAAATGTTCCTCTGGGTGTCATGCAAAGCCTAGGGCAAAGGGCCTTATTTCACTTCATTTCCCTTTTGTCATCCAGCCCTTTCTGCCTGCTTGTCTTTGGGACTTACCGAGTAGCTCCTTCCAGAGCCAGTGTCTGTTGTGTTCTCAGATGGCTTTATGGGCAACAATCCCCCAGCTGGGGCACAAATCAACCCCCAGCAGTGCTACAGGCTTGGGGAGGAGTGGCTGGAGAGCTGCCAGTCAGAGAGGGACCTGGAGGTGTTGATTGACAGCTGGCTGAACAGGAGCCAGCAGTGTGCCCAGGTGGCCAAGAAGGCCAATGGCATCCTGGCTTGTAACAGCACTAGCGTGGCCAGCAGGGACAGGGAAGGGATCTTACCCCTGGACTCGGCACTGGGGAGGCCGCCCCTCGATGAGTGGGTTCAGTTTTGGGCCCCTCACTCCAAAAAGGCCATTGAATGACTCGAGCGTGTCCAGAGAAGGGCAACGGAGCTGGTGCAGGGTCTGGACCACAGGTCTGATGGGGAGCAGCTGAGGGAACTGGGGGGGTTTAGTGTGGAGAAGAGGAGGCTGAGGGGAGACCTCATGGCCCTCTCCAACTCCCTGAAAGGAGGGTGCAGAGAGGGGGGATGAGTCTCTTGAGCCAAGGAACCAGCGCCAGGACAAGAGGGAATGGCCTCAAGCTGTGCCAGGGCAGGGTCAGACTGGCTCTTAGGAAGGATTTCTTTGCAGAAGGGGTTGTTGGGCGTTGGAATGGGCTGCCCAGGGCAGGGGGGGAGTCCCCATCCCTGGAGGGGTTGAAGAGTCGTGTTGACCCAGCGCTGAGGGATCTGGTGGAGTTGAGAACGGTCAGTGTGAGGTTCATGGTTGGACTGGAGGAGCTTCAAGGTCTTTTCCAACCAAGATGATTCTGTGATTCTCTGAAATCTCACCCTTCTGAAGGAAACATGCTGAGCTTCATTTTGGATATGCTTCACTTAAGCCAAGATGGCATTCAGCAGCGTCAGGGAGTGTTGGTGGTTCAAGTGCGTTGCGTTAGTGCGCAAGTCGCAACTAGACTGTTGGCATTTTAAGTGTCTGTGAATCTGTGTGGCTCCTGCTCCAGAAGTGCCTGAACACGCCGGTAGACTTCCACTGCTTCTCCAGAGGGTAGTGAAAAGAATCTATGAGTCTTGAGGTAGACTGGAAGAACGTTTTCTTCTGAGAGCCATTTCCTAGCGTCTCCATACAACGCCGCAGCAGGAGCCTGCACCCTGCCTTCCCCCCTGACAGTAACTTATCTTCAGAGTGAGGGAGCAGAGTCGGGCTCTAAGGCTGCTGCAGCAACGAGCCTGAGCTAGGAAAGGACTGAGATCTGATACTCTCATTCTCTGTCCTCTCACTGCCACTCTGAGGGGCAGGGAAGGTACGTGGATTACAAGGTGTTCCTCTTTTTTTTTTTTTTGTTAAGCGCTGATTTTTGCAATCTGTTTTATGAGATATGAGAGAATGCAATTCGTTCTCCGAAGGTCAGCATGTGGCCTTTGGTTAACGGAGGGGTAGTTATTCTTAACACCTAAAAGGAGTTTTGCATGGTTCTTTAGTCAAAGGTTGATTGCTAACAGATTTAATAATCATAATAATAAAAAAGTTATTTTTTAACCCGCACTTCATAAATAATCTATTCATGCCATTTCCAGAAAAAGAAAGGAAGCAAAAGATTACCAAGAGCAACTCAAAGCTCAAATTGCCGATCGACAACAGGCCCGTGATGCTGAGCAAGAAGAGAAGCAGCGAGAATATGAATCGGATCTAGCAGCAGAGAGAGCTTACCAAGAAAGAGTACAGGACATTCTATCAAGGCCTTTTGAGAAACTAGCAAAAACCCACCCTTTGAGAAGAAAACTAATGTCTTAAATATCAAGAAAATAATTTATGATTTTTCAGCTCACTTGGTTGCCTTTAAAAAAACGTTTTCTAAGGGTGTTTATAACTGACTCGAGTTAGCAGACCCCTCTCCATTGTGATGATCAAAATATTTAACTGGAAAATACAATAAACTTACTATTTTAAAGGTTATTTTTTCCCTGTGGATTTTTTTTTTGACAAAATGACCGCTCCAAGTCAAAGTTTTTGACGTTTTAATACGAGAATACTTGTCTGCAATGTAACAGTGTATTATGACATGAATGATATGCAGACATTCTTTAAAATCTGCACAAAGAAAATTTGTAGAAGAGTTTCAGCAAACTTTTATTAAAATGCCTTTCAAACTGCAAATATTTGCAGAATCTTTTTTTGTATTTAGACAAAAAAGTACTTCGTGACTCATCTTCATTTTCCTTGTTAAATATAAAACTATGAATCTATTTCACTATGGGCTGGGCAGTGAAGAGCTGATAGTGCTTTGCATATATTGATAGGTGTAGGATGATCTGTGGAATATTGGAGTCCCAAAGCTGGTCTGTGAGACCTCAGCCTGGACAGATTTATTTGTACAGGACTGAAGTCATCCTTTCCTTGCAGAAAGGGTTATGATTTCTCATTCTGATGGCAACTCTGCCTCTTTGGACTGCCTTGGATTTCCACCAGTGCCATAGTCTGAACACACTGAATGAGGGGGCCAGAGCACCAAGAATATTTTAAGACAGAGCAACACAAAAAGTGGGCAGATGTCAGCAGGAAGGGCTCACGAGGTTTTTTGGCCATGGGGAGAAGGGACACCTCCTCACTGCTCTCTCAGCCCCCGACGTTAATGGCCAGATTGTCCTTTATGCAGGAGGAGCTGTGGGTGACACAAGGAGGACAAGCGGGAGCAATCCACCTTCTTCTCCCCATGGCTTTGCCCTCGACCAGCTCCCTGGGGTGTATTTTATTAGTTTTCCCTCTGTGCTTTTCAGAGGAGGGAAGTGAAGAATCCATTTACAGCCTCACACCCTTTCTTGCTCATAGACTTTGTGGCACTGGGAAATGTTTTATCTTCTCTCTCGCCTTTTTTCCAATGGAGTCTTTGCTGCTGCTAATCTGCAGATGTTTCTCTCTCCTCCTTCAGCTTTCCAGCTTCTACCATCTTTCCTCCAGCCGCTGTTTGTCCACCCTTTTCTTCTCCAACTTCCATCCCTCACTAAGCACTTCCTCTACCTCCTTCCTCCTCCCTGCCTTCCCCTTTCAGTGTTTGGCTCCCTGTCGGTGAGTAACCAGGACCCTTGTGTTTTTGTTGTATGAGAGCATGAGCAGATGCACAGAGAAGCTGCTAAATGCCAGCTCCCAGGCCTCTAGGAATGAATTGGGAATAAACTACCTGCACAGCCACCTCATCTCCTTGGTTTAAAGCAGACACCAAGCTGACGAATGCTTTTTGTCTGTGGATTTGCCATCTGCAAAGCCATACAGAGGACTTCAGAGCCACTCCGCCTATTTTGCAGATGGGAAAGGCCATCCCAGATAATGGAAATAGTTTCATCAGTCCAGAGAGCTCAGGTAGTCGTAGGTCTCTGCTCTCACCTCTGGGTCAAATTGGCAGAATGATTAAGAGATTAATTTCCTGGTCTGCCACAGACTCCTGGTGTGGCCCTGTGCAAGCAATGTAGATTTTTCTTTACTACTGTGACCCTTCTTTGAAAAATGAACATAATAGCACATTCACAGTTCCAGGATTAATTAAAGTGTGTTATTAAAGGCTGTGACACTGTCATTGGGTACACCTAACATAAGAGACAAAAAGTACCACGTTGGTGAGCTTGGTGAATTTGAGCCATCCAGAACCATAATAAAGCTTTTTTTAATAAAATAATAACTCAGGAGAGGTGGTCAGAGCTATCAAGCATTTATAAAGTGTCTGAGCTCCCGCTCCCAGAGGCAAAATTCCTCTGCAATGAACGTGAAGTCTGCACCCAAACAAAAAGGTCAGGCTGGGAGAGGTTCAGAAAAGAATTCCCATGGGACAACAGTCAACCAGACTCTCCTGAGAGAAATCTGGAGGTCGGTGAACATGGGGCTGGGGCTGACCCCTTTGCTGCCGAGTGCTTTGTAGGCTTCAGGTGGGTCTAGAAGAATGGCCAAGGCTCGTAGCAGGCTGCTGAGCGGCTGGGTGGGTCAGCAGACTCCTTTAGAAACGTCCTCTCCCTGCCCCTAGTAGTCGGATGGGCTCCTAATAGTCGTAAGAACGTGTCAAGACTGAAGAGTTTCCTTAATCCGATCGATTTCCATCCTCTTCCAGTTCCTTTGACGTCCTCGCAGTGAACTGGGCGAGTAGGGCGCCGAGTAACATGTGCTTCAAAGTGTGGCCGTGCCTTTGCCTCCCTCCCCCCAACGCTCATGTGAGATTTGTGACTTACAGCACCAGCAAAATGCACCTGGAATGGTGGCTTACAAGTCCCGAGAACCTCAGGAGCGTTGGCTACTACTCGTGTGCGTGGTATTTTCCCCGGAGTGAGCAATCCTGGAGCCAAACCATCTATTAAACGAAGAGTGCAGGGACGCTGGTCCATGGCTGGGTGACCTCTCCCTGCACCAGGGCTGTGAGCAACCCAGAGACAAAACCACTGACATGAAAAAACCAGGCAGTTACAGCCTCATCCTTCATACAGGCACTAAAGCTTTGCCAAATACGCTTTCCTGTATTTTTTTATTACATTTTTCATGTTGACAGAGAGAGACCAGAGGTGTGGAGCGTGTGGGTGATTTCCCTGTGGCAGAGCTGGGAACACCATTCCTCGATCGCATCCTCCCAGCCCTACTCCAAGATTTGAACCCCTGGTGCTTGCCAAGGCTTTAAGACTTTTCTGCACCCACCTGTTTGCTCATAAGGGCTTTTATATTGACCCCAGGACTTTGGCCACGTGTGAGGCGTTGAGCTGGGGAGCAGATCCTGGTGCCCTGTGGCACGGTGCTGGCTTGGTCCCTGCTCCCCCAGGGCTGTGGGAGCCTTGGGGGCTGGAGGCTTGGACAGAATCCATTTTATTTGCAGAAAAATCCTGCTTTCTTAATTATTCATTGCTTTAACATCTTGATTAATTATTCATTACTTCAACACAGGTAGGAACACTCTTTTCAGAAACATGCCCAGGGTATGGTGGCACTGCACCCCCAGCCAGGCCAGAGAATCGTGCCCAGACATAGCACGTGGTGACTTCTGCATGGCCCAGAGGGAGGGAAATCCAGCTTTGAGATCTTTGGGACAGCTCTGCGTGCAAAAATTCAGGACCTGGGGTTGTCTTTAGCAACAGTCAGCTCTGTCCTGATGACATTCGGAGCTGTCAGAATTGATGTCCCATAGTTTTGAGGCATCCAGCGAAAGCAGAAACCTTTTCCTGCAAACCTTTACACATGCAGAGAGTTTAAAGTACTTTGAACTGTGCAGATATTGCCCCTAATTTTGAGGAATAAGGTTGACTCAACTCTCATTTTACCTCTGGCCACCTCTGCTTTCACCAGTAGATCCTGCCCCAAAGTATGTCCGTGGAGGATTTCTGGATGGGGCTATTGGTGTTAATGTACTGCTCGTGCATCAAAATTCAACACTAACTGTAGATTGGGGGTCAGGGGATTTCACAGAATCATCTCGGTTGGAAAAGCCCTTGAAGATCCTCCAGTCCAACCATGAACCTCACACTGACCGTTCCCAACTCCACCAGATCCCTCAGCGCTGGGTCAACGCGACTCTTCAACCCCTCCAGGGATGGGGACTCCCCCCCTGCCCTGGGCAGCCCATTCCAACGCCCAACAACCCCTTCTGCAAAGAAGTACTTCCTCAGAGCCAGTCTGACCCTGCCCTGGCGCAGCTTGAGGCCATTCCCTCTTGTCCTGGCGCTTGTTCCTTGGTTCAAGAGACTCATCCCCCCTCTCTGCACCCTCCTTTCAGGGAGTTGGAGAGGGCCATGAGGTCTCCCCTCAGCCTCCTCTTCTCCACACTAAACCCCCCCAGTTCCCTCAGCCGCTCCTCGTACGACCTGTGCTCCAGACCCTGCACCAGCTCCGTCGCCCTTCTCTGGACACGCTCGAGTCATTCAATGGCCTTTATGGAGTGAGGGGCCCAAAACTGAACCCACTCATCGAGGGGCGGCCTCACCAGTGCTGAGTCCAGGGGTAAGATCCCTTCCCTGTCCCTGCTGGCCACGCTATTGCTGATACAGGCCAGGATGCCATTGGCCTTCTTGGCCACCTGGGCACACTGCTGGCTCCTGTTCATCCGGCTGTCAATCAACACCCCCAGGTCCCTCTCTGACTGGCAGCTCTCCAGCCACTCCTCCCCAAGCCTGTAGTGCTGCTGGGGGTTGTTGTGGCCCAAGTGCAGCACCCGGCATTTGGCCTTAGTGAAACCCCCCTAGTCAGCCTCAGCCCATCGCTCCAGCCTGTCCAGGTCTCTCTGCAGAGCCTCCCTACCCTCGAGCAGATCAACACTCCCACCCAACTTGGTGTCATCTGCAAACTGACTGAGGGTGCACTTGATCCCCTCGTCTAGATCATCAATAAAGATGTTAAACAGGAGTGGCCCCAAAACCGAGCCCTGGGGGACACCACTCGTGACCGGCCTCCAACTGGATTTAACTCCGTTCACCACAACTCTTTGGGCCCAGCCATTCAGCCAGTTTTTTAGCCAGCAAAGCATATGCCCCTCCAAGCCTCGAGCAGCCAGTTTTGCCAGGAGAATGCTGTGGGAAACAGTGTCAGCAGTTTCACTGCAGAAATGCTGGTTTCCCCTACTCGTCTGATTTCAGTGGCGACCTCATCTTTGCTCCTCTATCTAAATAAACCCCCAAAGCTGACGTGGAACGTTGGGGTGCCTGTTGTAGAGCAGATAACTACACTCCAGTGCCGGCCCCAGCACCCTGCCCTCCTCGCCAAGCCCTCCAGAGCCCCTCACTGCTCCGTGCCATCATCCATCCATCCATCCATCTGTCTGTCCCTGGGATCTCCATGTGTCATTGCAACACGGGGACAAGGCTGGGACCTGGGAGTATCTGCGGGAGCACACACATCTCCAATACTCAACCTGTACTTGCAAGGAAACCACGGCTCTGCTTAGAGAAGAAAAAACCTGATATTTGGTTCATTTTCACCTCTAAGTGCCTTCAACATGAATGTAAGAAGAGGTGGTACCATAAAATGCTATTTAAGAGCCAGTGCTCGTTAAATATTATGCTCAACACAAGTTTTGATTCCCAA
The DNA here is from genome assembly GCF_047716275.1 of Strix uralensis. Lineage (NCBI taxonomy): Eukaryota > Metazoa > Chordata > Aves > Strigiformes > Strigidae > Strix > Strix uralensis. The sequence continues at coordinate 100,001,221 of NC_134012.1, read as the reverse complement.
ATGGAAAGAAGCTTCTGTCTCCTGAAGGAGACAATTTCCAGCAACCCAGCACTTAGGACACACTTCAGGGATTTTGTATTTATTTGGCTTTTTTAGTTCTAACTTTAATTAAAGTTTTAGATTAATGGAAAATCACGCACGGCACCAGCTGGTATTCCATGGGATGGGCTGTGCTTTGCCTCTGGGCTATCACTGCCACCCAGGCTTCACTGAAACCTTTGCTCCTGACTGCGCCGGTACTTCACATTTTGCTTCTAGAGTTGATTTAATAAAATGAGAGGAGCAAGTTTTGTTTGCCAGACAAAGCTATCTTGGAGGCTTTGCAGAAAATATGCTGTCATAGGTGTTAGACAGGGTGCAGGTTTCCCCCCCCTCCCCCTTCTTTGCTCCTTCCCAAACTTCCCCCAGAGCCACCTGCAATTTATTTAGATTCACCAAGAACATCAGAGCTGGAAAAGAGAGATAATGGCGATGCTGGTTGTCCTCCCACGAAATCAGTGCTGCTTCCTGCCAGGCTTGGAGGAGGCTGAGAGGAAAAATGCTGAAGTTTCCCCCCATAAGGGATGAGGAGCAGAGGGTGAGATGGCACCAGCGATGGCTTTAACGGAAAACTGTGGGTGCCCTGTGAATGGCACAGCCCGAAACCATGGGAGGAGGGATCCCCGCTTCAGAGTAAACAACTGTGGCAGAGAATAAGCCCCGCTGAGGATGTTTTCTGCCTGCTTAGTTAATATGCAAAATACCTGGAATGATAATGAATAGCAATAGTGATTCATTAGGAATATTTTGCATTTGCATCATCTTTCTCAAGCTCAAAAAGTGCCTTATAAGCACGAATGGAAGCACAAGATGCTCCCCGGGGATGGAGGGAGGCAGCCTGGCCACAGGCTGACAGGCTGGGGACAATTTTTGGCTGTTTCTGCCCAAGAAACAATTCCTGACGGGGGTGTAGGATGGGGAGGCACGCAAGCAGGACCTGGCATGCTGGTGGTGGGAACCCAAAGATGGAGAAAACTCCATCCCTGGTGCTTTCCTTGCCTGCGTTTTCAGTGGGCTCATGGCTTCAGTGGGCACAGGCTTGTCCTGGCCAAGGACACCCCGTTTATGCTGTTCCTTGCACCCCGATATATGGGTGAACCCCAACAGCTCAGTGGCTGGTGGGGATGGCAGAGCCCCAAACCACCGAGGGGCACCTGCTTGGGGCTTAACTACTCTTCTTCCCTGGGAAAGGAAGAATAGAAGAATAAAAGAGGTTCAGACTGGGCATGGGGAAAAAATGTTTCCCAGAAAGAGTGGTCAGAGAGTGGAATAGGCTGCCCAGGGAGGGGGTGGAGTCCCCATCCCTGGATGTGTTTAAGGGTCGTTTGGATGAGCTGTTGGGGGATGTGGTGTAGGGGAGAACTTTGTAGAGTCGGGCTGAGGGTTGGACTCGATGATCCCAAGGGTCTTTTCCAACCTGAAGGATTCTGTGAAAAGGACAAAAAAAAATCAACCAAAAAAAAAAAAAAACCCACCCAAACCTAAGAATAAATACGGTGTGTTTCAGCGCCTCAAGTGAAGGGAAGGAGGCTGGGGACAGGAGCCTGGCGGGCTCCTGGGGACCCCCCGGGGCGGGGGCTGGGACCGGGAAGGAAAAATATGTATAAAAAAGGGTGGGGTGTTTTTTGGTTTTTTTTAAAAAAGAAGAAGAAGAAGAAAAGCCGACGCAGGCAGTGAGGTAAAACGCGGCTCTCCCCATCCGAGCCCGGCGGGGAGAGGGGCTGGGATAGTCGAGCCGAGGCGAGCCCAGCCTAGCAGCGCCGAGCCCAGCCTAGCAGAGCCGAGCCGCCCCATACCTGAGCGGGGCGCGGCGGAGGCGGAGCGGACCTACCTCCTCCTCCTCCTCCTTCTCCTTCTCCTCCTCCTCCTGCCCCCCCCCCCCCCCCCCCCCCCCGCCCGCCACCGCGCCGTTCTCTTCCCTTCCCCGCGCCCCGGCCGGCGGCGGGTGTAAAGGTCGGTCGGTCGGTCTGTCCGTCCGTCGGTCCGGGGGTCGGTCCAGCGCCCCCATGCCCCCCGCTTAAAGCCCTTCGCTCCGACCATGTCCGCCGCGCAGCTCTACACTAAGGTAAGCGGGGGGGGGATATCAATGTGTGTTTTGGGGGGGGTCTCCCTTGGATTTGGGGGCGGGGGGGGTTGCAGTCGTGGAGGGGACCCACAACTTTCCCCGCACCCCCCGGGACGGTGCATGGGGACCGGAGGGACACCCCCCCCCCCCCCCCCCCCCCAGATTTCACCCCCCACGGGTGAACGGTGTGTCTGGTTTGGGGGGAACTTGGGCCGTGGGTGGAGGTTGTGGCAGCGTTGGCCTCGTCCTCCGTGGGGTCTGTCACCGCAAAGGCACAGCTCAAACGCACTCACCTTCCCCAAATCCTCATAAAATAATTATTTTTCTCCCTCATCATCCTAAAACAATCAGGGTGGAGGGAGAGGAAAAAAAAAAAACCACAACCAACCCAGTCCTTCCAACTGCAGTAACTAACCGAAACGCTCCTGAGGTGCCCAATTCCCAGAGTCTTTTTTTTTTTTTTTTTTTTTTTTTTTAAATACAATCCCTTAATAAATACAATCCCTCGGCAGGGGATGGCTCGAACTCACCCTCTTCCTCACGCAGGCGGGGAAGGGAACATGGCTGATGGCCTGGCAGGGTGCGACGCATCCCTCGGGGTGCCGCTGGGGTGGCCACCAACCGCCCTCCCCGCGGCTTCCCAGAGAGAAACCCAGATTGCCTCCTAAAAAGTCGTGAGAACAGGGAAGCTCGGGTGCCGGTTTCAAAGCAGAGCCTGCGATCTAGACAAGATACTGGTTTGTTGGGGTTTTTTTTAATTATTATTTTGTGGCCGCGGGATAGTTGGGGAGGGCGCAGGGTATCCCTGCTCCTTTGCCTGGGGTTGTGCCCCGCCACAGTTTGGGGCTTTCTGCCCCCCTCCCAGCGAGAGGTTTTGTCCGGATAGATCTGTGCCGATCGACTTGATGAAATTGCTCCTGGTGTGCTACGGGAGATCCGCTCCGTACGGAACGATAACTGATAGGGAGAGAGCCCCTCTCCCTGTGCTCCCCATCTTCCCGAGGCTACCCGGGAGCGCTGCCGGAATCCAGGCGATGGGCTTAGTAAAAGCCATCAATAACTCCAGGCAGGGGCTCATCAAGAAAAGTGCTTGGCTTCGGGATGGTTTTTGCTGAAGGACTGTGAAGTTCCAGCATCATCTACTGTAATAATGAGAATTTTAGTGTTTTAAATTCTACCTGTGACCATGGTCGGCGTGGAGGTGCTGCCAGATTGGCACCAGCCCTCTCAAGGAGCCACTTTTTGTCTCCGTGCCAGTCTCCCGGGCTTAACTTTGCTGCAGATTTCTGCTTCTGTAACTCATTTTGCGGACAGCTCTTATGTAATATTGGGGGTTGCCACTTATTTTTTTGGCCGTTGATATCAAACGGATGCCGGATGAATTGCGAATCTGGCGGCTCCGCCTTTGAACCTGTAGGAATTTAAGAAGCCCTGCTGGATGGAGCAGGGCTGGCTGTGAGCGGGCTGCTCTCCATCCCTTCCAGAGAGAGTTTCAAAAGCAAAGTCTCTGGTTTGGAAAACCTTTTTTCCGTGGAAAAATGGAAGGGGAGGACAAGGAAAGGTGTGGCTAAACTGCTCCGACATGCTGACCACAGCACCTCATCGGATGCGATGGCAAGCATCCCTGGGGAGGAGAGAGGCCGGCAGCAAGCGCTGTGTTATCCCTCTCTCTGGGCTGGTTATAACAACCAGGTTAATTGATTCTTAACTCGCTGATCAAGTCATTAACCTGTGTCATGTTTTTATGCTAACTCAGGTTTCAATTCCTGTTCATCTGTTGAATGGGTGTAAGATGCCTGTTGAGGCGTCGCTTGTGATCCTGTTGCTGTATGGGGACTTTTTGATGAGGCATGGGGATTGGGTGGCAATCTGTGCGTGTGTCGTTGATTTTTAATTCCTTTTTTAGTAACAGCAAAGATTCTGGGTGAGAGCTGGTGTTTCAGCACTGGCCCTTCTGTTTTGCTGGGGGGTGTTTTAGGGACAGGGCTGGTGTGGTCGGTGGTGGGGGCCATGAATGGTGCCTTGAACCCAGATGGGTCATCTGTGGGGCTGAGCACCGGCATTGTGGTCACATTTAGGACTGTCCTACTGGGTCATCTTCTGTGTGGGGCCTCTGTGCCAGCTCTGGGCTTTGAAGCAGCAGGAAGATGCTTCCTATGACTTTGAGTATATAAGAAAAAGAGCAGAGGTGGCTTTAAAAAACCCACCAGCCTTAAGGTGCTGATGGAGATGCCCCTGATGAAGCAGATTTGTTGTTCTCTAGTCTGCTCTTGGAAAGTGTTAAGGAAGGTCCTGGCACTCACTTGCACATTGCCGCTGCACAGATGCAGGCGTTCAGCCCCATGGCCTGTAGGTCTGCTGGGCATTTATAGCTCATGTAGGGTAGAGGCCTCTGAGAGTGTGGTGGGGAGAAGACAACCTGCTGCAGAGGGCTGTCCTGCCCCGAGCAGTTGGGGGTTGATGCACCCTCTGCGCACGGCCGCCAGAAGATGCTCTTCAGGGTAATTGGGCGCAGGGGTGAACAGAGGAAAGGAGGAGGGAAGAGTTGGGGGAGCTTTGGTGGGGTGTTACAGATCAGGAGATGACTTTCCAAGCGTAGAGGTGGGGCCTCCTGGATTGCCTTGTCAGCAGGATGGGGATAAGGATTTTTGAGGGGAGGCGGGCGATCCGGCTCGCTGGAATCAATACATCTGTCTTGCTAAAAGCCTATCGATCCGAGGCGCGGTGTTGCATTAGCACAGCCACAGCGGTACCTCCCTCAGAGTCCTTCCTCCTCCTGCTTGAACCAGGATGAGAGAAACTGCTGGGGAGCTGCTTTGGAGTGGCTGAGGGGGACTTCTCAGGTCCTCCCACCTCTCCTTCCCGCTGGGCTACAACGGGAGCTGCTGGTGTTGTTGTGTAGAGAGCCCTTAACTTCCACTTGATGCTTGCAGAAGATCTCCTGGGACTCTGTGGGACATGTAGTATTTTCTTGGTGTTTAAGTTGGTGCTTGTTAAGCCATGCTGATGAATTTGTTGTGTTAGACTCAGCGCTGCCCTGAGGAGCACTTAAAGTGGAGAGGAACCCATCCTGGAAACACCAGCAGCTGTGAGTTGCTGTTGGAGGCCGTCTCCATGTGACATCTCACCTGTGCCCCTTGAAGAGCAGGGATGACCGGTGCTTAATAGCCCCTATCAAACAAGATAATTAACAGCTCTGCCTAATTATGAGCATGAGAGTAGTTCCAGAACTGCATCAACCTTTAAGCACGTAGGACTCCACCTGGGTAAACAGTTACAGGGAGATCATTATAATACTCTCCTCACTTCTGATGTGGTACCTGGGGACTTTGGGATTATCTGGCTGTGGGTTTTATTTTGTTGTGGAAGAAAACAGGAATTTAGTGTGACTTGTGTCCCAGAGGAAGAGGAGCTGTATGGTAAAGGGTGCAGCCCGGGTCCTGGAGCTGTTGGCACTGGTGTGTGGAAGAGGATTAGGGGAGGTAGTGGCATCGAGGACTCCCACTTGCAAAAACCAGTTCCAGAGGGAGAACTGGTAGAGCTTTGCCTAACCTGTGTATTGCCCAGTGTCCTTCTAAGGCTGCCTGAAGCTGGTCCTGCTCCTGCTGTGTCCCTGGGGTTGCTGCTGGAGCAGAGTGATGGGACCTGCCCGGCCAAACTGGTTGCAGCTGCAAAGGGGAGTTTCTCAAACCTTATTTCACTGAAGCAGGAGGCAAAGGCTGTGGGAAAAAAAGAAAAACCAGACTGCATGCAGTGCTCTTTACTTCCTCTCCAGCCAGAGCCCTCCAAAGAAACCTGTTGCTGATGCAGCTAAACTCCGGCCAAGGTAACCGCAGTCCAATCCCCGTAAGCCTGTGCAGATGCCAGCATTACTCTGTAAGGAGATAACGGGGACATTCTGCTCCTCTGAGCCGGGTGCTGGGCAGGATGGAGGGAGGACACGGCCCCTGGAAGATGCCATCTCCAGCAACGGTTTCATTTGCAGCATTAAACTGGAGATTAGACTCGTTTGCGTGGCTAGCCTTTGTTATTGTAAGGTGAAGCTCTTCCTATTACTAAAACAAATATAATTGCTTTTGCTTCTGGATGTTCTGGTCTCTTAAAGGTATTTCTTAAAATATGTTAATTTAAGTGTAGCCTCTGAACCTCATGCAAAATAGTTTTTCTGCCAGGCGAGGGAATAAGCTGTGCCTTCCTGCTCCTGGAGTGTTGTGGAGCTCGAGATACACTCTTCGGAAGGATTGCGAGCTCTGGAGGAGTAAGAAACCAGGGTATTTCTTTCTTTTTTAATTTTTTTTTTCCTCCCATTGTGCAAAGTGACTGTTACTTGCCAAGTAATTTTTTTTTGGTAGACGATAGAACTTAATGCATTAAAAAAATCCTCTTCTAATGGCTAGAGTTGGGTATAGAAATCTCTCTGGTTTTCACTTCAAGTTGTTGTATTAAATAAAGTAGCTGGAATGAATTGGTGGTTTCTGACCCTGGGGAGAAACTCTTCAAAAGTGAATAAATATTGCCAGTGTGATCACACACTGAGTGAATGAATTGGCATAAACCTTCTGGCATAAAACACTCTGGCATTTCTGAAAGTGATTTATTCTTCAAGGCTCAGGGAGGATTCATCCTTAGTGGGTGCCTGTGTGCTGGTTTGGGGTTGAGGAGTAGCTGGGAAGGAGAGAGAAGATTTTCTGTCTGTTGTGTAGAAAAAGTTTCTGTGAATAAAAGTGAGGGACAGGGAGAACTTGGGGTTCAGTCCCAGGACATCCATGGGACCTCTGCTGCAGAGCTCCTGAACCTTGTCTCTGCCATTTGCAGCTGCTTTTAGGAAAAGCAGGTTATACTCAAAGGTTTTTTTTGTTGGTTTTTTTTTTTTTTTCCTAGTTTATTTTAGATGAGTCTGGGTTATGTCACAAAGGGCAGGGACAGCTTGGAGGCCACACTGGGATTTTTCTTTAAAGATGGGGCTGTCTTGCTGAAGGAGCCGGATCCGCTGGCATCCCTGGTCTCCTCCTGATCCCGCCTTGTCATTAGCTGTCATTGTGGAGAAAAAAAACCCACTGAAATGTAAAATATAATTGCCTCAGCTGGGGACCGTGCTGAGGGCATGGCCACCTTCCCAGCAGCTCAGGGACCTCCTCTGCTTCCCGGGATGGCACCGAGGAGAGAAAAGCAAAGCCAAACTTGGGGGGTTTAAATACTGTAAAGTCTACTGGTTATATGGCCTAGAGTAGGTGCAAGGAAGGTGAGAGATGGGTACTGGTGGCTTCGTGGGCATTTCCTTCCATCAACGGGCAGGAGATGGCTGGAGTTTGCCCTGTGCTCTCCTGGCGCTGTGCAGATGCTTATCCTGCTGGGGTCTTTGTGATGCAAAAATAGCGGTGTTTTCTTTTCTGTTGGTGCAAATGTTCATCTCAGTTGTGTATTTAATAGCACCTGTGTTGGTGTTAGACCAGAGCCACTGAGCTAAGGAACATGGAGCTCAGTGCAGGTGCTTAATGACTCCAGCAGGGCTTAATTAGCTGGGTTCCTGCTTTATGTCCTCTTGCTGGTTGGGATTAGTCAACTTGCCTTTTATAAAAATTAAGAATTCCTGCCTTGATACTGCTTTAAGGGTGTGAAATTGCAGGGGGACAACCCCAATGCACACCAGTGGCAGCGATTTGCTGAGTGAACTCGAGGGTGAAGGATGGAAACCTGGGGACAGCAGAGGGTCCAGAGCCCAAGGCAGCGTGTGGCTTGTGCTGGTTCTTGTGGGATGGGATGGGATGAATTGGTCCTACCCTTTTTACCCTAAGGAAGGAGTTTAACCGAGGGTATTTGTCACAGGCAGCCTGGCTGCTGTTGAGGGGTGTGTTTACAGGGGAGGATTTTTGCTTTGTTAGTCTTCTCTGCTGTCAGGAACCCAATGTAGAAAATAATAACCCTGAATGTGAATGCATGTGTCCCTTCTAATGACCAAGAAAGAAGGCTCTGTATGTTTTTATCTGTGTTTTTCTCTCTCTATATATATGTTTGAAGGTGATCTTAGTTACCACAATGCAATACAGTTCTAGGCACGTTGGACTTCTAAATTTACACACCGGTTAGTTTGTAGCTCTCGCCAAAAAAAAAGGAATAGTGTACCCTTACTGCGATAGGTTTCTCCTGTGGTTTCCTTCCCGGACAACTAACTTGAGTGTGAAGGTGGACTTTGGACCTTGTGAGTTAGTCAGCGGTGTAATAAACAGCAGGTAGTGTAGGTGAAGCCCTGAGTTGTTTTTTTTTGTGGTGTTACTGTCTGCTCTTTGACCCGTTCTGCAAACAGAAGCATTTCACGGCAGTTAAAGGAATATCAGCATGAACTACAATTCAGGTCAGGAAAAGGACTGCTTTTATTGCAGTAAAACCTTAAGCTTTGGCAGACATCTGAACTGTTTGCAAAACATTTTAGCGAAGAATCTGCTGTTTAGCAAAACTGAAGAAATTCCCTGTGAGCTTCCTGGGTCTTGAGTTGGTTGTGCAAAGCAATTGCCCTTGTTTGCCTCCGGCCCACTGTAAGACACATCTTTTGGGGTTGGGTTGGGTTTTGACTTAGCCTGATCCTCCAGAAATGAGAAGAGACCTGTCCAGAGATGGTGGCATGGCTGGGGAGGACTAGGGGTGGGTGGGTGGTGGGCTTCCTCGTTTGAACGCTCTTTAACGTGATGCCCAGGTCACAGTAAACTCAGCGGTTTTACTAATGAGGCTATTAAGACTTTGGTATTTCTGCTCTTTGCCTTTCCTGCGGTATCCAGAAGGTTTGGAGAGGAACACCCCTCCAGGGAAGAGCCCGCAGCCTGGAAATGTGACCTTTTCTCCAGCAGTGCTCTCCTTTTGTCCTTGATTTGTCCATGTTCAAAGTGTTCTCCAGCCAACTGAAACCTGCGAGTCATGGAAATGGGTTAAACATGTCAAAGGCTGGACTATAGGAGTAGCAACATAGGTCTATAAACCCTTGCTATAAGGAATGCAAGCCCTTAATTTGCAGGGTATGGCCCCAAACCTGTGGGTCGGTGCAGGGTGGTGGGATGGTGGTGCAGCTCCTTTGGGATCACGTGGTCCCAACCCACCGTGCCACCATCTTTCACCACTTCTAACCAAATCGTGTTTGATTTTTTTTTTTTTAAAACAATATTTATTTATTTATTTTCTCCTCCACAAGCAGTGGGTTTTTTTTTTTCAGTACTGGCTTTTACTTCCCCGCGCTTGTCCCTGTGAAGCTGGTGGTGCTGTTAGGACTTTCAGACCCCGCTCTGGCAATTAGCAGATCACCAACAATACCCTGTAACATGTCTTTCTGCCCTCCCCAACTCTATTTATGGTGCAGGGCAGGTTGTAGGATACCTTGGCTATGTCCTCCTTAACGCATGGCCATCTCCTCCTTCTTCAGTCTGTGTTTCATGTTCCCTGTGGGCATTGGTGGTGGTACCAGTGGGGTGGTTTTGTGTCTTCTGGGTGCTTGGTGTTGGTGTGCTTTGTGGTAATGTGGCTTGGCTCCTCAATAGGAGATGTGTGCTGTGTCCACCTTTTGGATGTTACAGCTTAGCTCTTCCTTGAGAACGTTTTCTTCATGCTTGAGGTTAACCAACCCTTCCAGCTGATGACTGCTTCCCATCCTGCTGAACCACGGGCAGCCCCGTGGGGCTGGTGCGCTCCATGAAGGGATATGTTTCACTTGGTGACTCCATCAAGGTGTGGAGCCAATGCTTAAACCCAGCTAATCCATACCTTCACTCTTCCCTTGAGTCATCACCCAAGCTCCTTTGTGATAGTCCCGCCAAGGTGTGAGGTGCTGGTAGGATGTGCTAACCACCATTTACAGGGCTGTTGGGAGCAGGATGTGTTGTGGATGAATCATGGCCACTACTTATCGAAATGACACGTTACATCTCAGGGACGTGTCCTGGCGAGTCACTGTTCTTCAAAGAATAAAGACCCTTAGTATATTTAAAGATGGCTTTTAAAAATCACGGGGGACGGTGGTGGGTATGTCCGGTTTCTTCTGAAAGCCCTGCAGGGATGATTTCAGGTGGCTCAGGCAAACCTCCAGCTGCCAAATCCCCGAGCAGGCTGGACATCAGCAGGCAGCTGGGGCTACTGACATATGTCTTAGCAAATGAGTATTGAAAACTGTTTAAAAAAGAAAAAAAAAAAAAGTTAAAAATCCCCTGGTCCCTGTGCCTGCTGTGAAGCTGGTCCTTGGTGCTACGCCCCCAGCGAGCAGAAAGTTGGTGTAAGCATATCTCAAGGCAGCAAGTGGATGCAGAGATACAGAGATGATGGAAGCTATAATTTTCAATCTAATTAAGCTGAGTAACTCCCTTGTGGATTTATGCTTCTTAATTACTTTGAGCCCTGCTAACATGGGTGCTGTGGGTATTGCTGTTTTTTGGGCAGCGAGTGTGATGTCCAGCTGTGGCAGAGGATCGGTACCCACTGGGTGCTTTGGGGATGGCATGGGTCTCGGTCAAGGAGACTTAATCTCCTGGTGGGGTGGGGATGGAGAGCTGGAGGTGGCTTTCATGTGGCAGTACTGGACTACTGTGGTCTTGGATAGATCTCACATCTCTTGGTAAAACCATGTGTCCTGATTTAGAGGCAAGGTGGAGGTGCAGGAGAAGGTCCTGCTCTGGACCCACATGGACCTCAGTGTGAGGTAGATGTGTGTTGCCTATTGGTGTTGCTCTCACCAGCCTTTCCCCTGCTCGTGGAGTGCCTGTTTCTCGCCTACCTCATGCCTGCTTTCACCACCATGTTCAGTGGGAATAAATAAAATAACGAAGGAAATGAAAGACCAAGTGCCACTCATCCAGCATTTGCACGGTGTCTCATGTCACCGTGCTGTCCCCTGTCTTTCCTGTCTCCATCTGGGCTTGTAAGAAATCGCTTCTCTGCTGAGATAGACCTGCACTACCAACAAGGCATGTTTTGACTGAAGCAAGGCCTTTGACACCACTGAAAAGCTCTTCTGGAAGCCCTGGCTGCACGCACGGGGTGTGAACATCTCACAGAATCACAGAATCATCTCGGTTGGAAAAGCCCTTGAAGCTCCTCCAGTCCAACCATGAACCTCACACTGACCGTTCCCAACTCCACCAGATCCCTCAGTGCTGGGTCAACGCGACTCTTCAACCCCTCCAGGGATGGGGACTCCCCCCCTGCCCTGGGCAGCCCATTCCAACGCCCAACAACCCCTTCTGCAAAGAAATCCTTCCTAAGAGCCAGTCTGACCCTGCCCTGGCGCAGCTTGAGGCCATTCCCTCTTGGCCTGGCACTGGTTCCTTGGCTCAAGAGACTCATCCCCCCTCTCTGCACCCTCCTTTCAGGGAGTTGCAGAGGGCCATGAGGTCTCCCCTCAGCCTCCTCTTCTCCACACTAAACCCCCCCAGTTCCCTCAGCCGCTCCCCATCAGACCTGTGCTCCAGACCCTGCACCAGCTCCGTTGCCCTTCTCTGGACACGCTCGAGTCATTCAATGGCCTTTTTGGAGTGAGGGGCCCAAAACTGAACCCACTCATCGAGGGGCGGCCTCACCAGTGCCGAGTCCAGGGGTAAGATCCCTTCCCTGTCCCTGCTGGCCACGCTAGTGCTGATCTCACTTGGGGGATGGTGTCTGCAGGAGCTTCCCTACTCTGAATACTGGGGTTTTCTCCCCCAATCCCTGGTGTTAGAGATGCAATTTGCTTTTCCTCTCCCGCTTGGCTGTGGCAGCTGAAGTGCAGCTGGGGACGAGTTGTTTGTGGCTGGATGGCTCTCGGGGGACTGAGGTCCCTGGGTGAGGGACTCTGTTTTGAGCTGGACCTGCCCTTGGCTCTCCCGCAGCGTGTGTTTTATGGCCCTGGGTGTTATAAAGACCCTGGTCAGAGAGATAGGAAGGTCATGGCTCGCTTCTGTAGAGCCTAGAAATACCAGGTTTGAAATTGCTTGCTCTGTTTTCTTTCTACTTGTTTTCTTTTCTCTTTTCCTTTCTAAAGCCTTTGTTTTTGTTTGGACCCTGGCCCAGCGAGGTGATAACTCATTCCTATGCCCTGCCGTGGAGCTCTTAAATAAAATACTTCCCTCTTAAGGGAAAAAAAAAAAAAGAGGAGGGGGAAAAAAAATAATAATCTGAATTCCACAAAATATTGATGCTCACAGTTAAAGGGCTGGTATTTTGGTGTGGCTGGAGGCAGGAACAACTGTGGGTTTCAGCCTCGCAACGCTGCTGCTGCCCTGGGGGTGATTTTGGCTGCCCGGCCCCTCGCCTGCTCGCTGGGAGCTTCTTTGAAGCCTCGTGTGCTCTTGTCATGCCAAAATAAACTTGGAGTTGAGGCTGTCGGAGCTAATCTTCATCCTTTCACGCTTTGCCCTGCGCACTGCTGGTTTGGCGAGCGATGGCTGTGCTTGCACCCACTTATGTTAAGGGAAATCCCTCCCCGGTGTGGGAGCGTGGGGACCATCCCTGTGATGCCAGATGGACACGAGCGGTGCTGCCCAGCTTTGAGAAACCAGAAATATCCATTTGCTCAACCCTCAAGGTGGGTTCAAATCATCTTGAGGAGCAAAACTTCCTTCAGTTGGCCTTTCAGCACCCAGCACTCCATGCTGGAGAAGACGGGGTGACTGAGGCTGCTTTGGGCTGTGCAACTTCTTGCAGTCCCCAAAGACCAAGCTGCGAGCAGGCTTTTCCTTCCCAGGTGCTGCTGCACCACCATTTCCATCACAAAGTCCAGCATCAGGCAGAAAAAACACTGATCTTGCCCTAATGCAGCTTCCCTGGAGCCCCTCTTTTTGTCCAAGGAACAGTGCGGTGCAGAATGAAGTTTTTTTTTTTTTTTTAAATCTATTCTCAGAATATTCTGTTTGGCAATGCCAATAAGTCTGCAGACTCTCTGAGATGTCACTGTTTTTATTTATATTATTTTAATTTATTTTTTATTTCTAACTGCAAGAGGTGCTGTCTCCTGGCAGTCTTTGCTCTGGTACAAAGTTTCAGCGCTTGAAGGTCACGTGAAGTAAATCAGCAGAATGTAAACACTGCTGTTGCTTGCTGAACTTTGCCTGGATCTCATCTAATCACCAATCTGATTAATACTTAGGAGCTCCAAGTCTTTTTTTTTCTCCTGCGGGGAGGGAGCTCAGCCCCAGCTCCAGTCCCTGGGGCAGCGCTTGTCCCAGCTGAGGATCTTCCAGGGGTCTCAACATCCTTCTGCTCCAAAGGATGATATTTTTGAATGCTTTGGATAGAAATTGTGCCTGAGCAATCACTTGCTGTTATATCCCAATTTTAAATGGTATTTTCTTTTTTGAATAGCAGGTTTACTGTTTTTTTCTCCTTTTTCTTTTTAGTCTCAGATGGCTCTGCTTTAATCTTCAATCCCCAAATTTAGGCTCTCGCTAATCTCCAGCACGATGGTTTTGGGTGTCCATGTGCAAAGAGCAGACTGGATGTTGTGGCTAATAGAAAATCCCCAGGACTTTAGCACATAGAAATGTTTTTAACTCTCGGACCACGCAGTTCATAAGTTAGGTTTCCTCCTTTTAGCAACTCTGAAGGCAGTTTCTTGTCTCTACGCATTCAGTACTAAAAGCTGGACGCTTCTAAAAGAAAAATCTTCCAACAAACCAATTTAATTTCCCTCCGTCATATTTTGGGGACAATCTGTTGGCGACTATTTTATCCAGCGGGCCATCTCTTGGCTTATAACGCTCTTTGATGTGGCTCATTCAGGGGAAAAATGGCATTACACACTACCTCAATCACTCAGATGTCGGAGAGGATATCGTGTTTGACTACTCAGGGGAAATTTGGGAAGATTTAGTAATGCTAGGAGACATGACCCACTTTCAGATAAACGCTTTTCAGACAGTAGAGGTTGTGCTACGTGGTGGGGGAGGGAGCAACACTGACAGGGTAGAAATAATTAATAATTATTTATAATTTTTAAATTTTATTGTGCTGACCCTTTCCCAGGTTCAGGGTGGGTTTGATTTATTTTTCTGTTTGTTGGGGTTTTTTTTTTGTGGTGGTTGGTTTGTTGGTCGGTTTGTTGGTTTTTTTTTTTTAGAAAAAGAAAATGCTGGCACTAACTGATTTTCAACAAATCTGTGTTATCTGGAGATAACTATCCCTGGGCTGTGGATGCCCGTCACCTTTGGGATGCTCCCTTGGGCACAGGGGGTGGCTGATGGGTGTTGTGATGGAGGGTGTTGGGAGCTGTGGTCTGGCACCATGTGGCTCTGGTGACCAGTGTTGGCTGGGGATGCGGAACCTGGTGTGGGAGTTTGCCTTGAGCATCCCAGCTCAGGAAGGTGTCCACCTGATGAAGTGCATCTTAAATATATGAAGACAGAAGAATATTAATCTTTAAAGCCAGGCTTCTGTGTTTTCTTCATACCACAAACTTTACATGGTTCATCCCTATTCCTGTGTTATTGGAGACTTCTGGCCAAAACAGCAACAGAAATTGCAGAGGTGTAGCACTATGATGTTGTAAAACTGCGAGAAAGCCAAACCTGATGCTTAAATTTGTAGTATATAAACTTTTTCTTCAAAGACAACAAAAAAAGACCATTCTTTGAGCAGTAACTGCATAATTCTCAGCACTGCAAGTTCCGTCAAGCAACTTGTTGTGGCTGTTTCTTTGTGTAAGTTTTTATCTTTGTAGCCATATGAGCTGAGCAAAACCAACTTAGTCTGCTTAAAACTTGTTATAACCCCTTATTAAAAATCGCTTTGTAATCCTTCCAGAGTACAGCAACAACACTACTGTCTTAATTTCATGTTGTAGCTAAACTCTGGCAGTATCTCGCAATTCACCGTGCTGGTGTGAATGTCCAACGTGATGGAGCCCACCTGAAAATGGGAAGGTGAGCTGTGCTGCACGGGCAGCGTTTTGGGGGAAAATCTCCACCCTAGGGGTGTGCTGGAACTGCTGCTGGTTTCTGGAAGGGGGTCTAAGTTTTCAATGTTTTATTGTAATTTTTGAAAACAACTTTTTGAATGATCATTCAGCTGTAGGGTGTTTTTTAATGATTTATTTTTGCCTGAAGCCATGGACTCCATTCTTCCTCTTCACAGGAAAAAAAAAAAAAACCCGCTCATGTTTCTGAGTAGTTTCCCAAATTCTGTTAAGAGCCACGTTATAATAAGCTTCAAGCATATTTACCAAGTGAGTTAGCACCTTCCTCAGGTTCAAATCTTGCTTCTTCTGCCTTTAAGCTTTGAAGCCAGTAGACTGACAGTTTTTTGGGTTCATCTCTGGTAAATGCCGCTTTTACATGCTGTTACCATGATAGCTGGAACATACGTAGCCCTGGTGCTCGTCTAGATAAATCCGTTTCCTTCACACATATGTCTGGGTGTTTGGTGAATTGGTCACTGGAGTATTCATGGGGGTTCTGAACTCCAAATTATCATTGTGTCCCATGTAATAGTCAAGTGGAATTTCTGAAGTGTTGTCAACGGATGTTGAAGCCCTGATTGAAGTCATGTGTGATGCCAAGAGCTCCTGTGATTTTTTGGATGACTCAGGAGCGATGGTACCTGGTTGGGCAGGAAGGTGATGCTGATGCCCGCCTGGGAAGCAGCTGGAAAGTTGGAAAGAGCTAAAATATATCTGGGATCTGGACAAACCTGTCCTGCAGTCAGGCTAAACTTCAATATAGTTAATTTGTCTGGGAGGGAAGAAGCTGTTTTGGAAGGACTTGACTCCACTCTTCCTACTCACGCAAAACATATGTAATTTAGCAAGCCAGGGCAGAGCAAAATGCAGTGGCAAAGGCCTGAAAGAACCAGCCCAGCAGCTGGACGTGCTGGAGACGAATGCAGATCTGGACCATGGCTCATAATTTGGAAGTTGAATAGCTTTTGAAACATCCCAAGAGATGGAAGAGGCCCTGGCTGCATCTGCCTTATCTGCTTTAACCCTGTAAACAGCACTGACCTTGTCTCTTAAAGGTTTTGTACATGATTTATGTCTGCTTTAAAAGTTGGCTTCTCTGTTAACACAGTTGTCTAGCGCCCATGATTCAGGCTTGGAGGAGCTTCTTGGGAGTCATAGTGCCTATCCAAGGGATTCATGTTAGATGGTTGAATTGAGTTGTATTAAGGATGTTTAAGTTGTTTTATGGAAGCAGGCCAGTTAAAAATGGAGGCTTGGCTTTTTTCACCCTTTATTTCCAGGCAGAGCTTAAGAAAAGCTGAAGCCACAAGAGAAGCACAGGTAGATCTTGTGCTCCGGTAATAAACCTGCAGTGTGGGGGTGGACAGGGCCTCCTTCATCCCATGAACACTTGATTGCACTGAACGTGGACAGCCAAGGCAGGTGTGAAAATAGAGTAGTGGTCATTAGCCATTAAACCAGCCTTGAGTATTTGTGGGGCTGAAGAGACATGTGAAATCTTGATGTGTCTCTTCAGGATTCAAGTGTCCTTTCAATAATCGGGTGCTGCTAGTGATGTCCTGCAGCCTCATGCTGGAGCAGCATCCTTCCCACCACCATGAGCCTTGCTGAGGGCTTCTCCCTTCCAGGAGGATGCTGTGAGCCTCCTGAATTAGAGCCCTGAGCTCCCCTGTACGGGGTTAGTGGTTGCTGACCTCTCTACTTCTGTTGCACATCACTTCCACGTGCTCAGAAAACTTCCCGCTTTGGGGGATTTTAACAGTTGCTGGGAATGTCTCTTGCATTTGATTTCTGCAGATGGAGCATATGATGCTGTGGATAAATTTACTGTAGTGATAAAGTACACATTCACAGAATCATCTGGGTTGGAAAAGCCCCTGAAGCTCCTCCAGTCCAACCATGAACCTCACACTGACCGTTCTCAACTCCACCAGATCCCTCAGCGCTGGGTTAACCCGACTCTTCAACCCCTCCAGGGATGGGGACTCCCCCCCTGCCCTGGGCAGCCCATTCCAACGCCCAACAACCCCTTCTGCAAAGAAATCCTTCCTAAGAGCCAGTCTGACCCTGCCCTGGTGCAGCTTGAGGCCATTCCCTCTTGTCCTGGCGCTTGTTCCTTGGCTCAAGAGACTCATCCCCCCTCTCTGCACCCTCCTTTCAGGTAGCTGTAGAGGGCCATGAGGTCTCCCCTCAGCCTCCTCTTCTCCACACTAAACCCCCCAGTTCCCTCAGCCGCTCCCCATCACACCTGTGCTCCAGACCCTGCACCAGCTCTGTTGCCCTTCTCTGGACACACTCGAGTCATTCAATGGCCTTTTTGGAGTGAGGGGCCCAAAACTGAACCCACTCATCAAGGTGTGGCCTCCCCAGTGCCGAGTCCAGGGGTAAGATCCCTTCCCTGTCCCTGCTGGCCACGCTAGTGCTGATACAGGCCAGGATGCCATTGGCCTTCTTGGCCACCTGGGCACACTGCTGGCTCCTGTTCAGCTGGCTGTCAATCAACACCCCCAGGTCCCTCTCTGACTGGCAGCTCTCCAGCCACTCCTCCCCAAGCCTGTAGCGCTGCTGGGGGTTGTTGTGGCCCAAGTGCAGCACCCGGCATTTGGCCTTAGTGAAACCCCCCTAGTCAGCCTCAGCCCATCGCTCCAGCCTGTCCAGGTCTCTCTGCAGAGCCTCCCTACCCTCGAGCAGATCAACACTCCCACCCAACTTGGTGTCATCTGCAAACTGACTGAGGGTGCACTCGATCCCCTCATCTAGATCATCAATAAAGATGTTAAACAGGAGTGGCCCCAAAACCGAGCCCTGGGGGACACCACTCGTGACCGGCCTCCAACCGGATTTAACTCCATTCACCACAACTCTTTGGGCCCAGCCATCCAGCCAGATTTTTACCCAGCAAAGCGTGTGCCCATGGACTGATTAGGACTGATAATAAAATTTAACTGTGATAGCCTGTGTAGGTACTGGAGCAGCCCCTCTCCTTTTCCTTCCTGACGGGGAGACATTTGTGACTTGTTTTCCCCAGTGTCAGTGCAAAATGAGATGAGGGCTTTTTCCCATGCATGCAAATCCTGAAGGGAGTTGAGGAGTGTTGGAGGAGCAGGGAAATCCCAGCTTGTGAGCGTTCCCAGCTGGCATTTCTGGCTAGAAGCAGGCAGTGTGGATGCTGAGGTTTGCTTATCACAGAAAGCTTTGGAAGGGACATTAAAGGCCATCTAGTCCAACCCCCTGCCATGAGCAGGGACATCTTCCACTAGACCAGGTTGCTCAGAGCCCCGTCCAACCTGGCCTGGAATGTTTCCAGGGATGGGGCATCGACCACCTCTCTGGGCAACCTGTGCTAGTGCTTCATCACACTCATCATAAACAATTTCTTCTTTCTATCTAATTTGGTTGTTTCCATTCAGACAAAGCCCAGCCTTTTGACAGTGCTTTGCTAGTAGCCAGCGGAGGGGAAACCTCTGAGAACAGGCTCAAATACTCTTTAAACAGGTTAAGCTGCTTTTGTATGAAAAGAGCTGTTCGGAAAACCAGTCCCTTGGGGTTTCTCACTAGCACGTCAGTGCTGGCAGCCAAAATGAGCTCTGTTTGTGGCTCTACTGTGCCCGTTGGTGACAGCGGCATTGTCCCCTGATCGTGCATTGCTGTGGCCATCAGTGCTGTCTTTGCAGACCTTGCAAAGACTTGGTCAGTGCTGGGTTTTCACTGAGATGGATTCTCCGAAATGCATTAGGCTGGAGCTCAGATCCACATTCCTGTGGCTGGAAATGCCAGCAATGGAAGGAGAGTGGAAATACGGGGACTTCTGCACAACCTCTGTAGGGGAATGACTGAAAGCATCAAGTTAAAACAGGAGGAGGTGACCAGCAGGTCCCTTGGGCATTGGGCCGGGCTGGTTTTGCTCTGCAGGGTTGCTTGGCATGCGACTTTCCAAGTGTGGTGCTGTTAATGCTGGGCATATCCTTTAGCTTTGCATCTGGAAGTGACCCCATTTTGCAAATACAACACAGGGAGGACAGGGGAGAGGAAGGGAAAGCAAATATTTGCATTTCTGCTGTTGAATCCATCTCACTGATGCTCTGATAAGACCCGTTCCTCTCTCTTTTGAGTCTCTGTTCTTACTAAAGTATTTCTGAATGTACCATTTGTTTGCTGAAAGTGGGTCTTATCTCCACTGTAGCTGGGAATAGGGAGACTGCGCTTCGGCAGTAGCTTTAATAATAGTCTGATCTGGCTTGCCGCCGTCCTTGTAGGAGAGCTGGCTTATCAGGGAGTGGCAGGGTGAGAGGTGCCACGAGGAGGAGGAGAATTGAAATGGTGGCAAAGATGAGTTGGTGTTTGGTAGTCTGCTTGGCTGGTGGGTGGAGGAGGTGAAGAGGGTCAGCACGGTCTTAAATTTGGAAAACACCTATGCACTGCTCATCTCCCAGGATTTTGAGGAAAAGAGGCAAGGGTATGACTTTTTTTTTGAGCAAAATTGAATCTTGGTGACTATTGTATTTATGAAGTCTTTGGTTTGAGGTTATTTTATTTCTTAAACATCCCATACCCAAGTTGGCTATGCTTTATTGTCATAAATTATGTTGCGGTAATTATGGTGAGTCGAGACTTGCATCTGATATTCTGAAATTTCTGGGGAAATAGGTATTGGAGATACCTTTGTGGTTTTAGGGGAAGAGAGAGTTGGCCCAAGTGGAGAAGCTTGGGATGTAATGGAAACCCTTTTCATCTGTTCAGCTGAGCTTTGGATAACTCTGCAGTTTTCCCACATGCTTTGGACTCCTGGTGCTGCCTCAGTGAGGCCACCGTCCCCTGTGATTGTCCCCGAGCTCTGCCTGCCCTCCTGAGGTGTCCTGAAAAGCTGAAAGCTTGAATTATAGCTTTTCCGACATGGTGAGCTGATTAAAAATTCCCTCCAAATTCTAATTCCTACTCTTGTGGCTTCATTTTATTAAAACCCCGACAGCACCCCCACCCCCCCGCCTTTTTCTCAGAGTTTTAATTTAAGGACTGTCCTGAATTTAGCTGAAATTCTATGTTAAATACCTGTTGAGTAAAGGCTTGTAATTGTGCTCAAAGCGCAATTATACTTGGGTTATTTCTGATGTCACCAAGGAAAACATGGTTTTATGTGATGCAAGTGATAGAAAAGAAGTGACTCTTGTCCCCAGCCACACCCAGCTGGGGTGGGGGAACCCTTTTCTGTTCCTCTGGGTGGTTCTGACATGTATGGAGAATAACTGAAATTCAGATCATGAATTTCAGTTTAATGCCATGGTCATGCTTGATGCTTGTTAGTAATGAACAGAAATTTGCTTCTCAGTGTGTTGGGTGATGAGATCGTGGCATGGGATGCTTCTACAGGCAAGAGGTGCCTGTGGTTCTGTGTCTGAAAAACTGGCTTTATTTGGAGCAATAAGTTAGAAAGTGCCTTTAACTGCCCAATTTGAAGGTTAAAATACCTCGAACCTTTGTAGTCGTGGTGTGAAGCAGGGCTGAGAGAGTTGCTCTGGGAGTCTTCACTCTGCAGTTCTTAAGCTCTGGGAATTCAGTTCTGTGGGTCACATTTGGCTTGGGGATAAAGCATCATCATCTCTTTAATCTAAATTATTAATTGTAATTGTCCAAGAATGGAGGAGTTGTTAATACTTGGCATATATGGAAGAGCACTGTCTGCTGGTCTCTCTGAAATGGGCTTGTATTTAATTTTTTTATGGGCACCAAAAATATGTCACGCCTTGATGGGATGTCTCCTGAGCACCTTCCCAGTGGTAGCCATGCTGCTGATGCCAAGGGGCTGTGGTCCCTCATCTGGTGCCATCGTGTGCCTCTGCCCTTGGCTTTCAAGTGATACCAAGTCCTCTGCAAAGGGGAGGTGTCCTACAAGGCCATCTCCTGCGCTGGCATTTGCTTAATGCTCCAGAGCTTGTGCAGCATTTAGCACCAGGTACATGGGGAACAGAGCTTCAAAGCGCAAGTTTTAGACAGTTGAAGAAAACTCCTACTAAGAGTAAATGCAAAAGATTTCATAGACTGGGGAAAGAAATGTTACAGCTTGCTGAATCCTGTTGCATGCCCTGAACGTTGCTTGAGGTTTTATTTAGGTTGGTATGACCCCTTCTGACTCAACTGTTGAACATCCACATTTATGCTCAGAACTTCATGGGACGAGGAGCCTTCATCCAGTAAATTGTTTCATTTCTGTCCAAATTTCGGATGTGGCATGCGCTTGGAGATGCAGGTGAGCACCTCACCAGCAATGACTTAAGAAGAAACACTTGTGAACAACATAACGTAGAGTGATTTCTCTAAATTTAATTTGTGGTCAAGGAGGAGGTGGATGAGCATGATCTCTTTTCTTGCAACCCCTTGAGCTGACGGCTGTTTGGCTTGCAGCAGCCTGTTTTCCCACCAGCTGCTGGGAAGGGGCTGGTGTGGATGCACCACACTGCGAAAGGCAATAGGATTTCAAAGACTAATTGCTGTGGAATTTAAAATGTGTCTTATGAAGTGGCTATTGCCAAGGCGGGGAAGCTAAAGACTTTGGAAACAGTTCCTAAAACACAAATTTGGGCTTATTGTATGACAACTATTAGGCAGAGAAGTCTCTGCTGATCTGCATGTGAGGTTTGAGAAGGCTGGAAAGGTTTGAGTGCCATGGCGATGGGGAGGATGGTGCCTGGCGCCCCGTGACCGCCTGACTTCCCACCACATTTGGGGCAACCCCAACACACTGTGCAATTTGTCATTTCCCAGGACTGACACAATGATATGTGCTTCACAGTTTGGGTGGCTAGAAATGATGGCCGGACGTGGTGATCCAAGCAGGGATTTGTTTCTTTTTTTTTTTTTTTTTCAGAAGAAAGCACCTAAAAATACTTTTTTGAAAGTTTGCAGCAGACTGCAATTTCTCCATGAGGTGGGACAGGGGAAAAGACCTTCTGGTCCAAGGGGAAGATGAAAGGGCAGGCAGCTGGAAGAAAGAGCAGCGATGAAGGGACATGTTGCTTAAGTATCTCCCTGCTTTTTGTAGATCCTATCTCCTTCTGAGCAGGGTCCTAAATCACCACTGCATGCATGGATGTGCTCAACCATTAGTTACCTCTTCTGATGCCTTTGGAGGTCCTGTGGGACAAACCCCTAATGTGAGTGATGCTGTGGGTTACCTGGGGCTCCATGTCTGCCAGTTTGCCCATGGTGGTGGCTGAAGGTAGGAGCACAAGTTCAGGTGTCCCCATGTGGCCATTGGCCCGTGGGGTTTGAAGGAACTTGGGTCTTGGGACTGAATATTTTGTCAGAAAGGGCAGAAACTTTTGGGCTTGTATGTTAGGAGCTGGGAGCTAGCAGCACAATTTGCAAAAGCTTTGCTTTCACAGCAAAATAAACTGAGATAACATAACGTTTCTTAAATTTATTTTTTTCCCCTTGTTTTATTTATCTACCTAGAGAAGCATGAAGTCTCTTCCTAGAGGAGAGAAAAAAGTTGCAAAAAAGTTTGGTGGAGAGATGGATTTGAGTTACGGCTTTGCCCTAACTCGAGGGAGCCACTCTCCATCTCTCAGGAGTTGTCTTCGTGCACTCTTAAACCACTGTAACTTTGGGGTACATTTTCATTTGTTTTGCTGCTTTTCTACCTAATAATCCTTTTTTCCCCACCTTGGGTGGTAGGAGTGGGTTTAATTAGTTTTGCTTGAAATGGATTGTAGTCCTCAAGCTGTGGTGGTGGGAGCTGGTGGCTTCAAGGCAAGTGTCACCGGCCAAAGTTTGACCATAAATGTGTCCTTCTCGAAGGGAAACACATGCCTCAGATGGGAACTGGGGTTTTCTGGTCTTGGAGCCAACCCCCTTGGGTCTGAGCTGGGGGATGTGTAGTGGGATGGCAATCCTATGGTTGGGGTGTCCCTGGAATGATGTGATGCTGGTGGTGATGATGGGAAGAGCTGGGGCTAAGCCTTGCCTGCATTGAAACTCTGCACCCGGTGCCTGTGCCCAGGGGTAGCGTAGAACCGCTTGTGAGGAATAAAGAAACGCTCCTGTAACATGGAGAGGAATGTTTAAATGAGTAAATACATCTCCTGTTGGGATACGAATGTTGTCCTGTGCATTGATGCAAGAGGCACACAACAGAGTGGCTTTGTTGTGGGGATTAGTGTGACCAGCAGAAGCAGAGAGGTGATAGTCCCCCTGTGCTCTGCACTGGTGAGGCCACACCTGGAGTGTTGTGTCCAGTTTTGGGCACCTCAATACGAGAGAGATCTCGAGGTGCTGGAGCGAGTGCAGAGGAGGGCAACGAGGCTGGGGAAGGGCCTGGAGAATAAATCCTGTGAGGAGCCATTGAAGGAGCTGGGACTGTTCAGTGTGAGGAGGAGAAGGCTGAGGGGAGACCTCATCACTCTCTACAGCTCCCTGAAAGGACATTGTAGAGAGGTTGGTGCTGGTCTCTTCCCACAGGTGATTAGTGACAGAACAAGAGGGAACGGCTTTAAACTGCAACAGGGGAGGTTCAGACTGGACATGAGGAAAATAAGTTTCCCAGAAAGAGTGGTCAGAGAGTGGAATAGGCTGCCCAGGGAGGGGGTGGAGTCCCCACCCCTGGATGTGTTTAAGGGTCGTTTGGATGAGCTGTTGGGGGATGTGGTGTAGGGGAGAACTTTGTAGAGTCGGGCTGAGGGTTGGACTCGATGATCCCAAGGGTCTTTTCCAACCTGAAGGATTCTGTGATTCTGTGTGATTCAGAAGGAAGAAGCAGCACTTGGTGGCTGCAACAGCTTTTTTTTTAAATTTATTTTTATTTTCTCATTCCGTTTGGGATGTTTTGCTGTGTGGACACTTTGACGGTTCATGAGAGCCACGTCTGATGTACGTCGGAGTGTGTGTGTGCTGCTGGGACATCTGCCCTCTTAAGGGGAAGAGATAACCTTGGATTTGCCTAATGCATGGGGGACATTGCCAAGTCAGGGTAGAAATTCAAACCAGAAGGTGAAAGCTGGAAAAGATGCATTTGGTCATGTGGGTTGGTTTGTTTGTTTGTTTGTTTGTTGTTTTTTTTTTTTTTTTAATTTTAAGTGAGTGCAGTTTCTCGTCTTGCAATACTTCCTCCACTTGGGCAGTCTTCTGCATTTTGATCTCCTTCACTGAGCCCTTCCTGCAGAACACAAACACAGTTTTTCTACCGGCATCGCCCCCCAAATCCTCCTGTGATTCAAAATTCAGGGGTTGATGAAGATGTTTTTTTCCTGCATCCTTCCTTATTTTAAGCTTTCGTCTCCCCTACATTTATTAGAGGAAGTTGTATATGGGATGTAGGGGGTGGTTTTCCAGGGAGCTGCTGTGTGGTATAAATACAAGGCTGCAGGATATCAGAGCTGGAAGATCTGGAAAGCCAAAATCTCAATATTTTAGCTGGACAGCTGAAGTTAAAAGGAAGCAAGGAGGAAAACATAACTCCCAGCCTACCTGTGTTGTACTGTCCATTTTATATATTAAAAAGGAAACCATCCTCAGTTTGTGTTTCCTTAGAGACATGTTTTGAACTGATTTCCGCTTAGTGATTGCAAAATCTTACTTATTGTCTTTGTCTCACTGGGGAGAAGAGACAAAGTATATACATTAATAGAGAGTAACTCATCATACGAGCGCGTGTCTGAGGTTTGGCATGTGGACATCCAGGGAGAAGCGGAGCTGGGTACAAATCACCTTCCCAAAGACTTGGAAATTACTGCAATGAAGTGAAAAACCCAAGAGCGGTCCTTCCCTCCAGGAGATCCTTTCTCTGCCCTCATCCTAAGCAAATGGGGGTATATGAATATTTGTTCACCTTTTCAATTATTTTAATTAAAGGTAGTTATTCCAGCTTTGCTCTTGATTGCTGGTGCCATTCTCCAGGCATTGAATATCTCCTTGCTAACAAACCTTATTGCTGGAATTTTTAAATTTTTTAATTCTACCTAAAAGGTAGGTTGCTTAAATCCTCAGTCATCAATTTGTTTTCCTTCAGTTGCTCAGCAATGAAAAGGATGTAGAGGTGACCCAGGGGCTTTTCCAGCACACCCCTCCGGTTAGAAAATGCTGAGGAAATGCCCCATAAATACCACTATAGGTCAAAACCCTTTGGAATTAAGCATGCGTGGAGTGATGCTCCAAGAGGGTTTTCAACGCGTGAGTTCTGGGGAGGTGAGGGATAACTCTACAGGTTGATTAATCCAATTACCGCTTTTTAATAAGGTTGAAAATCCATGCTGGTGGAAAGGTTTCTCTGCAATTAAAGGTAGATTTTGGTAGTGCTGTTTGGGCATGGCAGTGCCCGGTGGGGAGGACAACTGAGCGCTCAAGTGGGGGGTGAGATGTCATGTACCCTGAATTTTTGAAGATGCTTGTGACACTGAATGGCCCATGTGGGACTGCAATTACAGCTGCTGTTTTTAACGTTTCCAGCTGAAATTTCTGGTGTCCTCTGACTGTATCCTGTGGCTGGGACAGCCCTGCACTGCAGAGCCGGGCTTCTCCCAGGATAATTTTAGTATAAAATCATTTAATGGAGAGTAGTCACTGGAGAAGGAACATGTTTATGAGTTTTCTTAAAGCATTACAAGGCTACATTATAGATAGAGGACTGCGAAAGGCCATTTTTAATTAATTAAAGCCCAAAGGCCATTTGTTAACTACTTTATTAATAATCAAATATATAGTGTATATTGAGCATGTTTTGTATCCAGCCTGTGTTCATCAAGGTGCTTATATGGAGTTCAGATGGAAAACGGGACTGTGAAGACAAGATTATACCACAGCACTGCTCAAGGTTTTGCTTAATTGAGAATTAGGTGAGAGAAGGGTAATTAATGCCAATCAACAGGGATTTGCAGACAGTAACCTGGAAGGATTTAACTTTTGCAATATGACAGGCTGTTTGGTGAAAGTCATGCAATGGAGACACTTGACCCCTGCATGCGGTTTTTAATTAAAAAAGCAAAAAAACAAGTCTGAAACCCCAGTAAGTTTTACCGGAATAAAAAAAACTGTCTGCATGGCTAAGTTAGGACCATGAATCTCATCCTGATTCTCCTTAGACACTGGGTGAAGGATTTTTTTTCTTGATTCTGTGCAACGTGGCAATCTTTTAATCCATGACTTGGTAGAAGACGTAACAAGCACCGGAGGAGTGGGTTGGGTGGGTGGTGCTGGGGTGTGGCTGTGAGCATCCCATAGGTGCTGGACCCAGGGGAGATGCTCCAAACTGCTGCTGCCCTGGTGCCTGCAGCTCATAGAGCAGATGGTGAGCATCCTGAAGAGCTGAGCCAGGCCTGATAGAAGAGAAATTCAGTGCTTGCTGTGGCTCATTGGGATGGTGATCCCCTGCCCCTGGTGCTTGGTGGGGCAGGACTTGGAGAAAGGTCTCCCACCTAGCAGACATCTGGCGTCTCTTGGTGCAGCTCTCTCATGCTGGTGAATGTTAAGTTTGGGAGGGGCTTTGCCAGAGTTTGTAGCAAATCATCCAGTGGATCCACGTGCTTTAAATCCAGGCTTAGACATCTAGAGGGGCAACACTGCCTTGTACCCTGTGATTTCATCAGGCTCCAGGATGCACCCTCGCAGCAGGCAGCAGCTTGCCTGTCCCGCTGCTGGCTCTCAGCCTTCACTGGTGCCACTTCAGAGCAACCAAAGCCTCCTGTGCTCAACCTGATGAAAGACTGGAAAGGCACCACTGAAGAAGGAGACGAGCAGCGAGACCCCAAGTGCTGCAAGCTCCAATTTAACAGGCACAACTCTCCTTATAACGTCTTGGGCCACTGTGAGATGGTTCATTAGCAACAATGCAGGCGATAACAGAATCACAGAATCATCTCAGTTGGAAAAGCCCTTGAAGCTCCTCCAGTCCAACCATGAACCTCACACTGACCGTTCCCAACTCCACCAGATCCCTCAGTGCTGGGTCAACACGACTCTTCAACCCCTCCAGGGATGGGGACTCCCCCCCTGCCCTGGGCAGCCCATTCCAACGCCCAACAACCCCTTCTGCAAAGAAATACTTCCTAAGAGCCAGTCTGACCCTGCCCTGGTGCAGCTTGAGGCCATTCCCTCTTGTCCTGGCGCTTGTTCCTTGGCTCAAGAGACTCATCCCCCCTCTCTGCACCCTCCTTTCAGGTAGCTGTAGAGGGCCATGAGGTCTCCCCTCAGCCTCCTCTTCTCCACACTAAACCCCCCAGTTCCCTCAGCCGCTCCCCATCACACCTGTGCTCCAGACCCTGCACCAGCTCCGTTGCCCTTCTCTGGACACGCTCGAGTCATTCAATGGCCTTTTTGGAGTGAGGGGCCCAAAACTGAACCCACTCATCAAGGTGTGGCCTCCCCAGTGCCGAGTCCAGGGGTCAGATCCCTTCCCTGTCCCTGCTGGCCACACTAGTGCTGATACAAGCCAGGATGCCATTGGTTTTCTTGGCCACCTGGGCACACTGCTGGCTCATGTTCAGCCAGCTGTCAATCAACCCCCGCCAGGTCCCTCTCTGACTGGCAGCTCTCCAGCCACTCCTCCCCAAGCCTGTAGCACTGCTGGGGGTTGTTGTGGCCCAAGTGCAGCACCCGGCATTTGGCCTTAGTGAAACTCCCCCAGTTGGCCTCAGCCCATCGCTCCAGCCTGTCCAGGTCTCTCTGCAGAGCCTCCCTACCCTCGAGCAGATCAACACTCCCACCCAACTTGGTGTCATCTGCAAACTGACTGAGGGTGCACTTGATCCCCTCGTCTAGATCATCAATAACTCACATCCCCAATGGGTGAAGTCTTGTTGACCCTGGCAGAGAGGTTTGGTTTTGGTGTTTCTTGAAGAGTAGAGGAGCGAAGTGAGAATACAAGAGTTGTTGCACTGCCCAGAGCAAATCCTGGTCTTACAGCCTACAAGAGGAGTGCTCCCCAGCCCAGGAGGGACTGCTTTTCCCTCAGAATTAAGACAGAATGGTTTATTTCCACCGTCCCAAAGCACTTGGGGCTCTGCCTGGTTTTGCAGCATCTAATGACTTCTCAGAAGAGGGATTTTGCACTTCAAGCCCGTTGCTGCAGTGAGAGCAGGGCTGCATGACTGCCCGAGACCTTGGTGCTGAACCCATCAGTCTTAATTAAACCTGCAGTAAGGAGTGCCGCTGAGATGTTGAGGAAGAAATGGTAGGGGAGAGAATGGGAAGACACCAGTTGGCTGTTAGTTACATGTGAGACTATTGATTAGTCCTGGAAATCATCCTGGAAATCATGTTTAATTAAAGTAAAGCCTTCAAGCATACCCCCTGTATTTCTGTCCCGGTGTCGGGGCTTGCCTGCAGCCCTGCTCTGCTCAGTGCCAGATTTACCTCTGCTGTTGGTGAGATGAAGATGGAGCAATGATGAACTGAAGCCTTTTAAACCCCTCTTCATTGGAAATGCTGCTAATGAGCCAGTGGATAAACGTTGCAGATGCTGCTTGTCTGAGCAGCTGAATACTGCTCAGCTGCTGTGGCACTTTATGCAAATCACCATCTGAGTTAATTTGGGCAGGGGAATAAAATTCAGCGAAGAGAAATAGAGCAGATTTAGTGCTGGTGGGAGACATGGAGCCATCCATCAGCATGACAGCTCTTCGGGGGAAAGGAAAATATCCCCGTACCTAGGAGGCACCAGCAAAGCACGTGCTTTGCTAGCTCAATTCCAGCAACCCCTGGGAGGAGCAGAGATACTCCCCAAAATCTAGGAGCCCTGCCTTGATGGGGGCATGGTCTGGGTGTGCATTTGTGAGCTTTCCCTGGGTCTGTCTCCACGCTGATAGCACGAGGAGGATGGGCAATAGGAGACACACTGTGGGTTGTGCTCATCTGCCCTGGATGTTTGGGTTTGTGCGTTTCTGTCAGCCCTGGGAAACACAGAAATCGCTCATTTTCATGTTGAGGAATTGGAGTGCTTCTGCAGCATCCTGCTGTCTTTCCCTTTGTATTTAACACTCTCAGCAAGTTAACATTTGCATTCAGTAGCTCAAAACAATGTTTTCTGTGATTTTTTTGCTCTACCCCTTGAGCACGATACTGGGGTGGTGTGTGTCCCTTCCTGTGTGCTGAAATGTCGATGTGCCAATCACAATCTCCCCTTTCAGCCTTTTTGGGTTTTTATGGTGAGGAAAAAGTGGGTCTTTTCCCATTAGAGGTCCTTGCTGTGGGTGGATGCTCTCTGGCCGACCTGGGAGTGCTGGGCTTGGACTGGGGATTCTGGGCTCGTGTGTGGTGTCCCAGTATCGGGTACTGGTGCTGCAGAAATAAGGCAGTGGAGGGGTGTGCAGCATCCCAGCCTGGTCTGTACCAAGCAGTGAAACTCTCTGCCATCCTCTCCTGACCCTTTTGAGGGTTTGCCAGCCAGTGGTACCCAGCAGCAAATGGAGAAGCCAGCCTGGGGTGAGATGCAGGGGTCAGTGGGTCCCAGAGTCATGGCCCAGCTTGGGGAGCTCTGACCTAAATATGGGCTTTGCTCGTCTGTCAGGCAGGGGAGAAATCGCTCGGATGAAAATCTCATTCAGAGGATGGGAAGGGGAGGATTACGCTTAGCCATCTGCCCTGATGTTCAATATTGTAAATAATAATAAATAAGTTAATGATGAACAAGTTGCTTAATGGAGAGGTTTTTGCTCTGCTGCCAAAGCACCTCTCCTGTGCCTCACTGCCTCATGGGCAAAGCAGATTTTTCTCCTGAGTCACTGCCAAGTGGGGTGGAAGGGATTTTTAAGGCTGCAGGAGCCCAGGAATGTCCTGGAGCTGGTGCCTTCCCGTGCTCTCCTGCTGACAGACCCATGGAGCGGCTCTTCCCAGCACCGACGAGGGCAGTGGTTTGCACAAGCACATTTAGCACAGCTAAATAACTCCGTAAATAACCACCTGTTAATTATGGGGACGTGGGATCCTGCTGTGCTAGGCATAATGCCAGTGGGTGGGCAAAAATACAGCCATGACCCTAGTTCAGCCCAGGGCTGCAGGCCCAGTGCAAATAAATGAAGAAAAGTTCATTTGCTTTAGTGCGGAGCTGGAAGGGTTGAGGTTAGTATCCATGCACAGTGGCTGCAAAGGAGAGTCCTCTGTTTTTTTTCTGCAAGAGCCTCTTTAAATTATCTCTGTGGTGTTATCCTTAATAATGTTTTTTTAAAAAAAAAACAATAGGGAGAAGAAGAATTACATCCAAACCCTGAATTGTGCTGTCTGGTATGACCACTGTTAATTTAAGGTAGAGTTTATATTTTGCTCTTTTTGCTTGGGAAAACTTTAACTTTAGTAATAGCTTGTGAGAGCTGAGGTGTAGTTATTGGACTGTTTCAAAGTAAGCTTAACCATTCACATGCTGTATATGTAAATGTAAATGTTCTTGGGGAAGCCAGGACTGAAGCTCGTGCTGTTTCCTCTTTTATATGTGTTTTTGTTCTCTTCAAGAGCATCCAGTAATACTGGATCACGTTATTTCTTTGACCAACACAGAATGAGGTTGGCACTAAGCCCACTGCAAAGAGGGAAAAGTAGAAGTGTGCTTGGTTTACGAACTAAAAAAATACACGTATTTGTCCCAACCTCCACCTCGTTCTTAGTTGATGTGTGTTCACCTTTGATTTTCTAAGGCGTACGTCTCTGTCTCTGGTTTCTACTAAAGTCCTTTCATAAGTTTTTCTCAACCTGCGTGGAGGAACTTTGTTGTGAGATACTATATCTTAATCTTCATTACTGAATTCCTAATTGGTAGGCAGTCAGTGCTATTGTATTGTGGGTTTTCTGCCGTGCCCTCCCTCCGGCTGCGGTCGCGTTGGAAGGATGCCCCTGGAAAAGTGCCCTTGACTGAGGAGCAATGAAAACTTCCTGGGGTCAGCTGTGAGTATTGCCATTCCTGAAATAACTCAGGGGATTAAAACCCAATAATAATAAAGATGGATTTGCTGACTTCCAGCTTGCCACAAAGACCGGTGCAGCCACCAAACAGCCCAGACTAAACCGAGATAGCTAATTTTTAAGCATTTTTTTTTCTTAATTTAATGGAAAATTATACTCTTTTCTTAATTCAGTGGAACACTGTTGGTGTAGCTCAGACCAGCATCCTTTCTCGCTGTGCTGGAGCATCCGCCAAGCACATTGGCCAGAGTTTGCTGGGAGTGCCTTTGACTGGCACCAAGGGCTTTCAAACAGCAAAACAAAACCTGCCTCTTCTAATTTAATGTTGGTTTTAATCTGCATCTGCAGCAGCAGCCACCTGTTAAAATCTAAATCAAATCAGGAGGTGGGGATTGAATTTATTAAGCTTCTGCTTAAGCTGGGTGGAATAATGCAAGAGGCTTCGAGAGCACTGAATCACTTTGGTTTTACTGGGAATCTGGTTTAAAAAAACAAACAGAAAACCCAAAACAAAACAGATTTTTTTAAAATTCTGTTTTCTTCGTGAGAGGCTGAGCTTGCAGACCTATTTCTGATTAATGCAAACACATCATTCAAAGGTATCCTCGAGGATTGAAGAAGTGCTTTTCTTTCTGTCCTCCTGGATGGAGACACTGGAGTGTCAGGAGGTTAAGTGATCTGCCCAGGGTTGTGTCTTCTGAGCCTGAATTCAGTCTAATCCTCCGATCCCAGTGCTTTGAGATAGACTCCCCCTGCCCTTTCCCTTTATGACAAGCTTCTGCAAAAGATCAAGAGGTTGTTAAAGCTAACGAAGCCAGGACACAGCATGTAAAGTGGAATAATCATGCTAGAGGTGAGATTATGGAAGTAGAGGTTCACAGAGATGCTCTCCTCCTGCCCAGGGTGGGTACCTGCCTGGGGGCATGGTTTTGGTGACCTGGTGGCTCTCATCTATATGAATTTAATTGGCAAACGCACGGCGTGTGAATCTGCTTTGGAGGAAGCGGGTCGCAGAAGTTGAAGGCGAGGCAGGCAGGCAATGTGAGCGTGGTGCTCCAGCGTGCCCCCGCCATGGGCTGCCTCCAAGCCTTGGCGGGTTTTAATTAAAGCTCGCCTTGTAAAGATCTAAGAATGACAAAGTGCTTTTATTTCAGCGCTGTATGGTTTGACATACTTGGGATTTATGGGTGAAAGGGAAGGGTTGGATGCAGGTTTGTGTAGCAGCCTGGAGGGTTTGCTTCTCTGCTGGAGCACAGCAAGGAGGGGAGGATGGTGAAAGTGCACAACAACAAAAAAAACCCAAAACGGTGGTCCCCTTTTTGGATGTGTGTATGTGCATGCACGCACGAGAGCACAGCATTATAGATGCTTGGGGAAATACATTCATAACAGCCTATTCTCCCTAACAGCCCGCAGCTGTTTAGCAGGATGGGAAGCGCTCGGTGTGGGGAGTGCTCGTGCTGGAGCAGCGATCATGTTCGGGATCTCCCAGCCGGGGAATGAGTCACCCCGAAGACTCCTGAGACCTTGCAAACACCTATGTCTTATGGCCTTCTGTACTGCGTGATCCCTTGCACGTGCGTGTAGACACAGAGTCTTGGAAAATCAGTGCTGTTATTAAAATTCTGTAGTTTTGTGGTCAGGGTGGCTGATGGGATGGGAAGTTCACCACCACCAGGTTGTAAGTCCATCCCTGGGGGGTAGATGATGGGAGCTGATACCCTCCAATAGCGATTCAGCTGCGGAGCCTCGCATCTTGCGCGGGGGTTGGATGGCTCCTGGCCATGGATGATGATGAACTGTCAAGAGAGGCCAACATGACCTTGTACTGCTGCTGGAAGTAAACCCAAATTTCATCCACCAAAGCGTGCACAAGCACCCCCTGTCCAGGCAGGTCCATAGCTCGGCCAAGCCCTGTGTGCAGGTAGAGAATTTGCAGCCAAGACCAGCAACATCTTGTTTTTGAGGCTGCCTTGAGCTGGGTACATCCTGATCCCCAGCTATTTTGGGCATTTCTAGAGCGTGTTTGATCTTTCTCCTGCCAGGAGAGAGCTGGCACTGGATGAAACCATGGTGGTGGGGATGCAAAGGCAGGCAGAGTACTTTGCAGGAGGGGTGACAGCAACAGCAATGGACTGTAAAGCCCTTCCCATGGTGTTGGAGCCTGGAGAAACTGGGTTGAGCTGCGGGGACGGGGGGAAAGATGTGTGATGCATCACCATCTCGCCAGCTGCACCTACTCCTTTCATGGTCCAGCCACAGATGGGGTTCCTGGCCATGCTGCAGTGCTGCTTGCTGGAGGGGACAGGGGAGATTGGGCTGGGGGTCCTTGTACCAGCCACTTCTCCATGGCAGCTTCCCTTCCTCATGGCAGGAGACACACTGAAGGCTCACGGTGTGCTGAGAAAAGTGTATTTATTTTATTTTTTTCCCCTCCCTGATAAAACTGCTGTTCTGGCAATACATTTGTGTAGCTCCATTAACATCTAAAGGTTCCTGCTGCTGTAGCTGTTGAGGAGCTCTAAAAATAATTGCACACGATATGTATAAAAATCTATTGCTCTTCAGCTGCAGAACAGGCTGTTAGGCATCTGCTGCATTAACTCTTGGGTTGTGTATTGGGTTTGTGTCACTACAAGCATTATTTGGCCATCATGTGCTGAGGGTTTGATTTTAAGATGAAGGCCAAAACCATCTTTGGTGCTATGGTGCTGGTGTTGCTTGGGTATGCTGGGATGTCCCCCAACACCTTTTGTTTTGTCTAAGTTTATATAGCTCTTATTTCAATCAACAGGAAGAGTTGGGTGGAGACATGCCCCCGAATATTCCTATAAATAAGTGATTGTTGAAGGGTTCCTGCTGACTCTGTGTTGTCTGGCTGAGACCAGCATAAGACTGGCTTTATGTGTCCATGTCTGGCCACAAAGCCTGACTCAAGGTGGCTTCCTGCAGAGATGAAGCAATTTTGGGTTCCTTGTTCTCAGAACCTTGCCCTGGCAGCCCCATGAGCAGGGAAAATGGTACCTGCAAAAAGAAAGATGGATATAGAGGGTGAGGGAAACCTGTGCATGGAAGTTGCAGCATTACTGCTGGGTCTGCAATGTGTTTATCCCAACTCCTGAGAGAAAATGCTGGAGGTCTCAGCACAGCACCAGTTTCTTGGTTGGTAGAGGGAGATGCTTTCGCACAGCCTGGGCAAAGTATTTATCTCTGCATCATAAAAGCAAATTAAATCTCATTAGCAGGAGGTGTTGTGGCTCCGAGTAACACCATAATCTCGTTACACGTGAGCGGTGCTGCTCGCTCGTGGATTTTGTCCCTTTGTGGACATTTTGGTTGGGCTGTCTGGGTCCATCTTTGGGATTTCGTCCTGGAGGCATAAGGGTACTCCAAACTTTGGAGAAGCTAAAAGCTTAAATGTTGCATCTAAGCATTTTCCTGGAGCCTTGAAGTGTGTTTGCAGGTTTGCCTCCAACCGAAGAAGTTGGCTTTGGTGTCTTCTATTGACTGCTTTAGCACCATGGTGGTGGGTTTGTGTTAGGGCTTGGTCTGGGGGGAGCAACCTATCGTTTTGTGCGAAAGAAACATGCTTTGGTATATGGCCTGCTGGGGCGCATTGCATTGTTTCATAAAAGCTTCCAGAAGGCTGTTTGTTTTTTTCCAGGGAAATTAAATTTCACATTTACTTTGCATCTGTACCCCGTTTTGCTGGGTTGCCTGTGTACACCTTGTCCAGGAGAAGTCTGATTGAAAATCAGACTTCTCATCTAGAATTTATCCCAAAACCTAAAATTAGATTTTTTTTTTTTTTGACTGAAATAAATGGTTTATCTGCACTGACTTTACAATGAGTGTGGGATTGTATCCACAATGAATTAATTTATTGATGTTTTAATTTCTGAGGTTTCCTTGACTTTAAGCTTTTTCTTTCTTTCCCCCCCCGTCCAGTGCACTAAGGTTTGGATTCCTGACCCTGATGAAGTTTGGAGATCAGCAGAAATTATCAAGGATTACAAAGAGGGAGATGAAAGCCTCCATCTGAAACTTGAAGATGAAACTGTAAGCTTTTGAACGTCGTTATTTTCAGTAATTTAAAGCTTTGAATTAATGTGTGAAGAAGCCTGAGCATTTCATATTTTTTAGGAAGTATTTTTAAATGTGTTTTATTGCCTTAGCACTTCCAGCTTTTCCCTGCCCGCTCCCTCCCCAGACACTTGTGGTAAAGTAGGTTGTGAGAAAAGCCCTTGACCTCTCTCATCTCTTTTCATCCCCTGCCAAAGTTGTAATAGTCTGTGATATCAGAATGATTTTTGTTTTAATTATTATTATAGTGGCAGTGTGTTAGAAATATCAGTTTATGCTTTTTGCTGCTGAACAAATTGGAAAAAGTGCAGCTGGTGGCATCTACTCAAGCTTGGGTACAGATGGAAAAATCACGTAGAGCACAGAAGTGACTGCTGTACAACAGCTTTCTCCATGCCTTAGTTTTTCTCTTTAAGTGTAATCTTATGTAAAACCCTTTTTCTCCTTTTTAAAAAAAAAAAATTAAAAAGCTCTAAAAGGCAGAAATGAGAAACTCATTTAAATGTAGATGTTTTTTAGCAAGTGCTGCTTTCAAATGCATGAACAGCCCAGGCTCACGGCATGTGTGCAGCCGGTGATAAATCATTCCCAAAGCAGGACAGAGAGCAGCTGCCTTCTATCCTGCAGAAAAAGCTCATGGGGTGAGATGTTGGGTAACAGCGAGGGAATTGCAGATGAAGTTAGCCATGGCATTTGCATTAGCTGCAAAATTTGTGTGGTTTATGGGAAGGGAGCAGTCATGCTACATACCCACCATGAGGTGCGTTTCCCATGTGTGGTGCCTGGTGTAGCAGGAAGAATAAATATATTTTTCATGAGGAATTCCACCTAAACCATCTTTCTTCACTGAGCAGGTAGGGTTTTCTTAATTGTCTAGAGGGTGATCTGCTCTGTTGCTTAAAAAAGTTAATAGAGGCCACTTTCTGCAAATTGAAAATGCTCCGAGCAGGGTGAGTAATTCACGTCCCCTGCCAGGCAAACATTTCCATACTGCAGGGAATATTTTCACCATATTACTTAATGGGAAGATGGAGAACAGGAATGAGACACGCTTGATTAGGCTGTTCATCAAAACAATTCTTTTGGAGCAGCACAAGCACGGGCTGTTTGCTGTACGTGAATGTGCCAGGCTTGCAAAGAAAGTCATTTGCGTTGAAATCTGCGTCCAGCGCGCTTTGGTTTGTACATGGAGCTGCTGGTTCTACTGGGATCAGCCCTGGCTTCATTTGTCCTCCCCAATTAGCTCTTTCACCATAGGGCAGCTTTCTGAGGAGGGTGAAGGATGGATGATACTTCTCTTGGAGATGCTTTTTTCCCCTCCATGGTTATAAATCTAGATGAGGAGATGCACAGATGCCACCTCACTGTCTGTGGGAAGCACCAGGCATGTTCTTGTAGGACCATGAGTCACTTCCCCTTGCTTCTTGGTGGGCTCCCTGCCCAGTAGCCCTGCAGTTGGACCTCCTGGATTCACCATCCTGTGTCTCAGGAGGCTGAGGGGAGACCTCATCACCCTCTACAACTCCCTGAAAGGAGGGTGCAGAGAGGGGGGATGAGTCTCTTGAGCCAAGGAACCAGCGCCACGACAAGAGGGAATGGCCTGAAGCTACGCCAGGGCAGGGTCAGACTGGCTCTTAGGAAGGATTTCTTTGCAGAAGGGGTTGTTGGGCATTGGAATGGGCTGCCCAGGGCAGGGGGGAGTCCCCATCCCTGGAGGGGTTGAAGAGTCGGGTTGACCCAGCGCTGAGGGATCTGGTGGAGTTGAGAACGGTCAGTGTGAGGTTCATGGTTGGAGTGGAGGATCTTCAAGGTCTCTTCCAACCCAGATGATTCTGTGATTCTGTCTATAAGTCCCTCTTCCAGGTCTCTTCTTTGTCTCTAATGACGTGATGTGTTGTGCTCATGATGCTCATGACAGGTGTGTTTCCACTGTTCCAGTCATTCCACGCAGCAGCTTGTCCCTGCCTCCCAGTGGCATCAGATGCCACAGGGGTGACCCCAGTGCAGATTTTATAGGTGCTTTTTCTCTTGCTCCTGAAGCAAGAAGATAAAAACCTGACAGAAACCAAGCAGCAATGCTCAAGCCTGTGCAAGAAAATGGTGACGGGTGTGAAAAGCACTACAGCCTTCAACTTCGGGACAAGTTTCATGAGCAGCACTAATGGGTGCCCTTTCTGGGGTGCCCAGCAGAGATGGGTGCCTGAGTGCAGGTGCGCGCCCATCTCATCCACAGCAACTCCCTCCATCCTTCTTTCTGGTTGAGATCTTCAGCTGTTTTAATACATGGGGATGAGGGGGAGTTTTTGTTGTTGTTGGGTTTTTTTTTTTTCCTCTTAAATCTGGCTATTTCCCTGGAAACCAAAGGGCCTAGGAAGTCCTACAAGGTCTAGCCTTTTTGTACAGCTCAGTTTACGGTCAGCAGCATTAAAGTACAAGGAGATTAAAGGATTACTAGGTGTTGTAGATGGTAGCTTGATAAGCACATCACTGTCACGGTGAAACACAGGAACATCTCGTTTTGGGGTTGTGTGAGAGACTGCTGCTTACTGTGGGTCCTCCCAGAGACCCCTGTTTGATGCTTTTCTGTGTGAAACCTTGCCTGGACCCAAGTCACGTTGGGCTGAAAAGCTTTAGTGAAGGGGAACAGCGCACGAGTGCATCAGATAGAGATACCGAGCATACATGTCTTTGGGGGATTTGAAGCTGTTGAAAGCCTTTTGTTCCTGACAGCCAACATGCATTACCCAACTGTTTAGTACTTCTCTTTTGTCCTTGTGCTTTAAGTGAGTTTTCATGATTTTGTGGCTTCTGACTGTATTCTGTATGCAAGAGTAATCCTTCTGAATGAAGAGCTGATTTTTAAGTATCACAAGGGATCCCTGGTGTGTTTGCCATTAAGATGTGAGACGGAGTGCAAACTCCTGAAAATTGGCATTGGCAGCGTGGAATTGGAGTATAAAACAAGCCTGAGGTTGTCTGACGTGCTGTGTGAGCCTTGTCCTTGTGCACTTGGGTCAGCTTTTCGTGTGCTGTTTATACAGGCAGCGGATTCAGTGCTAATGCAATGGTAGTGGTGCCCTTTTGCTTGCAAACTGGGACTCCTCCCTTCTACTGGGAGCTGAGCCTCAGGACCCCTTCCTGAGACACCCCTAGGAAGCAGCATCACAGGCAACTTTTTTTCCCTCCACTGTAAAGGAAAAAAATGACACTTTTTTTTAGTTGGTGGCTCTGCTGTTCATTTGGGGATGAGTCAAAAATAGTTAGCATATGGGCAGCCGTATGCTTCTAGGCATAACCTGGCTCTTCAGATATTGAAGCAGCAGGGACTCCGTGCTTCCCCATGTCCTCCTCTGCCTGAGGGGGTGTAAGGTTTTGAGTATAAAAGTAACTTGAATTAAAAATGAGTTGAGAAATCACTCCGATGGGAAGAATATAGTCTAGTTTGAAATGAGGCTGCTTTTCACAGAGCATGAAGGAGGCTTAGATCAGATGAAGCTGTCGTTTTCTGTATGGTACCTGTTACAGCTCAGAGCTAGCTAAAGGCTATTTGCCCCAAGGCTGGCCTGAAAACAACTCAGGTATGCTCAGGTTGGTGCTTGTGGACCATCAGTGTCCACCAGGACCATCTGTTGGCCAGCTCAAAGCTGTTTACCAAGGGGATGACCTGTCACCTGGTAGTGTGCCATCCAGGTCCCTATAGAATTTAGCATAAAGGGGCTTTCATTTCATTTAGAGCAGGATGTGTAAGTATTTTATAGTATCAGGATGGAGTTACGCTTGGAAAAGTTATAAGACATTAAAGGAGCGGTTGGTTTTTGTGTTCTCATGTTTCTCGTGTGTGTCACTTCAGCTCTACGAATATCCTGTTGACCTCCAAGGAAATGAGCTGCCTTTGCTGCGCAATCCAGATATCCTGGTTGGAGAGAATGACCTGACGGCCCTGAGCTACCTGCATGAGCCTGCAGTCCTCCACAATCTCAAAGTCAGGTTCCTTGAGTCCAACCACATCTACACGTACTGTGGTGAGTGTCCAGACCCACACGTTCATCTCCTGGAGAGCAGTGGGTTAGAGCATGTCCACACAGAAACCCCTTGAGACCACAAGCCAGAGGTTGTGGCATGAGGAGGGTCTGGGGGCTGTGAAGTTGGAGTGGGTGGGAGACACAAGTGTGCGCCAACAAGCTTTGGGTTGCAAAACCACCGGTGGTTTTGAGGGGTTGGTGCACTGTGAACTTCCTGACCTTGTGGTTCATCTTGGTGGGGATATCTTGTCAGATTAGTTTGAGGCCAACTTTGCATGTGCTTGGCAGTCTGTGGGGAAAAATGTAGGACTCAGCAAACCACTGGAGAACAGCAGTGTGCCAGAAGGATGCAATCCCACTGAGAAATGTCCATAGCAGATTTTTCTCCTGAAAGACTGCAAAAACCCCTGGCTGCACTGTTACTTCCTTGCTTTTCTTGATGACTTTGGGGTCATTGAACTCTTAAATTCAAAGCAGGAGGGTAGGTGTGAACTTGGGTTTGTCATTCCCGGGGAGGGTGACCTGCCAAAACCATTCAAGACAGCAGTTACCTGTGAACGGGTGATAACAAACTGCAACCTAAAAACAAAGGAAAAAGGCAATTCAGCCATTTTTCTTCAGTTACGTTGTAGAATATTGAATGTTGAACCCTCTTGCTGGCACTCAAGATGACCTTGCTAGCAGTGATGCAGGCTAACAATTCTCTAAGTGATGAGTTGCAAGATTTTGGTGAAACGCATGGGACTATTCGTGTGGCAGGGTTAAGGCTGGTATGTACAGCTATGATTAGGCCTTATGATTAGGCCAATGGCATCCTGGCTTGTATCAGCAATAGCGTGGCCAGCAGGGACAGGGAAGGGATCTTACCCCTGGACTCGGCACTGGGGAGGCCGCCCCTCGATGAGTGGGTTCAGTTTTGGGCCCCTCCCTCCAAAAAGGCCATTGAATGACTCAAGCGTGTCCAGAGAAGGGCAACGGAGCTGGTGCAGGGTCTGGAGCACAGGTGTGATGGGGAGTGGCTGAGGGAACTGGGGGGGTTTAGTGTGGAGAAGAGGAGGCTGAGGGGAGACCTCATGGCCCTCTGCAACTCCCTGAAAGGAGGGTGCAGAGAGGGGGGATGAGTCTCTTGAGCCAAGGAACAAGCACCAGGCCAAGAGGGAATGGCCTCAAGCTGCGCCAGGGCAGGGTCAGACTGGCTCTTGGGAAGTATTTCTTTGCAGAAGGGGTTGTTGGGCGTTGGAATGGGCTGCCCGGGGCAGGGGGGGAGTCCCCATCCCTGGAGGGGTTGAAGAGTCGGGTTGACCCAGCGCTGAGGGATCTGGTGGAGTTGAGAACGGTCAATGTTAGGCTAATGGTTGGACTAGATGATCTTCAAGGTCTTTTCCAATCTAGACGATTCTGTGATTCTGTGATTAAGTGCTGTAACTTTTGTTGAGGGAATGCTTGGCAGGAGGAGACTCTTCTTTAGAGTAATGCCCTTGAAATACGTGGCCTTAGCTGCTGGTAATAGTGGTGACTTTCCTTTAAATTCATAATGATGTGTAGTGTTAGACTACTGGCGTAGCTTGCAGCCTTTTGCAGCTGCATGTGTGCTCCCAGTCAGCTGCAAGTCATCCAAAATCAGTGAGGCTTCATTAGGTTTATGATTATCTTGAGCACGGCATTGTGCTAATGAAGATACGTGGGTTTAGGCTTAGCCTTTTGGGCTTCGCAAGTGGAGGTTTAGCTACAAGAGCTCTGCGTGGGTGCAGCGTACCTCGTGGTTTGGTTAGAAGGTAGTTGAGAAAGGGAGAAAAGTGCTTCTCAGGCGGTTGGTGCTGAGGCAACTACGGCCCTTCAGCTTGGTTTGACCCGTGGCTGCAGGTGTTTTTGGTGACTGAGGGCAAGGCCCTGGGGCAAACAGGTAGGAGCAGGGCACGGTGAGGTGAAGCTGTTGGGTTGATATCCTGTGGAGGCAGGTAACGTGACTTAGCTGACCTTTGCCTTTCGTTGCGGGTTAAGTCACGTATCCTGGTGTTGGCTGAGAGTTCCTGTGCTTTGCTGTAATTTGAGCATGCCCAAGCCCTGAACCGGCCGGGCTGGGAGCACAGCACCCACTCCCACCAGCCACGTGCTTTCTGGAGCTCCTTACAATAACAATTTAAACCTGTAAAACCTGAAGGTACTTTGAAGGTGGAACTTGTCAGTGCTTCAGTTTTGCAGGGTGCAGACCAGCTCCCTGCAGCGTACAGGTAGCACCATGTGTGGCTTTGCTTCTCATTAATTCCTGGGCTCACTGCTTCCTCCGGGCAGGCACGGCTTTCCTCCGCAGCTCTAGAAACGAGACATTAAAGGTTTAATGCAGGCTCTGGCATTCCTTTCCTGTGATTTATGCATTTCATTTTGATTTGAGTACATTCTTTGTTATGAGTTTTTCTTGGAATTTAAGCCAGGGGAAAATCCGGGATATTTGTTTGGGTCTAGCAGAGCTTTGGTTGCATAGGAATTGCTTTTCTGAAGTGATGGCTCAGGCACTGTTTAGCCTTTCTTCTCACTCTTCCTGCAAAGTCTGGCTTCGCACAATGAAGATTATTATATATTTGCTCTTCTCACCAGTTTCATATGCCTCCTCTGTAGCTGTACTGGAGCTTATAGCCTTGCTGTCAAAGCATAGCGCTTTGAAGGAGATGCTGAGAGAATAAGAATTAGGAGTCTTTCCCCATTCCCTTCTCATCTTTTTTTCTTTCTCCAAGCATCATATTATAAAAATTGATTGAAACAACTAACACAAGCCCTGAAAAGCTGGAATTATTAACTCTGCTTGATTTGTAACGTATCTGTCTATTTATCTGTTCTAAGGTATTGTACTCGTTGCCATCAATCCATATGAGCAGCTGCCAATCTATGAAGAAGATGTCATCTACGCGTACAGTGGCCAAAACATGGGGGATATGGATCCTCACATCTTTGCAGTGGCAGAGGAAGCCTATAAGCAGATGGCCAGGTGAGCGGGCGCTCAGTCAACGGGGTCGGATTGAACCGTCGGATCAAAAAAGTGGGCAAATATGCAATGAAATATTGCAAATATGCCATTAAAGTGAAGTTGCAGAGAAAAGTGTGAGAATTCCAGATTTTCATCTCTGCTGAGAATACGGGGTCTTCTATCATGCTTTTATATTCCTGAGTAGGTATGGTATTTCCTTATCATGGTGGCCGTCTTCACCCGCGGTGCAGAACTGCTTCCCACTGAAATCTCTTTGAGGTCAGGCATTTCTAATTAATTCTGCTTACTGACTTGACCCTGTTATTGTCTGCCAAGAGTGTCAGACAGGTTGGGCTGATGGGGATCTCTGTGGTCCTCAAGAACTCACGGGTTCAGTGCAACCATGACTCAAATGGGGATCCTTCTCCTGTTGCTGTTTAGATGAGTTTCCTGGAAGAAATTCAAAACCACTCTGCAAATGTCATGTTTAATAGCTTGGAGGAAACCACATTTCAGATAATTTGGTGAGATAATCAGGCTAAACCCAGAAGCTAATGTTAGTCGTCTTTATGGAGGCACTGATTTCAAGTTAGGAAGTGACTGGGTCGTATTTATTATTCCATATTTATGGGTCCTTCAAAGCAGTGTCTTCACCAGATGAACACGGAGTTTCCTTTTTTATTTCTGTGTTTGTTGTGTTGCTGAGGACAGATGCAGGATTTTGTTCTTACCAGATAAGCCGTGATCTAAAAGGGAATTTGAGAGGAAGCTGAAAGTTGTTGCACCTGGGATCATTTTATTATAGTTGTCTGGACTCGCACAGTGTGTTTAGGTTTGCTCACGGATTAGCTGTGATTTTTATACAGCCCTGGCTTTTAATATCAAGAAGAAGCACTGAACCATTTACCAAGGGTTTCAGGCTGTTTTCTGCTATGTCGTGGCTTTAAGTGGTGAGTTGGGATGCATTTCTAATCAGAGATGAGACAGAGTTCAATCCAGGAATGCATCTGGGGTGAGTGGAGATCAGATGGATTGCACCCCAACTGACTTCAGCCTGCAGTTCAGATCTCCTGCAAGAGCTTGTGCTTTGGGCAAAACCACTTTGAGAAGAGTTTAGGAATTTGGGGAGCTTTCTACAGAAAGAGGAGGGCTTAGGACCGTGCCCTTGTTATGTGAATCCAGGCTGAGCAGCAAGCTGCATGGTTCTTTGTAGATGATGTCAGGGTTTTGCTGACCAAGGTGGACAGGACCCATGGGTTTTCCTGGGCACACATCTGAAATATAAAGCAACTGCTTGCTCTTCTGATGAAATCTGTGCTGGGGAAGATTTGGTGCTTTCCCACATCCCTGTGTGTTTTTTGCAGGCAGCGGGCTAGCCGACAGCTCTAGCCAGAGATGCTCATCTCTGTTCTCCTCCTTATCAGATTAAATCAACTTTTGACAGCCACCCATCTAATTCATAAGTGCTGGCTGTGGATGGCTAGGAGCATTTGCAAGGGGAAATGGAAATAGCCACCTTCAAAGCTCTTAAACAAGATGTTTGCTGTTCAGCACTGCTCTGGTGCTTTCTGTCTTGGGCTGGTATTATGGTAATTGCAGGCTTGGGTACGAAAGAGGGATTCAAATGGGGCTGAGAGAAGACTGGAATGTGGATTATAGGAATCTCCCTGGTAATTTGAAATGTGCCTTAGAATGAAGCACACTATATTTTAACTCTGAAAGCTTCTGGGTGGACGTTGTGTTCTCCGCAGTTTGATCTGAGCTTTTCCCTCCGCAGTGCTGCAGGGAGAGTGGTGGAGCTGCTCGAGCAGGGCGCGTAGATGGTGCGTCTCG
This sequence comes from Strix uralensis, assembly GCF_047716275.1. NCBI lineage: Eukaryota > Metazoa > Chordata > Aves > Strigiformes > Strigidae > Strix > Strix uralensis. The sequence goes on along the minus strand of NC_134012.1, from coordinate 99,957,440 downwards.
TGTGATGGATGGTAGTGCCTTGGACAGGACATCTTTTTGCCTTTCTTTAAGCTGAATTACTGACTCTGCGGGACGCTTTGTACCTGTAGCTCTGCTTTAGGCAATGGGGGTGCACGTGAGCGTGGTGGGACGCTTGGGCAGCTCAGCCATCAGGGTGGAGGTCTGTGAGCATCTTAAACCTAAACTGGTGTAAAACCAACACTCATTTTGCAGTGTCTTAGCTTTTAAACAGTTGCGTTATGTCTGCTGCATCCTGTCGACCAGGAATAAAACCCAAACCCGCAATCTCAAAAGGTCAAACTTGCCATGTGACTGAGAGCAGGAAAGCAGTCTCTGGCTAGCCTTCTGGGCTTCTTTCTTTATTTATCTATATAAGTGTGTGCTTGTGTATGTATATGTATATATAGGCTTATCTAGTTAAAGAAAAATGGAATTTTCATTCTAAAAACAAATTAAATGCAAATCACATCATAGAAAAGTGAGAATGATGCAGACGTGCATTTTGTGTGAATTTCTCTGGTTTTCTTTCAGCAAGAGTGTCTCCAGTGTAAGTAAGAAAATAAAATGGGTAAAATCAGCTTTCACATGGAAGATTGCTTGGAAACAGCTGATGTTATTTGCAACATCACTGAGCAAAAAGGTGCTGAGTAAATAACTTGCTGGAACTACTGAGTTGTTGCTGTGTGAGCTTGTCCGGTGTTTGGTGGAGGTGTCACCTCCAAGTTTTGCAGTGAGAAGCTTCTTCATTTTCATGCTTTTGTACACATCCATGGGATAATATTTGTGCAGTTTGTGGGGCAGAGCAGAACTTCATTAGCTGACCCTCAGTAAACTGCTTCCTTGAGATCAGACTGCACGGGGGTCATAAACCCTTCAAAAAAACCATTGCTGAAATGGTGATTGAGACTTTTTTGGGGCCACAGGCAAATAGTGCAAACTTTGAGCGCGTGTGTGAGCGGGCTGGTGGTGCCACCTTCTCCCTTGTTGTGGGGTTTCAAGTTGCAGCGGTCCTCCGAGGGCAAAACCTTTTGTCCTTTTCATGAAAACCTGGATAAGGAAGGCTGCAAGGTGTGTCATGTTTTTATAGGATGAACTGAGCAAGGACATAATCAGGAACCATGAAGTCACCTTGAATAGCTCTTCTCCAGTGCAGAAGGCAAGGTCATATATATATATATATAAAATTAACAAATACACACACATATATATTATATAAAATATAATATATGTATGTAATGAATATATATATATGTATATTTTAGCTTTATTAGTGGTCTAGAGCACACTGGGAAGACGCAGCAGAGGTGAATGAATGGGATTGAGTAGATGGCAAGGAAAAAGGGTACAAAATCCAAGGTTCTCTGTTAAATGAGAAAAGCTGGAGGCAATTAGATTTTTAATTCTCTGGGCTTCTAGTATACCATTGCCAGGGCAGAATTTAAGGCGTTTGCTGGTGTACAAGTGTTAGTAAAATTGTCCTGTGCTTTCTCACCTGCCCCAAGCTGATAGTGTCCATGAGATAGGACTGAGAGCATCTTCACAGGTGGCTGTAAAGCTCTGCTGTATCCTCTGTTTGGTGTTGTCCTGTCATCAGGAAATTCTAATTTAAAAGAAAAAAGGAAAAGGAAAAAAAGCTGTGGGTTGGCTGCGCAAGGGGCTGCAGGGGGTGTATAACAACATCGGGTCCTTTTTTGGGGACAAAATGGTTCACAAAACATTCGAACGCCTACTATGATTTGGGCATGCATTAAAATTCCCCTTCAAATGAAAGCTTTTCCCAAAGAGGATGCTTTGCAGAGAGTTACTTTGCAGCACTTGCATGTAAAACAGCTTAAAGAAAAAGGCAAGTGATTAAAATTCATATGTCACAGCCTCTAATTTTTACAGTGACCAGCTCTTTAGAAACTCCCTGCATACCCAGTGTGTGACTAAGCACACTCGGTTCATCGAAACAATATTGTTTTAGGCAAAATACACAGCATGGAGTTAATTTGCTCCAAGTGCTGCTACCGGAGGCGGTGGAGTCAAACGGGGTGGTGGAAGGATGGGTTATTTAGTGATTGGTAATAGTTGAGGCTGTGGGGTTTGAACCAATTAGGGCTTTGGGGCACATTATCTGCAGGGCAACGCAACCATCTCCTCCTCTGGTCTTTGTCTTCATCCTCCTGATACTACCTGGCGAGGTGCAATGGGTGTTGGTGCCTTTTACACCTTGGGGTGCTGCAGAAGGCATTTACGCTCCTGAAAGCAGACTAAAAGCTTTGGGGGTAACATCCAGGATCGTCCAGAGTGCCAGTACAGCCGCCGGTGCCCTGGCTGATTGCTTCTTGCTTTTCTTCTCTCTCTTCTTACAGAGGAACAAAAGATCCCTTGTGTGCCCAAATCCCAGCGGTGGCTCTAATTTCTTTCTGTGTCATCGCTCTGGGCAGAAGCCTGGAGTCGAGCAAAAATTCCCCTTGAAACTTTATTTCTGCTGAAGTCAGCCCGACCAGCAGCTTTCCACACACGGGATTATTTCTCACTTCTCGCCCTGACCCACATTTCTCTCGATGAATATGTCCCATCAGTTGTTGCCAGCTCCATGGAGGTGACCGAAGTTTGCACGGTGACAATGCAACACCAGTTTCCCATTCCCAGCCTTTTGGGGGCTTTAGTTAAAGGTTAGATGTTCCCTTTCATGTCTGCAGCCCTGGTTTTCTTCTCCCCATCTACCCTTGGCCAGCTCGGCTTGTCGGTGTGGTCACTGTGCTGTCTCCTGACGCTGAGCTGAGTCGATAAGGAAAATCACTGCAGTGTGCTACAGTAGTGAATATAGTTTGTGTAGCTCTTCTCTCTTTGGCCCCTCTTCCTTTTGTAGTTGTCAGCTTCACTCTGGGCACAGGCCAGGACTTGCTAGACAAAGTAAGGTTTCCTAATGTCTTTTTTTTTTTTTTAAAAAAAATCATGCATTATACTTAATAAAATGCAAAATTGAACAGCGCTAGGTGAGGGAGGTACGTGGTGTGAATAACATTTCTGTGGGTGATGGAGCAGGAGAATGGGCCCTCTAAAGGCTGTCAAACATCTTTCAAAATGGGGATCAGGGAGTGAGATGGTCTTTGCTCAAATCCTAAATCAAACGGTGAAAGCATTGTAAACCCCTTGCTGTATATTTTATGTGTTTTCCAGTTAGCACATCTGGGTCTGGCCATGGTAGCAATGTTATGTCACATACATGGACCTCTTAACTGGCATGACATGTCAGCAGTCCATGTCAGCTAATAAACACAAAGTGCAATGTTCAACTCTTACAGTGAAAAAGATCTCAGGTAATAAAGGACCTCATTGCCCTCTGTAACTCCCTGAAAGGAGGGTACAGAGAGGGGGGATGAGTCTCTTGAGCCAAGGACCCAGCGCCAGGACAAGAGGGAATGGCCTCAAGCTGCGCCAGGGCAGGGTCAGACTGGCTCTTAGGAAGGATTTCTTTGCAGAAGGGGTTGTTGGGCGTTGGAATGGGCTGCCCAGGGCAGGGGGGGAGTCCCCATCCCTGGAGGGGTTGAAGAGTCGGGTTGACCCAGCGCTGAGGGATCTGGTGGAGTTGGGAACGGTCAGTGTGAGGTTCATGGTTGGACTGGAGGATCTTCAAGGGCTTTTCCAACCAAGATGATTCTGTGATTCTGTGACTTGTAAAAGCCTCCTAAGAAGTGTGTGGACCGGGTGAAGCACCGTACTCTTTATTCATTTGTGCATCCATCAGACTGATTCTTTTACACAATCTGCAAAGCTGTTCCATGTGGTCAGATGAAAATATCTTGATCTGATCCACGTATAACTCTGCTAAATAGGAAATGCAGAACGTTTTAGCATTCTACCAGGAGCATGAAAGGGCTCTGTGGACCTTAACTGACCCTTGCAAAGTGGGTGGGAAAGCAAATGTTCTGGTGACCTGTTGGTTAGACTGGAGTTTCCTCTTCCCCAGTGGGAGGATCTCCTCTCAGTGTTGTTGGTAGTTCTTGCAGAAGATATAAAATAAGAAATGCAAGAATGATTTGGTGGATGAGTTCAGCTTCTGCATATCTGGGCTGCTGGTCTCACCTGCAGCTTGGTGGGTACTGCATAACCCCCGGTATCTGCCATTCAAACCAGGGTCAGCAACTACTGTGTGATTCCAAAATTATAAGTTACATGGAGATAATGGGTCCTCCCTTTTCTGTCCGTAAATGTTCAAACATTTGGACTGCAGACGAGTAACCCTATTTAGTAGTGGCTTTCCATTTTTGTTGGAAGTTAACACACCTAACTCTTGCATTGCCGTTTCAAAAGCATATGTCCAAGTGTAAAAATCACTGCTTGCCTACAGCAGGAAACACAGGTTGTCTGTGTCTTGCAGATGCCGGTGGGGCTGTGCGTGGCCACAACTGCTCTCTTTTCTGCTGTGGGGTGCAACGTTGGAGCTGGAAAAGAGCAGAAATTGCAGCATCGACCCTACCAATAACCTAATAGAAGTGGGGAGGGGTATGGGCACGGTGGGGGCCGTCCTTTGAAAGCACATCAAATCTCAAGCTTTACAAGAGGATTTAAAACCATACAATGAGAGAGCTGGTAGGAGTTAAAAGAGAGATTAACCCCTGACAGACATACAAGAGGAATCAGACTGGCACAATAAATAAGGCTGAATGCTGTGTTCTGTTAAAGGCAGGGAAGGGTTTAGGTCTCCTGGTGGATGAGGCTGGGTCGGGGGGTTGCAGCGAGCTGTGGGGACAATCTGTGCTGCCGCTCAGCAGGGCTCTGCAGCAGGTACTAGCTCAAAACTAAAGCTCTGGCCTAAAAACAGGGTCAGAAGAAAAAGCACTCAATAGCCTTGAATTTGGGAAGGAGAGAAATGGAAGGGGATTTCTTTTGTTTAGAGTTAAAGGTGGGACGGGGAGGAGGTTTGGATGAGCTATGCCATAAACATGCCAGTGCTGGTGTTAGACCTCAGAGTTTGCAAAAGCAACTGGAAGCAACTTCTCCAGAGGTGATATAAAGAGAAACATGGGAGAGACTCCAGGTATTGTTCCCAAGGACTGAAGGAGAGACACCCCCCTTCCAGTCTTACTTGCCCAGCTATGGGAGGGGGCTGAGATGCTCTGAGGATAAGTGGCCAACTAAATGATCTTTTTTTTTTTTCCTATTCTTTTTTTTTTTCTTTTTCTTTTGGCAATTTAGAAAGAGAATGATGCTATTTGCTAGCAGCTTTAATAATAAATGAGATATCCCTTATAGAAAAATCATAAATACTCATAATGGGACAGCACTGGCATGGGAGAGCTTAAGGTACAGAAAGGTCAGTGCCTGACTAAGAGTAATGACTGTGTATGTGAAATATCACCGGTTTGGAAGGAGTCGTAATGGGCTACATCAGACACGTAATTACTGCTGCGGTGCAGGAGAACTGTTTGAGCTCTGAGGTGTGAAAGCTGTAACACCAAATATCATGAAACATTCCAAATGGTGTTTACGAGCGTCATAAAGACATCAGAGCACAAAGACTTATGGTCGCCCTTGCCCACCTCCCAGTCACTGCTTGCCGTCCCAGGTCTTCAGTGAAGTTCTGGAGACCTCAGGGTGGAGAACCCAGAGCGTGCACTCAAAAGTCCATGGTCCCATTTGTTTATGAAAATCTCTTTCTGGGGTTTTCCTAATGAATATCTACTGTAATTAATTAGGTGGTAGCGTAGGAGTTTTACGAGCATCGGTGGCTGATGACGGTCAAGGTCAAAGGACCTTCTTTCTGGGAATGCTATGGGGTGGAAGAACAACTGACTTGTCCTCCTGGTGCCTGTAGAGCTGAACTGCTAGGAGTAGCATCACGCAAGCTTGGGGAGCAGAAAGCTGGCGTGATTCTTGCCCCTGTGTGATCCTTTTTGGGAGGAGGCAATGTGAAGCCTCCTCCAATCTGCAGGGCTGCAGTGCTCCACAGGGGCCAGCTGCTGCTTTTGGGTGGCTTGGGTTGGAGCCAGGGATGCTCTGTGGTGCGATCCCAGTGTAGAAAAGATCATCAGGGTGCCAGAGAGCTGATAAAAATTGGCCGGCTATGTGTTTTTCTCTTGTTAGAAACAGCACACAAAAGAATTGCTGACCTCATTTTAGTGTGGCCGAGGAGTTCTTCTCCAACGGGGTATGCAAAGCATAAATCCTGGGAGAAGGTCATCCATCCTTCCTGCATGCCCTCAGGAATTGGTGGAAGGACTGGCGACAGCTCAGCATTTTGCAGAAACTTTGAGTAGGCAGGATTTCCTTTGCTATTGAAGGGGTGTTTCCAACCAGCTGCACAAAGCAGTCTGGGGAGAAAGTGCCTTAATGAGCCAGGACCAGTGGGACTCCCACCGCTCTCGCAGGAGGAGTGACTGGTTTGCTGGAGCATCACATAAAAGCGCTCTGACCTCTGCAAAGACATCTTAATTTGCACCGTGGTATTTGATCTCAGTGTTAGAAACATCAGATTGATACGTGTGTTAAATAGTGGTGTATGGAGAGGAAAGGTAACGCTTTGTGCTGCTGGTGACCACCTCTGAAGATAAGGTTAATTTGCACGTTACCCGTTATTTGAGCATCACGCTGCGTGCTCATCCTTTCCCATTCAGAGCCAAACTGGTACTTTTAGGCTTTTTCCCAACAACCGAGAGGTTCAAGCCCAACCTTTCTCTCTGGCTTCTTGCTAAAACCTGGGTGTGTGTGAGCAAACTGGCTCTGAAGCTGCACAGGATGAACCCCAGCAGGTACATCATCCCTGATGCATCTTCTTGAGTAAGACCCTGGGTGGGCTCTGCATGATCCAACATCCCCCCGGGGACACCCGCATCAGCTGACTGATGTTACACCAGGCTTTGGCATTGCTGAAATGGGATATTGCTCTTTTCTTTCTCCAGTCTGTTGCATTAAGGCGCAATGTTATCTTTACAGTTGCGATGGTACCAGGATGGGGAAGGGCTACAGAGCAGCTCTGGGGTGGTTCTGGCCAAAATGTATTTTGGAGCTGTGATATGACCCATGTGGGTGTAGGTTGTTGTTGAAAAAATTCATTCTTCTCCCCCATCAGTATAAGCCACTGTATAAAAAGTTATCTATCTCCAAAAAAAAAAAAAAAAAAGGAAAAAAGAAGTTATATAGGGTAATCCATGATATTTATGAAAGATACAGTGTAAAAAAGACCCAGATGGCTTCAGCAGCTGCAGCATAAAACAGGCATTTGCAGCAGATGTTTGATAATGCAGATGTATGTCCTTAAACACTCTTGTCTGACCGGATGCTGAATAATATCTTCTTGGGTTTCTCTAAGGGAAAAAGTCTGACTACCCCAAAGTTGTGTTTTAATATTTGTGTTGACCGGTGATGCCAGGCGTGGTATTCTAAGAACCCAAATTAAAGCCAATGAGTAAACCAAGCTGCTGCCGCTCTCGGTAGCAACGCTGCTCCAAATTCCAGGTATGCCACTGCAACAGGAACAATTCCTGGTTTCAGAGGCTGTTTTGGAGTGGCTTTTCTCATTGTTACAGCACTGCAATGCTCTGATTTTTATCTTCGTGGTGTGCAACTTCTGTTTATTCATTTGAAGGCGGTGTTAGACCGTCTCAGCTTTTCATTGCTGTCATTAGCACTTGGAGGGATGCAATCCAATGGTAATTAAATTATTGCATTTTTAGATATCGCTAACAGCGCAATATTGCTAACGATGCAATGCAATAGCTACACTCGTTTTTAGCCAGCACAACCTTGTCAGTACAGAAGTGTATTAGAACCTGTGGTGCATCAGGGATTTATGGGTGTTCTCCTTGTGGTCAGGCTAAAATCAAACTACAGTACTTAAAGAATTTTTAATCTTCAGATTGCTTTATGAACACTAATCCTCCAAGCATCCTGAAAGAAGTAGGTTAAATATGATTTCCACGGTGGGGAGACTCATTGACTTGTTCCACGACACGGGGAATTAGTGTTGGATCCGGGATTAGAGCTGGAGTGACCCCTGATAATTACTCACAGGGTCTGGCTCTGCCTTTGTTCGCTTCAGATGCTTTTCCCCTCTCAGAGGAGCTGTGTTTTTAGTGCAATTGGTTTCGCTCTGACTGCTGAGATCAAGATGAGGTTGTGCAGTGGTTTGCTTAAGATGCTGGTGCCAGTGATGGTTTTCTGAAGAGGTGACTATGAAAACAAGTTCTATAAGTTCTAGGTCCCTTCTCATGGCTTTAAAGCAGTAATCTGAAGAAAGATGACTGAGAAATTTCTGACTATGAGGTCTGAAGAATATTTGGGGCGTATTTGTCCTCAAATACTCCTGCTTTCCAGCAGTGTTGGTGAAGGCTAAGGATTTTGGATGTATACATGTACACTGGCATGTCCCCTATCTCTTCTTGACAGACAGAGGAGTGCTGGGAACCATCACTGTCCCTGGCTTCAACCACTTTCCTATTGTCATGGCTTGACCATCCCCTTCCAGGGACGTTCAGCCCTGACTTAACCAGGTAAATTGATGGGAAATCATATCTTACCAAGACTAATGACATTCCCAGGCTGAGAACTGCGTACGGAACACTGAGTAGTGTCTCACCTCAGGTTGCTCTGATGCAACCAAAACGGGTGCAGTTGGAGAGCTGTGTCTGGCTGGGCGGACTTGAAGTTTGGACATTTCCACACACCTTTCCCAGACTGTTTGGAGGCACCTCTGAGGGTAGCGGTATTCTCTGCATTGCTGCAGGTGAAGGACTACTGCTTAAACAAGCAGGGAAATCCGTTTCCTCGATGTGCAGACTGGTAATTAGCAGCTAGTCCTAGTCATTGCAGGTATATGTTTGAAGTGCCCTTTCTCTTTGTAGACAGCTGACTTTTTTTTGGCCTTGGGCAGCACCTTTAGATGTTGCCTTAATAAAAAACCCGGTATCTACTAGACTTTTGTACTAGAGATAAGGAAGAAATATTTTACACTGAAAGTGGTGAGGCCCTGGCACAGGTTGCCCAGAGAGGTGGTCGATGCCCCATCCCTGGAAACATTCCAGGCCAGGTTGGACGGGGCTCTGAGCAACCTGATCTAGTGGAAGATGTCCCTGCCCATGGCAGGGTGTTGGACTAGATGGCCTTTAAAGGTCCCTTCAAACCCAAACTATTCTATTATTCTATGATATTTTTCCTATATTGTGAAAACTCCAGCAACTGCCTTATTCATTTCACTGGGCTGGATGCCTCACCCATTTCTTGCTCTGTGTGTGGCCAAGGGTGAAAGTCTTGATGGGTATTGCTCATAACAAGACAAATGTCTGCAAAAAAAAAAGGATGTGTTACTCACCTGCATAGCAACTTGTGAACAGGTATTACTGCTGGAAGAGGGCGCACTGAAATAGCGAAGTGAAGGAAAACGTTTGGATTGCACAGACAGACAGCGGTCCGTAGGCTGTATCAGATGCCACTGACACTTGCAGCCCACAAATTTGGAGGTGCTGTTGCCCTTCGCGTTGAACAAATAATCCTGGACTTTGTTCTGGTTGGACTTCTGTGCCCTTATGGTTTTGTTAGTGTTTCTGAAGGATGGAGGCTGTAGCTCAGATCACGGTATTAGTTTTCCAGGCTGTGGGTCGCAGAATCACAGAATCATCTGGGTTGGAAAAGACCTTGAAGATCCTCCAGTCCAACCATGAACCTCACACTGACCGTTCCCAACTTCACCAGACCCCTCAGCACTGGGTCAACCTGACTCTTCAACTCCTCCAGGGATGGGGACTCCCCCCCTGCCCTGGGCAGCCCATTCCAACGCCCAACAACCCCTTCTGCAAAGAAATCCTTCCTAAGAGCCAGTCTGACCCTGCCCTGGTGCAGCTTGAGGCCATTCCCTCTTGTCCTGGTGCTGGTTCCTTGGCTCAAGAGACTCATCCCCCCTCTCTGCACCCTCCTTTCAGGGAGTTGTAGAGGGCCATGAGATCTCCCCTCAGCCTCCTCTTCTCCACACTAAACCCCCCCAGTTCCCTCAGCCGCTCCCCATCACACCTGTGCTCCAGACCCTGCACCAGCTCCGTTGCCCTTCTCTGGACACGCTCGAGTCATTCAATGGCCTTTTTGGAGTGAGGGGCCCAAAACTGAACCCACTCATCGAGGGGCGGCCTCACCAGTGCCGAGTCCAGGGGTAAGATCCCTTCCTTGTCCCTGCTGGCCACGCTAGTGCTGATACAAGCCAGGATGCCATTGGCCTTCTTGGCCACCTGGGCACACTGCTGGCTCCTGTTCAGCCGGCTATCAATTAACCCCCCAGGTCCCTCTCTGACTGGCAGCTCTCCAGCCACTCCTCCCCAAGCCTGTAGCACTGCTGGGGGTTGTTGTGGCCCAAGTGCAGCACCCGGCATTTGGCCTTAGTGAAACTTCTCCAGTTGGCCTCAGCCCATTGCTCCAGCCTGTCCAGGTCTCTCTGCAGAGCCTCCCTACCCTCGAGCAGATCAACACTCCCACCCAACTTGGTGTCATCTGCAAACTGACTGAGGGTGCACTCGATCCCCTCGTCTAGATCATCAATAAAGATGTTAAACAGGAGTGGCCCTAAAACCGAGCCCTGGGGGACACCACTCGTGACCGGCCGCCAACTGGATTTAACTCCGTTCACCACCACTCTTTGGGCCCGGCCATCCAGCCAGTTTTTTACCCTTGGAAAGCTGCTTTAAGTGAAAAAACAAAAGTACTGCTGACCCATGGGAGTGGAGGTTGGGGAGTTGCATCTTTAAGTGCCTCATACCTAGTTTTGAGCTGTAACAGTGGTGTGTCGTAAGAACAGCATCTTTGGCCATCGTTGAAGCCTAATCCCCCCTGCACATCCTGCGTTGCGGGACAAGCGTGAGCATCTTGTGTGCTGGCGTGTGTGCACCACGTGAGCTCTCTGCCATGGGCAGAAGAGCACTGATGCATATTGTAGCAGCATAATGAGCCATGGTGGCAGCTCCAAGGTGCACAGGAACCACACAAATCCCAGGAGGAAATGTGACAGCATTGCCATGCTGCAGCAGAGCCGGTATTCACACACAACATTTCATTTTATCCAGGCTCTATTTCCATAATAATTTTCTTCTGTGCTGATGCTGCCAGAATTGACTCTATTTCAAGCAGCCGTGTTGCATACTGCACCTGCACAGTGGCCAAACATTTCAGTATTTCTTATTACACACTGAATACAAACAAATCCTGCCTGGTTTTAACCATTTCTGCTCACTGCGGTGCCTGTTTGTTACTCGGTGCTCCATGGGGTTCATCTGTCTTTCCCTGCTGGCACCAGCAGTTGGTTAACTTGTACACTAAAGAAGGGAAAGTCTCCGTAGCCTTTATTCCAGAAGGCTTTTATTCCTCAGGTTGGAAAAGAAATGTCTGAACATGCACTCTCCACCAAAGAAAGCAACAGAAGAGACATGTTACTGCAAATGCAGGAGCTTGATTGGACTTACTGTCTTGCTTGCAAGCCAGCAGCTTTCTTTTTGTTTTGTTTTATTAATATAATACAACTCTAGAAGTTTTCTTGTGCCATGGAGAACCCACCTGGCCCATTTCTTGTAGGCACACATCAGTCATTAGGACAAATTCTTGAGAAAACCTGATGTGGAAGTGCAGCTGCAATAGCAGTAAGTGGTGTTGGCCGTGGCTTTTATCCTTAGATTCAGTGTCTTTTGGAGAATGATGCTACTTTTAAAAGGAGACAAGCCAGAGGGAGAAATAAACCTCTCGGGATGCCACATAAAGTGCAGTTTGTGATGGGACCTGAAGCCTGTGGAGACTGTGGGTCTGGAGAGCAACTTGGATGGGCTTCCTGGTGGGTTGGTCTCTGCCTCCTCCAGCCAGGCACACCCCAATAACTGACATGGAGAAGTTATTAAGGAGGTCAAAATTGGTAACGAGAGGTCTTAACTATGAATCATAGATAGAAAAAACCCAGATTGCAAAACATTACGTTGTGGCAGTGCTGACCGGATGCCAAGGAATGCATGATTCTTCTTTGCTGAGCTTTATTGGCTTCATTCAACTGAAGAGTCTCTCCCAGAGTGGTGTAGTTTTCATCTTTTGGCTTCAAGAAAAAAGTGGTAGGGAAGTGTTTTCTGAAATGTGTCACTCAGGCAGTATGTGTTATGCTGAGAAGATCAAGAAGCAGTAATTTTCAAGTAACTTTTAGGCAAGCATAGCTCTAAGCCAAGCCACCTTTGCATTTGCAGAGCTGCTTTTGCAGGCCCAGCGCTTGCTGGTGGAGATCTTGGTTGCTGCCTCTTTCTTCTGTTTCTCCCTCACCTCCGATGAAGGATAGTCCATTCATCCACGCTTGCAGCCCATGCCAAAGCCTTTCTCTGCTTCTTCCCTTGTAGCTGACATGAGTTTTATATGTTCTGTCCTACCGATGGCCAACGTGGGGCGTTCACTGCTGGAGCTCAGAAAGTGATTGTCCATGAAGATGATCAAAGCAGATGTGAAACTTCCTTCTTACTTTAACCAGAGATAAACCATGATAAATCACTGCCATTGCCTGTCCCAGGAACCGCTGCTATGGGTTTATCCAGCATACTTCTGGTTTTGGTGCTTAGTCTTCCTTCCTCACTTTGGACCTGGCACTGGTTTTTCTCCGTTGGGTTTGTGTCTCTGATGGCTTGTGCTACAAGAAGAGCTTTATCACACACCCGTGGAAGTCTGAAGGTGTGAGACCGGCGCCTTGGCAGCCCTGTGCCTGGATCACGCCAGCTGGCTGCCTATGGGAGAGTCATGGTCATGGTGGCTTTGCCCAGACGTGCGGAGAGCACGCAGCTGTGACTTAGCGAGTCTTGGGTGAGGTGTGCAGGCTGTCCCCACCCAGGATGAGTCACCGGGAACACCAGCTCTGGGTTGTGGCTGCCTGGGTGAGGTTGTGCTGTGTTCACAGCCAGTATTTCTGCGTTAACTGCCTGTTAGCTGGAGTGGTTGGAAGTTCCTTGTGCCTTCCTGCTGATGGATGTCCAGGAGAGTGGTGGAGCTGGCCAGGGGATGGATTAAGATATACTTTATGAATTGATCCCTGAAAAATGTAAACACAGCTCAAAATTAGCTCATTGGTCCTCTCCTCCTGGAAGTGTCAGAAAATTGTGGTTTGCACCAAAATGTCACATGTTTGACTTGACTGAGGTTTTCTCCAAACCAGTTATCTTGAGCCTAGAAGGAAGATGTGCATTTCTGACGGTGGAGAAGAGTAATGGTGTGGTGTTGCAGCACGTCTGTGTGTTTGTTGAAAGTGTGAGTGGTATATGGCAATCATTTAGTCTCTGTTCTGATCTCTCGCTCGTATAAACTTGGATTGAGTATCTAAATTGAAATGCATTTTTATGGTGTTTCCTGGTGTCAAGAGAACTGCAATGTGTAAATTCATTGTGCTCGTATATAGGATTTTGTGTGCCTGCATTCGGCTGTGATTCATGAAAGCCAGGCAGAGTCTGAGAAGTTTAATTTGGTCTTATTTAAAAACACTCAACTGCATACTTACAGCTTACCCCAACAGCTCTGGTATTTTTGGAGCTTCTATCAAATCCTGCAGTGAAAAACTCCCTCCTTCCCAAAGTTCGTGGTCAAATTGCAGAGTTGCTGTATTTGCCATGTGCCAATTAATTAATTATTGGGATGTATCTAGTGGCTACCATGTGCACCTGTGGTGGGAAGGACTGGGTATTTTAATATAACCATGATGACTTGTGCAAGTTCTTTTGTGTGTGTGATTAATTTTGCAAGTAGAGAAAGGCATTTGGATGAGTCTTGTGCTCTGTGCAAGGCTCAAAAGCGACACGTGGTGATGCACCCTCAACTTCCTCACGCAAAGCCCTGTGCCCCGTAGGTATCTGGTGGTCTGTGCTAGTTCTGATGGCATTAGAGCTACTGCTGAGACCCGGCACCAGCCTGGGCACGGGGCAGCAGTGGCTGCTCCCATCACGGCTGGAGAAGGGTTTGGATCAGGCCCTTGCTGCCAGAGTAACACTTCCCACTCCTCCCACATTTTCATATGTGCAGATAAAAAGGTCCGGTGTTTATTTGCTTGAATTTTGTTATCCTGGTACTGGTACACCTGTATCCTTTTGTAAGCAAATTTGGTGTTCACTTGGAGCGTGTAAGGCTGCCTGATCATTCTGTTAATGAGCGAGCCCTTCTTAAAAACTAGTTTGTTTTGCAAAGCTTCAGGAGCTCAACAAACTTCACTTAGTGATGTCTACCAGGAATTGCTTTTAAACTCTTTATCCTCTTTTTCTTACCCCTTGGTCCCAGAAGTAACTCCACGCTTTGAAGCAGTGACTTGTGATTTGGCAGGATTTGGGGATGAATGGATGGTGTGAGTCTAATGTCAGAGACATGCTTTGTATTATTGTTCTCAAAGTTTTAACCAGATCTTGGCATATGTATGAAAATACTGATGTTCATATAACTGCATAGGGAATCATGACTTTTGCTATTTCCTAATTTCAGGGTGCTTGATTTCACAAGTTCAGTAATTTTAATATATTTTGAGCATAGAGGAACTTTTCTGGGTATCTGTGTTTTAATAGCTCAGCAATAGGCTACTCGACCAAGTTTCACAACTAATTGCCCGTGTTTTGTTCGGCAAAAACTCAAATGCTTGAGTGAAGGCGTTGGAGGGAAAAATTGAATATGTAATATTAGAAGATGATATTTAGCCAATACCTGTTAATAGTTCTCCAGACAAATGTCGAGCAGCAGAGGTTTGTTGTTGTGGTGTGTAAGGAATAGGCTTCCCAGCGCTGGGCTACCTGCTCCAGGGCTGAAGAAAGCAGCAGTGCTTCACACAGGGGTTCATCTCTCGTTGTCCCTGCAAGCTCACAGAGATGTTCTGGAGATGTTCAGAGGGTCCTTTACATTTCATCTGAGATGTATCATAATTGTGCATTATTCACCCTTACTTTGGTAGAGTGCAGAATAAATCGAGCATCCATAATGTAGGTGGTAATAAGGCGAGGGAGATGGAGACATGTGAAGATGGAAGATTATTACATGTTGTGAATGAACTGTTAACAAGAAAATGGATTAACTTGCAAAAGCTTTTCTTCTCTGCCGCAACAGGGATGAGAAGAACCAGTCCATCATCGTGAGTGGGGAGTCAGGTGCTGGAAAGACAATCTCTGCCAAATACGCCATGCGCTTCCTTGCAACTGTCGGTGGTTCTCTCAGCGAGACCAACATCGAAGCCAAAGTCCTTGCATCGAGCCCAATTATGGAGGTAAAAGCTGCATAATTTCCTTCGTCCTCCTTGCAGTGATTATGTGTCTCTCCAGAAGTCACAAAAACAGTGAGAGTCTTAGGGGCTTGTGAGCCAGACATGATTTGCAGCCTCACAGCAGCCCTGGGCTGGACTGAAAACACAGAAATACACTGACGGCCTCCATTTAGCCCACTCCAATTGCTCCTCTATTTGATGGTCTTGAAGCTGAGCCCATGTGTCCTCGGCACAGCTCTGGGAGCTGGGCTCTGACCAGGGCTCTGGAGTGGAGAGCCCGAGATGCGCTGCTGGCACCATTGGTATTTTATCTTCATCTTCCTCTTCCTCTTGCCACTGCGTGGTTCCTCCTAATCTTCTTTAATTGTATAGACATGAAATAGAAGAGAAAAGGATTACTTAATCTATTGGAGTTATTTCAATGCAGTTTTATTTTTGTTAATTTTCTGTTGCTGTCAATCATACAGGGGAATAACAAGTCCCATTATAGGGAAATCCCTGCTGTAACGGAAAAAATTTCCTTTTACAAACACAAGAGAAACAGAAAGCGGCTTTGTTTCATTGCACTATGACCAGATAGTGAAAATAAATGTCTGAGCACCTCAATCCCATTTTCCAAACAGATTTTGGAGTCAGAGTGCCTTCATTTACAAAATATCCAAGTCAGCATGAAGACAAATTTGGGCTTTTCTGAAGTCAATTAAGCACTTCAGACTTGTGTGACTTTCTTTTAAAGGCAGGAGCTAGCAATGCTGCTGTAGTGGAGCACAGGGTTGTCCTGTGCTTAACCTGTCCTTCATTTAATCTTAGGCTTAGTTTAACCTGCAGGGAGGCTTCCCATGACAGGTGCCTCCTGGCCAAATTGTCTAATAGACACGGAGGTGGTGGCTGATCCAGGATGAAAACCAAGCCCACCCCAACCCGAGAGGCAGTACACACGGTGTAGCCTCATGCTGCCTGATGTGGGGTGCAAACTGGAACAGCAAAACAAGTGGTGGTGCAGATGAGCAGTAAGAAAAGCCATGAGGGTGTACAGCTGGCAGAGGACACTCAGATGATCTGCCACAGCATGGGCTTCACGCTGTTTTACTCCTTTCCTCACACATCTCCTGTGCCTCTGTGAAATGTAGCTGCAATACCTGGGAACACTTAAAAGCATCCAAGGAGAAATTCATAGCGCACACTATTCTTCTCTATGACCCCATAATTCTATCGCTCTAATTCTCTTGCCTGTGTTCAGTTCTGGATGTAATTTCTAAGCACTGGGGCGGGGGAACCTGTCTGTCTTTATTGGAAATTGATGAGAACATTGCCCACGCAAAAACCGTAAAAGAGAAATGCCTGGTTTGCTAAAAACCCAAAGTTAAAGCGCGATGATGGAGTAGAGGAACGTGTGTGTCATGAAATAGTCCGTAGCACTGAGGTGCCCTGTGTTTGATTTGTGGGGTGTATGTCCCTGCTGGGAGATGGGGCAGGTATCTCTCTGCTTTGTAGACGAGGAATCGAAGCACATGAGATAAGGTGATGATGGTGTTCTGGATGCTCAATTCAGCATGCAAAATGTCTAGTTGTAGTGTTTGTTGTAGCAGCTTGAACTCCTTGTTCTGGGGGTTGGGCACTGGGTTCTGGGCAGAAATGGAGTGTGTGTGTTCTGCTTCTGCCCTGCTGCTTTTATATATGGTCTGGGATGCGTGCTGGAGAAGGGAAGTGGGGGCTGTGGGCCCTAAGTCGTGGGGATGGGTGAGCTGCAGTAAAGGGGTAAATAAATGGAGTTTGGGGGAAGGAGGTGCATTAACTATCAGAGGAGTTGGATCAGTGGTGGGTGGATATAGGTCAGGGAGCAGGCAGGGCTTGCTCTGGGTGTGACGCTGGGGCCAGAGGGCCAAGGAGCCCTCAACCCTTGATGGAGAGAGGGAGAAGCCGAGGTGGCAGTCAGCAAGGAGCAACTCTGCATGTGCAACAGCCTCTCTGGGGTAAGCAGCACCGTACTGCAGAGTAGTTCCCTGTGGAGTCCGCTACGTGCAACTGGAGGCGTCAGGTCCTACGATCGAAAGGTTTGGATGATGTCAGTGTGATGCTGTAGGTCATACTGTGATTCTTGCCAAGCGTGTGTGCTTGGCGTGTTCCCCGAGAGCTGCGCTGTAGGTAGAGGTGGTCTGCAAGGAGAGCCTGGGAATGGCAGCCAGCCTTTGAGAGGTGCCTGAGGGCTCTTTCCTGTACACATCCCTTCGCTCCTGTCACTTCTCCTGTGCTTGCTTGAGGCTCATCATCTCAGCACAGGGGAATGGTGGTAGAAAATAAGGCTGGTGTAGCCATGAAGGGGAATATTGTCTTTCTCTGGCTCTCTTGCATCACCATGAGTTGCTCCTTTGGCTGCTTGATAGATGGCCATGTTTGTAGTGCTGCACCCCTGATGTTGCATGTGGGCTGGATTCTCTCCTATCCCTTCTGCCACTGCATGTGACAGCATGAGGTGCTGGAGAGGCATGGAGGGGCTCTGGCCATGTCACCAAATCCATGGACCAAAGCCTGAACATCTGGAGATGGATTGCAGCTGGCTTCCTCCCTCTTGCAGGGCTTCATCGCCCATGTTCCTTCCAGGAAAGCTGCCAGCGTTGGCTGTTTGTGAACAAAGGTGACAAAGCAGTCACCTATAAGGCAAAACAGGAGTGCCGTAGCTGTTGGGATGTAGGTGATCTAACTACTGTACACATACTCATTGCTGTTTATATGCATTTTTCTTCCATAAAAATTCTGGAGACACCACATTTTCGGTGAAGAGTCCTCCCCAAGGTCACACTGTTGCTCTGCCTTCTGCATCTGGGAAGGTGTTTTCCTCAAAACCTCCCATGGCTGTTATGTAACACTGATTACAAATTTAAATGTTTAAAAATTTTAAAAATTAAATTAAAAATTAATGTTTAATCTTGTTTTATGCAGGCAATTGGAAATGCTAAAACAACAAGGAATGACAACAGCAGTCGCTTTGGGAAATACATTCAGATCGGCTTTGATAAAAGATACCACATCATTGGTGCCAACCTGAGGACGTATCTTTTGGAAAAATCACGGGTTGTATTCCAGGTGAGGAGTTGTGCTTTTTCCCTTCTTTTCTTTCTTTTGGGAGCTGTACTTCAGTAATTTAATAGTCTGGGTCTTTTCTGTGAATTAAAAAAATAGCTTTAAAAGTAGCTTTCCTGGTGGACACAGCTTCCAGATGTGTCTTTCAGGCTCAGTCTTTTGCAGTTGTTCTTGATGATCCCAAGCTGATGACCTCATTCTGGAGGAATATGTATCTGGGAGACTCTTTAATTGGCCACTGGTTGTTCCCTCCATCTGTCTGAGGCTGGAGACCCGAGGAGGGACCGCTGCTCCTGCCCTGGCTGCTGGGCACGGGTGGAGAGAGCCCTTCTTTGGGCAGCTGCTGAAATTTTTACTCAACCTTATAAAAAGCCAGGAAGAATAAATCTCAGGCAACAGTCATCGATTTTGAAGATGGAGGAGAGGCAAGAGAAGGGCTGAGGAGGCTGATGTATCTGCCGCAGCACATCCCGTCGCTTTCTTGTGCAGGGCTCAGGACAAGCTTTCTTGGTTTGTGTGTGACATCTAGCTCAGAAGCACCTGCAAAACTTTTGTCCTTACATACACACACACAAAAAAAAAACCCCAACTATAAAAATCCTAAAAACAAACAACATTGGGAAGTGTAGGCCACCTCTTTTTAACTTACCGTCTGTTTGCAATGCAGTGCCTGCTGGCTAACTTAGCCCATTTATCCCAGAGAGGGATAAGGTGTGGAAGGTAATATAAAGTTAATTATTTTCACAGGGAAACATTCAGGTTGGAAAAGACCCTTGGGATCATCGAGTCCAACCATCAGCCCTACTCTACAAAGTTCTCCCCTACACCACATCCCCCAACAGCTCATCCAAACGACCCTTAAACACACCCAGGGATGGGGACTCCACCCCCTCCCTGGGCAGCCTATTCCACTCTCTGACCACTCTTTCTGGGAAACATTTGTTCCTCATGTCCAGTCTGAACCTCCCCTGTTGCAGTTTAAAGCCGTTCCCTCTTGTTCTGTCACTAATCACCTGTGGGAAGAGACCAGCACCAACCTCTCTACAATGTCCTTTCAGGGAGCTGTAGAGAGTGATGAGGTCTCCCCTCAGCCTTCTCCTCCTCACACTAAACAGTCCCAGCTCCTTCAATGGCTCCTCACAGGATTTATTCTCCAGGTCCTTCACCAGCTTCGTTGCCCTCCTCTGCACTCGCTCCAGCACCTCAATATCTCTCTCTTTTCTTTGCAAGATGGGCAGTGTACATTGGTCAGGGCAAGGCTTGGCACTCCTTTCTCCAGTTGGCAAAAGGTCCCCATCTTGGTGACACTGAGGAGGTCTTGATGGTGGGAAGCAGAGGATGGGGTCAGGGTGGCTCTGGGCTCAGCGAGCACCGGGCTGAGGGTGGGAGCACTGCTGTAACCTCTTTGTGCCTCTGGTAACTTGATGTTATCCCCACAGGCAGAGGATGAGCGCAACTACCGCATCTTCTATCAGCTTTGTGCCTCGGCGAATCTTCCAGAGTTCAAAGACCTTGCACTAAGTAAGTACTTCTGTGCACTGACAGCTGCTTCCTAGGTGTGATGGCACCAGGAAAGCGTGATAGGGTTAGAAATGCAGGTCACTGATGAGGTCATCTGTGCCTGTTTAGTGGGAGGAGGTACAGGGAGATGAGCTTGAAGGACAGCTTCTCCCCAGCGGTGCACAGGTTTGCTCATGCCCATCTCCAGGGATGTGGCACCTTGGATGAGACACCAGCCCTCGTCGCCTTCGCTGTGCAAGTCCTGCTGGTGGGTCGGAGCTGTTGCTGGTGGTTAGCCATGGTGGAAGAAGCCTGTGTATGTTGTAGAAACTGCATGCAGAACCACAGTGAACCACGTGCCGTGGCAGCTGCCAGCTGATGCAGGGAGATCGTGTGTTAATATTGTACAAAACTTGCATAAAGAACTGTCTTTTCAATGAAGTGTGAGTATGGGTTGATCTGGCCAGAGTCTTGGCAGGAGCAGTTGTGTCCTTGGAATCCATTATATTTCTTCAGTGGTTAACTCCTTGGATATATCCCAAGTTGTTGGGTGGTTTTTTTTTCCCAGGTTTTGCAGCAAAATCTCTGTGAGACACCTGAATAAGAAGCTTTTCACTTGCAGCAGGGGGTGCAGAGGTGTGGTGTAATTAACTTTTGATCTCAAATATTTGCTGTTGCTTAAAAAGGCAAGTGAGGCTTAAAACTTGTTTTTAAGTATTTAAAATGGTGAGCAAGGCAGTTTGTGATCCCAGTGCAGAGCATCTTGCTGCTGCAGAGTCTCACAGAGGTTTCCATCGTGGCTACAGAGAAGTGGTAGATTGAGAGAGGGGCTTTTGGTTTCTGGGTAATTCTGGGCTTGTCTTAACGCCTTTTTGGGTCGCTGTAGGCGTGTTGGCTGCACTTACCAACTGCTGGTGCTGAAATGGAAGCGCTCCTGTTCTTGTCCTGTTGCCACCAGTAAGTCTTGGTGAATTACCCAACTGTAGTCCATACTCTGCCCAGTGACACCAAACCACACAACCACATCCATGAGTTTGCTTAAGGCATAAGATACACTCTTGAGGCTGTCTAGGTGTAACCTTAATGTCTGTCCCAGGACACCTGGGTGGGAGGTGAAGGTTTTGTGTGATTCACAGTGCACCAGCCGTAGGTCAGGGCTTGGGATGGACCTGGGGCTCCTTTTAGTCTATAAGGCTCCCAGAATGATGTTTTTCTGACAGTGGCTTCTCAGGTGCTGTCAACGAGCCCGTGTTTGGTCCTGTTGCATGCTCACACAACCCCATAGCACATCCGTTTGAGGAGTTTCTGCCATGGGGTTATGTGCTTCATTTTTGCAAAGATACCCTGAGTCATGATGTTGTCTGCTGGCATCTTAAAATTCAGACACAAATTATTTCAGCCCAGGCTGGGAGATAAGTTGATGCAGGAGAGCTCCAGCTGTGCAACCACCTTTCTCTTCTTGGGAACACGTGGATCAGAGGAAATACAAGTCTTGTTCAGCATGGCTGTCTAAAAGCATCGTCTGTATTTGTGGTGACTGGCAATAGTGAAGGCTGAGAGCTCTCTGCACTCCTCGTGCATCATCCAGGACACCTTTATGCTGTTGTAACCGTGGCTCTCGACTTTGGCGTCTCAAGGGAGAATGGCAACAGCTGGTGGCATAGGAGGTGGTGGGTACCAGGGCTGTTAGCCCACGAGGAAGCCTTCCTGGTCATTTTTAATCTAAATTTGATTACAGGTCAGTGGGTATCAGTCTCCAGCTGCACTTTTCCATGGTGCTTGTGCATTCAGTGTATCACCACATGAGCAGGTATCTGTGCAGCCTGCTGCTTGTGCGGTCAGGTAAAATACCACAACAGAAAAAGAAGTGATTCTCTCCAAAATTCCTGCACTGTCACCTTGCAATAGCTTAAAAATACCTCCCAAAAAGTTCTCCTAGCTGACAGATGCAGTGCTGCTCTGCCGCTCGGCAGGGAGGGCTCCTGGGGGATGGGGATGTGGGCGCCGTGAGCTGATTTCTTTGGGGTGAACCAACCTCTGTCCTGACTTGCTGAATGACTAGTGCTGGGCAGTTTCCTATGAGTGTAGATGTGCACAATTCACTTATTTTTATTTCTTTCGAGGGGTTTTTTTCATTACCAACTTTGCATTAGATTTACTACCCTGTATCTCAAGATGAGTAGTCAAAACTCAAATTTATTTCTTCATGTGAGCAGTACCTTAGCTGTCATCCTTGTCTTCCCAAGGCTTATACAAAACAAGGGGTATCTTGATGTGAAACTCCACCTTTTATTAGAGAGCAGCATGTATATTTTTCCATATCAAAAGTAGGAGCTGTTGTTTCTCCTCTGAGTCTTGCACGTGCAAAGAATTTGTACTGTCTTTTATATTGCAAAATGCTGGAAAACAAAGAGTCTCTCAACTTATGTGAGCCCAGCAAAGCAAAGCAGTAAGTGTTGGCTCTTCAGGTAGAGCAATCCTAAAAGTTTGATTTTTAAACTAGAAAGTAAATATGTGACTTGAAATGTGGGATGCAACACCCTTTTATAAGTGCGGTGTCTAACTGAATGATGCCTGGGCAGTGGTGCAAAGCAAGGATGTGCTTTATTTGTTTGCAATGAATCAAAAGCTTTCTGCGGTTGTAAAAATCATTGCATGCATGTTGAAAAATTATTGGAGTGGGTTGTAAGAGATGACTTGAGGCCGAAGCAGATCCCAGTGCGGATAGTCAAAATTGGAGACTGATGGGGATTGGGGGGGTTTCTCCTTTGAGGTGCGTTCCTGGCATGAGGGGGTAGGGGTATGGTGCTGTGCCCATAGTTGGGGGTTTTCCCAGTAAAGTGGGGCAGTCTGGCTGGAAACGGTGTAGCTGAGCGGTGCCGTAATCCTCTCTCTGCACGGTGCAGTGCCTGCCAAACTTCCCAGTCCCATCAACCACCGCCAGCCCTGGATCCATCTTGCAGGGCAACATGCAGCAACATCAAGATGTGCTCCACCACGGGCTGGGTGAGCTCCTGTTGTGCTGGGAGGACCAGGATGGACATCATCTCTCTGACCCCAATCAGCATTTTCTGCCCCTTTCCCTGATGCTCTGGCAATGAGCAGAGTTACTGAAACCTCCGGGTCCCAGGGCTTTGTATGCCAAAAAGAATTAAATGTTTTTCTTGCAGCGTGAAAGTACAGCTAATGTAGAAACCTGCAGGAGGGCTGGGAAGGGTTGGGGACCTTCTGTTGGCAACGTGAGTCAAAAAAAGTGCAGATTGCAGTGATTTTAATGGTTACCAGCAGGCTGATGCGGAACACGCAGTAGGCTGTTTTTCCTCATTATTTCCATGATAGCTGGGAAATATATTTGTGAGTGTTAACGATCTTTCTGAGCTTTTCTTGGCAAGTCACCCCTACCCGGTTTGAAACAAGCTGAAGCTGAGAACTGATTCTGGGTGGGATGGGGAGGCTGTCCATCTCCTGGGCTCCCCCAGCCCTCCCTGGGGCCAAGCCTGCTCTGGCTCTGCCAGGACTCAGCCTAGTATATCTTAATGGTTTTGGCCTCAAATATGCCCTTGTTTTAAGGAGGAATGATTGCACGTGAAACTTTTTAAAGTGGATATAAATCTGGTGATCTCTTCTTGTTGTGTCTGCGTTTGAAATGCCTCTCAGTCTCCATAGGATTTTAGCTTTGCGTTGTCCTGAAATAACTTTGCTAAAGCACAGATGCTTAAATGGTGTAATGCTGGCACTGCGAGCGATTCTCCATTCACTTTGCTCCCCAGGTTTAAGGTGGGAAAGGTGTTAAAGTATCTGAATCGGTCATGGGTATGTAAAACAGGTAAAAAAGAAATTGAAAGTCGTAACCTCAGTATTTGAAATAGTCTGCGTCTGTGCAATGGAGCAGTTATTTGAATCCCAAATATACCACAGCTCTGCCTTGGTTGAACTTGCTTTGCATGGGGAAGGGGTTTCATCACTGCAAGAAGTAGTTACAGTCACTTATCAGGGTTATACTTCACCCATTTTGAAGTAAACCATTGTTTAAAGGAGATGGGTGCCCTTCGGGGATGGGCAGGATGGGGGACTGGGAGCATCCCAGTGCACGCTCCGGAAAGCCACTGCTTGCTGATGCATTTCTTCTGTTTCTTCTCTCCTAGCGTGTGCTGAAGACTTTTTCTACACTTCTCAGGGGGGTGACACATCTATCAGTGGTGTGGACGATGCTGATGACTTTGAGAAAACCAGGCATGCCTTCACCTTGCTTGGTAAGGGGTTGCTCTGCTTGGAGCTTTCCCAGCAGAAGTCTCTTGCAAATGTTTTCAGTATTTTATCTGAATTATATGGCTCTCCTGTAACACTAAGAGGTGTAAATCCATGTTGCTATCAACCTAGTTGGCTTTACCTTGTTCTTTAGTATGAGCTGCAGCAGTGTTTCTTCACAGCTCTCTGCGAAGGAGCAGTGAAGTGGAGGAGGATGCTGAATTTAAGAGAAACCTAAAAAAACTAATCTGAAGCTGTTCTGCAGCTTTGACTTGCTACTTTTTTACCCTATTTACAAGCAGGAAAAGAGCTATTACTCTGTGGTTCAATCTGTATTTGGGTTGAGGGTGATGTCACTTCATGGACCATCACAGTATTGTACGGAGTAGCTGATTCCTTGGAATAATGAGCTGTGCAGAGTCCATGTTTGCATGACCAGTGCAAAATCTACTGCCGCAACAACCACCTGTGCGTGCTGCAGTTGAGCAGTGACATAGCTGGCCTGCAGCGATTATTTAAAGGGAAAAACAAGTTTTGCAGGGGAAAAAGCTTTCCCAGTTCATTAATATTTATCTGAAACCAAGTTTTTAAATCGTGGTAAGTCTTGGTGCCTCTGCTGGGAGAGGAGCTCGTGATGTTCACAGCCAGCTGTGAAATCCCCCCAAGCAGCTGGATCGCTGTGCCGGCAGCGAGCGTGGGGACTCATTTCAAGTGTTATAACTGCAAGTGTTTCCCCCAGATTTGTCCTCTTTGTGTTTTAGATGGGCTCGATCTCTGTTTCTTTGGGGTGTCAGCGGGGTCTCATCTTTACCCTCCTCTTGTCTGGCTTCTGTGACTTCTAACTGTTAACTACTCAAAAAAATAGGACTCCAGTGGTTGCTTCAAACTTGCCCATGGGACTGTAATCCCTGGGGAACTCTCTCCCCATTCCCTTGCCATGTGTAGTCTCTCTTTGGTCTCCTTCTCTGCCTCCCCAAGCAGACCCCCTGTCTCCTTGCTGGTCCCTATGAAGCACTGTGTGAGCATCTTGCTCTGATGCCAATTTGATGATGTTTTCCTGCTCTTCACGTGCTTCCTCTGGCTCTGCCTTTCTTCATTTTCCTTCAGCGTTTCCCAGCTCTGTCTGCTTCTGTTCAGGGCCTGGTGAACAGTCTTGCCTTTTTATGTGTAACAAGGAGAGGTCAGATTTATCTGCAAAACTCCACCCTAGCTAGGCTTAACTCCAATTAAGAGTGCCAAGAAACAGCAGAGAATTGCTCCTTTTAGTAACCTTGAAACATTTCTCACAGTGCTGATAACAGAAAAGTCATGAGAGAGAGAAAGGGAAGTTCTTGATAATTCAAAACCCAGCAGGTGAGGTCTCAGACCTTGGGTGTATAATTAGGACACCAGCACTGAACACAAAACGGGCACAGAAACCCAGTTGGGATGTAAAAATGCAAGATATGGCAAGAAAACAGTGTGCAGGCTGCTGCTGAGCAAAGCTCCTGCTGGGAATGTCGGAAAAAGCCTGCCAGAAAAATATATAAAGCAATAACATCTTACACCCCCAATGAAGACCCACAGTGTGTGGCTCCTGTTGAGATGCTGGGGATGGTCAGACAGAGCGTCACATCACCTCCCTGGTGACTTGCTGTAACACCAGTCTGGAGGAGTTGTGCCCTGTGTGCACGGCTTTAATTTTCTCTTCCGTTTGTGGGACGTTGGCAATAAGTTGTAATTTCTGTGCTTCAGTTGTCAGCGAGATCTTGCCGTTGGGCTACGATTGCAGAAAAGCAACTCCTTGTTTTATAAAAGCCACAGAGCCCCTATAGCTCTGATCCTGTTTGATCATTATGGGGTAGCATCCTTGTTTTTGTGCGTGTTCACAAAAGTATTAAGCCCATCTGTGATAAAATTGCTTTGATGCAATCATTAGGGGTAAAGAAATCCCATGAGGAGCTCCTCTCTCAGTCTCCGCTGTCATTTTTGAGAGATGACTTTACTGAGAGTTTATGGTGAGTTTATTGGGAGAGGTCTGATAACTCTGAAAACCAACAGCCTGGGAAGGAAATCAAACACCGCAAGTGTTTTCAAATAAATTGAAAATTGACGTTGTTTTCTGTTGTGACAATCAGTTATCAATTGTTCCCACAGGAGTGAAGGAGTCTCATCAGATGACCATTTTTAGGATAATTGCTGCCATTCTGCACCTAGGGAACTTGGAATTCCAAGCGGAACAAGGCGGCGAGGCCTGTAGCATATTGGTAGGTCGCCAGCAAGAGTGGGGTGCGTGGGGGGCTTTGTATGCTCATAAATCGGGCCACATTGGATGTGTTGAGCTTCACAGCAGCATCCATTGGTAGAAAGCCCTTTTCCTCCTGGTTTTCTTTGCTTTTTTTTAAAACACATCATGAGTTTCGGTCCCAGAGAGTGGTGGTCAATGGAGTTAAATCCAGCTGGCGGCCGGTCACAAGTGGTGTTCCTCCGGGCTCAGTGTTGGGACCATTTTTCTTTAACATCTTTATTGATGATCTTGATAAGGACATAGAGTGTATCATCAGTAAATTTGCAGATGACACCAAGTTAAGCGGGAGTGACGATGTGCATGAGGATAGGGAGGCTCTACAGAGAGACTTGGATAGATTGGATCAGTGGCCAACGTCAACGGGATGAGCTTCAACAAGGCCAAGTGCCAGGTCCTGCACTTGGGCCACAACAACCCCCTGCATGGCTACAGGCTCGGGGAGGTGTGGCTGGAGCTGTCTGGAAGAGAAGGATCTGGGGGTTCTAATTGACAAGCAGCTGAACATGAGCCAGCAGTGTGCCCAGGTGGCCAAGGAAGCCAACGGCATCCTGGCTTGTATTAGAAGTAGTGTGACCAGCAGAAGCAGGGAGGTGATAGTCCCCCTGTGCTCTGCACTGGTGAGGCCACACCTGGAGTGTTGTGTCCAGTTTTGGGCACCTCAATACGAGAGAGATCTCGAGGGGCTGGAGCGAGTGCAGAGGAGGGCAACGAGGCTGGGGAAGGGCCTGGAGAATAAATCCTGTGAGGAGAGATTGAAGGAGCTGGGACTGTTCAGTGTGAGGAGGAGAAGGCTGAGGGGAGACCTCATCACTCTCTACAGCTCCCTGAAAGGACATTGTAGAGAGGTTGGTGCTGGTCTCTTCTCACAGGGAATTAGTGACAGAACAAGAGGGAACGGCTTTAAACGGCAACAGGGGAGGTTCAGACTGGACATGAGGAAAAAATGTTTCCCAGAAAGAGTGGTCAGAGAGTGGAATAGGCTGCCCAGGGAGGGGGTGGAGTCCCCATCCCTGGATGTGTTTAAGGGTCGTTTGGATGAGCTGTTGGGGGATGTGGTGTAGGGGAGAACTTTGTAGAGTAGGGCTGAGGGTTGGACTCGATGATCCCAAGGGTCTTTTCCAACCTGAAGGATTCTGTGATTCTGTGATTTCCTGGTTGCTTTGTTTTTCCTGGTAGATAGTGCATTATTTCTCCTCTCTAGCCAGCCCATCAGCAAGGTGATTCAAAGATTGCTTACTATCTTATGTCCCAACCCATCTTTAACTCTTCCTGCTTTCTTAAAAGACTTGGTGCACAGAGTATTGGGGGGACGGTGACTCCCACCAGCAGAAGGTGTGATGCTGTACAACTACTTCGCTACAGGCAAAGCCATGAGGCTCCTGCTTGTAACGTGGCCATCTAGTATTTAAAGGAGTACCGCACAGTTAATTAGCAAGAATAAATAAGACTAGAGATGCCTTAGTGGTGTTTCTTCTGTTTCCGTGTTTGTTCGAGCAGGGGAAGAAAAGTGATTATACGGAAAATAC
Source organism: Strix uralensis (assembly GCF_047716275.1). Lineage (NCBI taxonomy): Eukaryota > Metazoa > Chordata > Aves > Strigiformes > Strigidae > Strix > Strix uralensis. The sequence continues at coordinate 99,929,587 of NC_134012.1, read as the reverse complement.
TTTCCTGTCAATTATCATTGCATCCCAGACTGTGTTGTTTGTTTGTAATTAAAGTGTTAAAATGGGTTCTGCATGCACTTTTAGTGGTACCCTTGAGATAATGTGTTAGACACTGGGGATAATTTGCTTGAGATTTGGCAACATGGGTATGTGAAAATGGTCTGCTCCAACAGTGTTGAGTTCTGTAATGGAGTTCATGTTGTTTAATTACCTTCAAATGTAATTGCATGGTATGAAATGAACCCTGTTAGGACTTTGAATCCATGGTCAGAAAGGTATCATAGGAATAAAGCATCCCAGAGGTCTTTCAAGATGCATTTTTCCATCCCCAAACCCATCCAGCTCCTGTACATGCACGTATCTAACTGGAAACAATTTACTTCCTTTAGTTACGTATTATTACACTGAGGAAAGGGAAATTGATTCCTCATTGTCCAAAAGGCAGTGCCTGCTATTTTAGCATAATAGCGACTCAGAACTGCCTCACCCTTGTTTGAGGCTGGGAAAAATATAATGCACTAGAGAAATTGAAGTTCACATTTCATTTTATTGATTATGCAAAAGACAAGCCCTTCTGGTAATGCACATTTTGCAGCTTTATTATTCAAAATGGGCTTAGTTTGTAAAAGGCATGGTGTAATGGCATACCTTAAGCTTTAATTTAGGCTTAATCAAGGTTCTGCTGAAGGAGCATGTAGTTGCAGCTCAAGGAGGAGTAAAGTGGAGAGTGCTCTCTCCTGTTGGCAGTCACTGTGGAAATCTGCTCTTCGTGAAAATTGAGACCTTAAGCAAAGCCATAGCGTGCACCACAGTTCTGAACTCTGTGTGAGCCATTTTGTCCGTGTCCATGAAGACTAGCGCAACTAGATGAGTGCTCATTGCTCTTCTGTTTCCTATCAACCACAGAGAAACACAGTATTTCCCTAGATCATTATGAAATGCTGCTAATTTCTTGCACTGGTCTGGGAGCTCAGTATTAAAACTCTAGTTTTGGAGTGTCACCAACCTGCTGACTTTGCTTCTCATTACCCCCCAGAGCGAGGACGAGCACTTGAACAACTTCTGTAGCCTGCTGGGCGTGGAGCACAGCCAGATGCAGCACTGGCTTTGCCATCGCAAGCTCGTCACCACAGCCGAGACCTACGTGAAGACCATGTCCCCGCAGCTAGTGGTGAACGCCAGGAACGCCCTGGCCAAGCACATCTACGCCCAGCTCTTCAAATGGATTGTGCAGCACATCAACAAGGCCCTGCACACCACCGTCAAGCAGCACTCCTTCATCGGCGTGCTCGATATCTACGGGTAGGCACTCTTTCTGCTTTTAAAGCTGTTTAATTAGTCCTTTCTGATTTGTCTCAGCCTTCTGGCGGTGCACACTTGACCTTGGCTTGTGGCAGGTGGTGGGAATAGTAGAAAGGGATGCAAAAAAGCGCAGTTGTGTGTGATTTGCAGGTTTGATTCTCCTTTAGATTGTGCAACCCTGACCCTGAAACGGTGCATGCAGATCTGTTTGAGTGGTGGCTTTTGGGATTTACCTCCCATGCTGTTCCATTCGGGATTTCTGCCCCCCATACGGTTTAAAGCATCAAATTTAAACCTGAGCTAGGGGTAAAGGTACTGATGAGGAGACCAAAGACTGTGCTTGGCTCTGCCTGGGGTTGCTGTGAGGTTTGAGGAAACTGCTTTGGTTCTTCAGCTGTGAGACTGCTGCTGCAGTGACAGCTTTTGGAGGACTTTGGGAACCTGCGGCAGTGGTAAGGTTCAAAAAAGCTCTGCCATAATGAAGGGCAAGGCTTGCAGCCTGCAACCTCAGGGGAAATCTGCTGCTCTAAATTTGGACTGGGTACTAGTTACTGTCCGGTGTGTCGTCCTGGCACTTGAGCACTGGTAGAAGAGGGATGTGAGAGTTGTCTGTGAAGAGTTCATTTTAGCTGAAGTGCTGCAAAGAAGCAGAAGATGGAGGAGGAAGGAGGGGATTCTGTCAGTTGTGGGGTGGAAGAGGAAAGAGGTCTTCTGGGTTTGGGTTTTCTCCTCCCCTCTTTCAACACCTTCCCTTTTCTGTCTCTCTGGGGAGCAAGGACAAGGGAGAGGTCACAGATTGCCCAGAGAGGTGGTTGATGCCCCATCCCTGGCAACATTCAAAGTCAGGTTGGACGGGGCTCTGAGCAACCTGATCTAGTGGAAGATGTCCCTGCTCATGGCAGGGGGTTGGACTAGATGGCCTTTAAAGGTCCCTTCCAACCAAAACCATGCTATGATTCTGTGGTTCTAACTGGACAGCAGTGACCTCCTGTGCTCCCTTAGTGTATTAAAATGCTTGGTTTCTCCTGTTTCAGAGGAGAAGGTGGGATGGATGAGTTGTAGCTGCTCCAGGAAGCAGTCCCTGTGCTTGCTCAATCCCAGCTTGTGTAATGGCAGACTCCTTGTAAGGTCTGTCAGATCTAGGTGAACCTGAACTTCAGAATGAAATCCTGCCAAAGAGGTTCTGGGTCAGCTGCAGAAAGCTTTTATGGCTTAAATACCTACACAATTACTGGAATTGGATCTTACATATAAAACCTCCCATGGGGTTTCTACAGCTGCTGGTATTTGGGATGTTGGTTTCAACATGGACAGCCATGGCAGCAGAAAGGATGTGAGAAGTCAGTGCTGGAGCATTGGCGTAGCCCACTGCCTGCTCATCTCCATCAGCGACTGCTGCAACATGGCAAAGTTTACAGGAACACTTGTATCAAGTATCATGAGAACATAGTCCTCTTTGGTTTGGGATTTCAGTGGGGGATGGCTTGAGATGGTGGGAGAGGTTTGCAAGTGTCTGTCCTAGGTAGACAGCACAGGGCCTGGAAGATCTTACATCATCAGCTGGCATTGGCACAGTCTGGTTTAAAGACTGTATGAGATGGAAAAGCTGTTTCCCATCAATGTCCCTGCAAATAGACATTTCTGCAGGCCGGGATATGATAAATGAAGTGTTGAGATGGAGCCATGTGGACAATAGTGGATCAGTGCAGAAAATTGGATGTCTGAGTTAGAAAATCAGATGCAGTCTTTCAGAAATCTGAATAAAAGGACGCTTGAGGATAACGCTCATGAAAGATTAAGCTGGGCTTGAAAACCTGTTAGTGTGGAAGAAAAACCTCCCTTAGTTGCAGGTCTCCTGTGCATCACATCCAGCGCGTGGGCTCACAGATGCTTTTACAGCACTGGTGTCATCGCAGGATACAGCAGGTTTTTTTCCCACGGGGACCTGCAGGTCCTATTGAAAGAGGCAGGTTTGCAGGGGAGGAATGTCCATGCACCGGACGGTAATGCTCGTGTGTGAGTACACTCTCCAAAAGAGACCATAAATCCCTTTCAGAAGGGGGTATCACTGTCTAAATGTTAAGTAATTAACAATGCAGGGACTTTGGGTGCTGACAACCTGACTCTCTGCCGTGCTTGGGAGTGGTTTTGTTCCCAAAACTCAGGTTATTTGGGAGTTTTAATGCATTCTGCCAAATATTGGAATTTTTTTTTTTTCCTAAATGTCTACTGTTTTTTCCTTTTTCTCTGGGAGAGGAATTAAGCTGGAAAGGCAGTGAGCCTTCAAGCAACCTTCATCGCATGTCCCTGACATCCAGAAAACACCTCTGTCCTGGCACTCCTAGGGGGAGGACTGTCCCCAGGGGTGGGATTTCTAGGGACAGGGTCCAAACCGAGGGTGCAGAAGCTGTGGGATTTGTCTCCTAATTCTCGGCTCTGCATCCTTAATTCTCTGTTAACACTGAAGTGAGAGGGTGCAGCATTAAAAGCTTTTATGTATATACTGAAAGTGTGTCATTTGCTATAGTAGCAATACTGCAGTACATCTGAAGAGTGGATTCATGTGGCATTCCTGGACTTGGTGGGGACGGCTTGTTTGTCCTCTGTTTGCCATGTGAAGGGAAGTGTGAACACCCAGGTGGCCAGCTGTATGCTGGACGTATTTATGAATGTCCTGGTTTAACCAGGATAGGGTTAAGTTTCCCCAGCAGTGGGGGGGAGCTCTAGCCGGGTTATTCAGATACCATTCGGACTCACATCCTGGCAGGTCACATTTTTCCTGGCGCGGAGCGCGGTGCACTCGTGGGTTTGTACATCGTGCTTCAAACTGCTGTATTTGGTAGCTATTTTGCTCTGTTCATTGCTATCACTATTACTGTTATTGTTATTGTTGTTGTTGGTTGTGTTGCTATTGCATTGTTGTATTAAACCTTTCCTTATTTCAGTCTTGGGGCTTTGTAGACGGTGCATTCCCCTTTGTGGGGGAGGGGCAGCGGCCGCGTGGTCTCAGACCCCGGCAGGGGCTAAACCACCACAATGAACTTTAAATATTTTAGGATAAACCCTGGTGCTGCAGTGGCTTTAGGAGATATCGGTCGCACAGCAGAATAGGGAACAGGAGAAAAGCCAAAATGCAGCATTTTCCCTCTGACATCTGCTCATGAGAGCTGTCCCCAAGCTGGGATGTGCCTTCCCAGGAGCCACGGTGATGGGTTGGAGTGGTGAATGTGGTTATGTTTTGCACCAAGATATAGTGCCCTAAAATGAACAGAAACCAATCGGCCATTGGTTTGCTTTTCCCATTAGGATGTCATCTTAGCGCAGTCACTTTGTGTGGGTAGGACCTCCTGGCAAGGGCATGCACGGAGCTGGGGACCAAACTGCTCTGTCAATTAGCAGATTGAACTGGCAGGGTCCCCTTAATTAGCAACTTCGTGAAATCTTGCTTGGAGTTAATGTTGTACAGCTGCTCTGCCCCTGGCCAGCACTCACTGAGAGGGTTCATAAATCACATCTGGTGTCTCTGAAGTGGAAAAAGAGTTTCCACTCTGATATCTTTTCCTCTTGTACCCCTGCTCTCATGGCGTTTTTCCACCTAACTTGCCGTGCCTCTCCATCTCTGTTTTAATTAAATCTTTTCTTGCCCTGTTGCTCTGATCATGAACTTGCAAGAGTTGGTATTTTCAGGGAGTCCTGGGAAAGTCACGTCCCTTTAGTTGCAAGAGCTGAAGGCACCAATCACTTGACACGACGGCTGTGCAACCAAGATATCAAGAACAGAGGGAGCTCTTCAAGGACATGTTCATCACTGAGGCCCTGGCCATGCGTTTAATATAAACACTTATTGGTCCCAAACACCAGATTTTGTTTAATTAAAGATTGTAAAGCTCGGTTCCTGGGATGGGAGATGGATTGAGTATCCTCTGCTCAGCACGGGCTGCACCAGCTCTGGGGCAGGTGGAGGGGGAGCAGTCCTGTGTTTCCTCGAGGGCTGTGGGGCTGATGAAAGCACAAAAGTGTCTCTTTTCTCCCAATCCCCCTTTTCCTTTAGCAGTTTCGTATTGCCTTTCCCTGAGAGCTCAGGCATTTTGTGTGATGAGGGCATTTACCACCTGGCAGTACCTGGGGAGAAGCTGCATTGTGTGGATAACAGCCAGGTAGTTCTCAGAAAGTACCAGAAATACTGATTTGGGGTGGGTGTGTGTGTGTTAATTTATTTAGTGCTTTAAGACAGTTCTGCCAGCTCCTACAGCATCTATTACCAGAGCAATTATTTTGCCACGTGTTTATCATTACAGCAGCTTATTTGTTAAGCACAGGGAGCCTTGCCACTTCTTTCCTTGGTTTAATCCTTACAGTCATGTGTCAGAGAGTTTTTTTCCTCCCCCTTCCAACTGTGCCTTAAAAATAGAAATATAAATAACATAATTCCCTGTGATAGCTAAAAAATGGTTTGTTTTTTTTTTTTTTAAGTGCAAGCCCAGCTGCCTATCCCTGTCTCTGGGTGTCATGTGCTTCCTCCCCTACTGCCCCAGGGGCTCCACTGCCTCTTAACCTGCTTGCCTGTAGTTTGTGTTATTAAAACTGCGTATTTTTTCTTTTCTAATTGTGACTAGGAAGCCAATTTTGAGCTCAGTTTGGAGTTGGCTGGTAGCTCGTGGAGGGGTAGGATAATGTTTCAGCGAGGGTAGCTATGGAAGCACTGGTGAAGAGGAGGATCACCAAGACCGACACCAAACTCCCTCTAAGGAATGTTGGAATTGGAGCTGAAAGCACCATTTCTCCTTCTGCCTTCCAGAAGTCGCTTACGTGTATCTAATTTTTGTGGTATCAGGGATGCAATACAGAGTCTATAATTATGAATTTAATACCTTCTTTTTCAGCTCTGTTGAATTGCATTAAAAATACCGTGTTGGGTCTTTTAAGACAGCAGCTACTGTTTCTCCATCACCTTTGCCGTAAATATATTTGGGCTTAATATTTCATAATATTTTTCCAAGAGAGGCTGTTACATGTCTCGTCTCCAACAGCACTACTGCCTGATGGGCAGGAAACTATGGTCATTCTGAATATCTCATTCATGCGTGGCAGAAGAGACCTCTTGAATCCCTTGAGTCGTGACAACGAAAGATAGACGTTTCGGGGAATGAGGAATAAAGTGTAGATCTGGGATAGGAGGAATGCAAAGAGACGGTTGAATAACTGGTGTTCCCCATCACGCAGATGACATCGTTGCAGAGAAAAGTAGGTTTTGAGATGAAGCAATGCTTAATGCTGATTTATTCATTGCTTTGCAGATTTGAAACTTTTGAAGTGAATAGCTTTGAACAGTTTTGTATCAACTATGCGAATGAGAAGCTTCAGCAGCAGTTCAACTTGGTAAGGTCAGCTTGGAAACGTTCCATAAAACTTAGCAGAAAATGTATCAAGGTGGGATTATTGTGTGTCTGGCTTCTGCTTAATGGCATTTACTTGCAGCCTGGCCAGATTGCATGGCCAGCATGAATGTAGTCCTTGGGATACCGTCTCTCCTGGGCAACGACTATGCATTGCAATTGCACTAAATAGTCATATCAAGTTGAAAATGTTGCTTGGTTCATTTATAAGCTTGGTACTGGAACCAGGTTTGCAAATGGTTTATGCAAAGGTCCATTGATGGTTTTGAATAAGTAGATAGTTTGCCAAATTTTTTTTTTTTTTTGCGTGGTTTCAGATGTAACTGAAACCTGGATGGTCTTATGCCGCGTCCTGATTTCCAGTGTGAGACAAAGCATGGGTAGAAACCTGCCCAGTAAGTGTGGCTTAAACCTCTGCAATGAAAATTCTGTATTAAATAGCAGGATTGGGCACACTCCTCATTTTTCACTTGGCCGTGCCTCACAAAAACCTGAGATTCTTCTATTTTATTAGATACAAGCGCTTACCTGCCCTGGAAATGAGACCAGTAAGAGGTTGTCTTCCGCTTTTGTTGTAAGCAGGGAAAAAAAATTACTATTAGTTTCAGGATACAAGGGAAAACTTGTTAAATTTGAGCAGCTAAGTACTGCGGAGTAGTTTGGCACTTTGAAACCGTATCATATGCATGGACGTGAACTTTTGCAGTATATCTAATGCATCAGATCACTGCTGCTAAACATGAAAAGTAAATTATGGGTTGAATTTGCACTATTGATATCTTAGTATGTCCAAATATCACTTCTGAAGCTTATAAATTCAAACTCTGAGATGACATGTTTGAAGAGATTTTAAAAAGCTATCTTTGAAGAAAAAAGTGCATTTGAAAAATCCTTTTTTAATATGCTTAGAGTATCGCAGAAATAGCCAGAGACAATTTATCTGCTTGGGCAGAGGTCTGAGATATATAAGCCACGCAAAGATTTTTTTTTTTTTAATTATGTTTAAAAAAAAATAAGAATCTGCAATAGAGGTGTTCCTGAGTCAGTTAGGACTGCTGCTGACCTCCCTCCTAGGACGATAGGTGCTCTTTGGGAAGCTCTGGTCACAGATGGGGTCACACACACTCAGCCCAGTGCTGCAGGCCCCTAGTTTAATCAGCAGAGCACTAAAGGAGAGAGGGATTTTTCTCAGCCCAAGAGATATACATGTCATTGCCATTTCAGTGTATGGCTTCCACTTAGATGTAGTGACAGTTTCAGTCATTTTCTAGGGAAAATCATTGAAAGCCTTTTCCTTTTTTATTCCTGCTCCATGGTTTCCTAGTGTAAAGCTTTTATTTTTCTCACCAGAAGCTAGATTGTGTAAATGGCAGAGCTTGTATGAAGCTGTACGTGAGGGCACCTAAAGCTTCTGCAGCTTCTGGATGTGCTGAGGGAACACTCTGCTCCAGCCGGGACAAGTGGGTGAAAGGGGAAGGGGCTGACGCTGTGATGGCTGAGGTCACGCTCCGTAACTCTGCTGTTTTTCCACTCTCAGCACGTGTTTAAGCTGGAACAAGAAGAGTACATGAAGGAGGGAATCCCTTGGACTCTCATAGACTTCTACGATAACCAGCCCTGCATAGACCTTATAGAAGCAAAACTTGGTGTCTTGGACCTACTGGATGAAGAGTGCAAGGTAAAGAGGACCATCCACCTTTTCACTGACATTTTTATTTTTATAGAAGATTAAAGAATGGGCTTTAAGCTGCGGTATCTTGCAAGAGGGTGAACATCTCCTTTCACGTGCATTGCTGGGGTGCTCATGGCTAGGGTAGGCTATTGGCATTTGCTTTGCTTTAGGACCATTCAGAGACTCCTCGGCAGATGTTTGCTACCAGCCTGGGTACCTGATCTCACCGTGTGTCGCCAGAGATCAGGTTTCTGGCCTGACTGTACTTAGGAATAGCCATTGCTTGCGACTTTTTGATTTCTTCAGTGTTATTCAGGATCTGGAGTTCCTCCCTGTGTGAGAGATGACTTGTAAAAACAGGTCCTGAAGGAAACAGGCCTGTGAGAAACAAAGACTGAGAAAAACAGCCTGAGAAAGAGATAAAGGATAGTGGGGGGATTGGAGGCCCTCCGAGCTAAGGAATGTCTCAAACACTCACAGGTAACGAAACTATAGTCATGGAGTGGGTAGTGTGGAGGTCGAAGCTGATAAGGCTGCCCGAATAACACAGGATGCAGCTGGAGGGGGGAGCCCTGCGGAGACAGGACGGCTCTGCTCTGGGGCACCTGGATGAGTTTCAGGGCCCATCTGTCCAGTGAATGACCTTTGCTTCATTATCCATGAAATGCATATTAAAGATGACACCCCTGAATATGCTAACGAAGATTGACAAGATCATGCTAATTACATCATCCCATGAAGCACCTTACCCCTCCCCATATGTGGGATACGTAGGCATGTGGGTTGACCCAGGGGATGGACCCACGGAAAGTGTGTATAAATGGAGGGGGGGCAAGGAGGGGGCCAGTTCGAGAGTGAAGGGAAGCGAAGGAGATGGATGCCTCCTGGAACCCTTGCTGATGGGATTGACGCAGGAACCCAGACCAGTGATCTCTATTCCTCTATTCTTTCTATCTCCCTCCTTTCCTTTTTCCCCTATTCCTTCACTACCATTAAGCAATGCAAGGCATGCTGTATTGCCTGCCACAAGCGTTACATACTTAGCCAGTTATTGTGTACCCAGTTGGTGCATTGTGGGAAGTTAATAAATGTCTGGACTTTGAGACTTGTCTCACCGTTGTCCACTCCGTTGAGGATTTACGAATCTGAGTCACTTGACTCCCTCATCTGAGTGGGACGTAACACGCCGTCTCAAACCTTATTTTGTCTTGAGGGAAACCTGAGCCCTCTTGAGATAACTATTTGGGGTAAAGTCAATTACATTTAGTGTACAGACTTCAGATGCTTGTAATGTCAGGAGAGTTTGCCCTTTTACCCTCTCTCTCTCATACCAGCCTAAATTAAATCCTGCTTAAAAGTTGAGAAGAAAGGCCAGAAATGCAAACTTTAATGAGAATCCATAAGAAAGGTTGGACTCCTTGTTCACTCCTTGTTCAGTCATGAATTATCAAATTCCTGTAGGAACAAGAAATGTAAGAAGGGAGATTTTCTTGAGAAGTTGGATGCCTGTTTTGAAGGTCTTTGGCATGAAGAGTAGGTGGAGAGTCCAGAGTCTTTAGGTGTGGTAATCTCAACAGGAGAGCTGATGTAGTGATGAAAAGGGCTCCTACACTGGGTCAAGCAGCTCCTATCCCTTCCAGTTCTCGTGTCTGCACAGCAATGATGAGGAGGAAATACTGGAAAGACTGTTATCAGATCAAGTTATCATTGTGTTACTGAAGATAAAGCAACCTGAGCGCTGCACATGAGTGGTTGTAAGTGATAGTCAGTGGGTTGGTTTTCAGACCCTTTGACACAAAAAAAACCCCCGAGTATGCAATAGCTAGAAGTTGAAGTTAAACAGATTCAACTGTGAAATAAGCCTTTTTAATGCTGAGAACAGCCTGGAGGAAGGGGATGGTGATGCCTTCCTGTTGGATGTGGCTGCCTTGTGGAGCCTCAGGCTGGTTTTGCTATGTTGTGATCAACAAGTTGTCCTGGGAAGAGTTTGCATTGCAGCTTGGATGTATGGTGTGCCAGGAAACGTCTTACTGATTGTAGAAGGACTTGGAGGGTTTCTGAACAAGGGCAGGGAAGGGTGAGGCAAGGGGTGGTGGGAGAGCTGAAGCAGGGAGTAGGCCCCTCACCAGGATAGCCAGTGTGATAAGAGAGACACAATGAATTCTTGTTGGCTCTGTGGGATCCATGGATCAGACCCAGCGGCTCCAGGGCAGGAGTGACAACATTGCATCAGAGGGAACGGTTTTGGATCTGTTATTTAGACTAGCATCCCCGTTGGGATTTCAGGAGATGTATGACCTGTCCTTGTCTGGGAGAGAGGTGACCTGTCAAGTGGCTGCTCTCCTCCAAGTGACAGGGCTGCCTTCCCAGGCACAACAGGGCTGTCCCAACCTGCACGTCCCACGAGCTCAGCCCTCATCTGAGGTACAAGCAATCTGGCTATCTCTTTGTGATGAGCCGGAGTTGGGGCTTTGCCCTTTTCAAATCCAGTCTTGGAAAGACTCCTTTAAAAATGAGAACAAATTAGACCTGATTTGATGCCCTTAAAAATAGCATCTTAGCCAGTGTTGGCTCAGAAGGAGGTCAGATTATTTGCTTGATATTCAGCACCATTTCATCTGGTCTCTGCACTAAGTCTGTTAAATTCTTCAGACTCGAACTGGCTCCTGGGTGTTGTGAGGACCATAAGGGAAGTTTCCCTCATGCCATATTGGCTCATAACGCCCTTTGCTCCTCTCTGAAACACCCATCCCCAGTTGCTGCTGGTGACATTTCATTAGATGGAGCAAATTCTATGCGACATCAGTAATATGGGCAATTTTGCTGTAGATCTGCCTGAGACTACTTTTTCCATCTGTGATTTTTTTGACCGGAAAACTAAAACACAAGATCTCTTCCCCCTCCACATCAAATGCCAGTTATCTGGCTATTTACCTGTCAGTGGGGAATGCTGTCATTAGTCACAGGCCCTTATTATGGGCCCTGTAATTGTCTCTTTTATAATAACCTGCAAGCGTTCTTCCAGCTTTATGAAAATTTCATCAAAGCCTGTCAAATGAAAGCACCAGTTTATGGATGAAAACCCTCACCCCTGCAGCAGTGTTTCATGTCTCAGGGAGAGCTGGCCATGGCGGGCATGGGACCACAATAGGGTAATTGCAAGTCATCTCGTTAGTACATACAATGGTGGATAAATATACTCTGGGACTTGAAAAGGCACCGAGGGGGTCCTGGTAACGTAATGAAACATTAACACAAATGCGGAGGCTTTGTTGCTAATGTTCTCGCTTCACAGTATGGATTTTTTTTTAAATCTTTAACGTAAGATTGGGGAGGGGGTGGTTGGGTACCTGCTGAAGCAGTTCAGTGAACAAAGGTCATAGACCTTCAGTGCATAATGAGAGTCTTGTCACCATTTAGAGGAGGAGGGGACAGGTTGAAACGGGAGCTGGCAATGAAAGAGAGGGCTCTTGAATTGAGATTGAAGTTTTAAGGACTAAACTTGTCTCACAAAAGCAAACGATAGAACCCTTAGCTTTGAAAAAAGAGGCCTTTAGGATGTATTCAGGTTTGGGGGTTTTTAGACAGAGATATGAGTTGGAAGGTGTTGTACAACTTACTGAGGTTGGAGGGGGCTTCTGGAGGTCATTTGGTCCAACGTCTAGTTATGTCCCTGTTCTGCCCAGGAAGCCTTATAATCTCCATGGGACTATGACCTTACATCCTCTAAGTGACCTTGGAGTCCTCAAAGAGCCTCTTCTGCATTTCCTGAACTGGAGGGTCACCTGCCTGGATCTGAAGCTTTTAGGATCTCTTGGTTTTGTTTTGGCATAAAAAGTGGGAGTTCGTGTCCCATGCACAGAAGTGTCATTGGCCAGAAACCAAGGCCACCATGACTGGCACAACATTGAAGTGCTGTAGCACAAACTGATGAGACTGAAGAGGAGGGAAAGGGGAGAAGGGCATCTGGGAGAACCTCCGTGCTACTAAGCTGTGAAATGTGGAGGGAGTCACCATAGGGCCAGAGATGGTGGTGGGAAATAACCTGGGATAAGAGCAAAATCCTTGAGGATAGCAAGGAGACCAATGTAGAGCCTATTAGAAGAGACAGGCATTAAGGAGGGAGGCTGTCTTATGAAAATCCAGTCGTGGGAAGTTGGGAGGGCATGTGGAAGACTTGCTTGGATGTCTGGGGTGGCTTTAGGGTATGGTTGGCCTTGTTGTAGAGGGAATGACTTTTGCAGAGGGGACAGCAGACTTTGAAGGCTTTGTGGCTGGAGGGAACATGTGGAGAGCGACTTCAGTGCTCTGGAGAGGAGGAGCCAGTTGGGGTTGATCTTTCAAGGGATTAAATTATCCTCAGAGGAAACTGAAAATTCTCTAAGAAATGCAGTCAGGTCTCTGTATCAAAGCTGGATGAGGTGTCCTGCTTTTCCGGCTGAAACTACTTGCTCCGGGGGAGTGCTGAGTGTCTTCCATATACTTCCTAAGTGTCATTTGGGAGTACGGTCAAAAATTGCTGTGGATGTATGGATTTCTCCATAAGGTGTTCAGCTGCCTGACTGCTCTCTTGATTTGCCTATGCTGTTGGGATGCGAGTAGGAATGGAAAAATTAGTGAAAAAATGTTTCTGTTAGCATGAACATGCATGTAAAAGGGTTTGATCAAGAGCAGGCTGGTTGGTGGGGTTGATGTGTCACTCACGACATCTTTGTCCAGGTATTTATTATGGATCTTAGTCAAATTCTACTGAGTAGCGACGTGACCCTGAGGCTGCCAAAGGCGGATGTGTCTAACCCACAAGCTCTCTCATGTTCTCAAACTCTGTCGTGGAGCCGTTTTGTGTTTTATGGCACGTTGCCATCGTGTTACGCTGTTAACATGCCAAATGCATTTTCTAATACTGTTCAAAAGACGCTTTTTAACCTTTCCTGTGTCCTTCTGTCAAGTGCCAGAAACACTGAAGTCTGCTTCTAGAAGACTGTTTTCCAATCCTGCTTGTCTCTGTGCATCGTTGTGAACTTGGGTGTCTGAGCAAATGTGTTTTCCTTGTCTGGACTTGTTAGTTTTTTGAACATCAGAAATCAGCACGTTGCCTTCCTGTGCCACCCAGTCCTGTCTGGGGGGGATTTCTGCTCCATGAGCAGGTACACAGAGGTTGTATCTCTGGGCTTTCCTTTTGGGTGGATCGCATAAACTGATGGCAGAGTAACCTCGCCTACGTCATGCTGTCAGCTTTTACGACTTCAAAGTCAGGCACATCACTTGCAGTGGAACGTGTCTGCGAAGCGCAGAGAAAGCCCAGGCTCTTCAGGCTTTAACATATATTGGAGGGAGTGATAAGGAGAAAGAAAATAAAATGTAAATAGCTCCTACTGTGTTTTCAGAGGGCTGACTTTTAGATCATTTGAATGGACCTTTGTGGCTTTTATCCAGTTAATTTTTCTTCTGTTGGAAGTGATGGTGGAGGGAATCTCACCCTTTAGTCCAAGCAGCTCCAAGTACCTCCCCAGCTGTCTTGTGGTTGTGGTGCGTTCTTGACCCTGGGATGTTTCTGATACAAAATTGGTGGACTCGAGCCTGGGGGCTCATCCTGGCTGCACTGGATAGGTTTGATTTTGGTTGCAGTAGCTCCTAGCAGCTCAGAGGACAGTGTATGGAGATGGGGAGGTGATGCTGCTGGGATAACGCTGCCTGACAGATTTTACGCAGAGTGATGGGCTGAGGGACGGTGAGGACAGACAAGCAGTGACCTTGTGAAATTACTGGTCTAAGGTTTTTCCTGTTTAGGGATTTCCATACAATACATGCAAGGCAGTCGGTTTTCCTCTTCCTCGTCTCCTAAAAAGTCTTGCACTGATGGGATAGTCTCTAAATAACTTTCTCAGTGGCTCTAGAAGCCTTCAACTGCCAAGGCAATACCAAAAGCTGTTGTTATAGTACAGATAATTGCCCTAGTAGTTTTTATCTCCGGGACTTGGTCCCTATCAGGTGCTTCTCAGGCAGCTAAAAATACCCAGGAGTGAGCAGGGAGTGGTGCGGGTATGGCGAAACCCTCTTTCTGGGAGGCAGAAGGGATGCCTTTGAAGTTCAACTCTGAGATAAGCAGGTTTTTCAGCAAAGTCGATGGCCTAAAAAAGAGCTGGTTCAGGATAAATCTGCTCTCTGCAGCATCTGGCAGCCTAGGTGGCTGCAGTGCTCCTGCAGTGCTCCTGCTCTGCACCTGCAGCTTGGTCCTGAACAGGAGAGACCTAATGGTAGCTCCAGAAAGGATGTTTTTTATGTATAGATATGAAATATAACTGATGAAAAGAAACCCATCTGCATTTAGGTAACTCCATAGTTTCAACATGCATGTCTATCTTGCATAAATAAAACGTATATAATTGTATAAATAAGTGCCTTTTAATATTTATATATAGTCTATGTTATTTCTGTCTGTATCCATAATTGGCTACACTTAAAACTGTAAAATCTAAATACATCTGGAACAGCACATTAGTGGCTCCTGCATTTAATGCAGCCACTTTTTCCAGTTAAGGGGGGTGGGCAGGAGATGCTTGTCCCTGTGTCCAGAACCCTTCTGGCGTGTTTTGGCTTGGTTTTATGAAATCAAAGGCTGTTTCAGAGCAGCATAAAGAAATATTCCTCATCTGTCTCAGTTTTCCTCCTTACTGTTTGCTGCTCCTATTTCCTCTGTCACTTTTCACGTAAAGGTCTGTGTAAAGACCTGATGGATGATCCAGATCTTCCCTTGACGTTGCATAGTTGTTCTGTGGTTTCTAGACTTTGTCCCATCTAATTTTAAATATTTCCTAACACTTTTATTCCGACTCCTCTCTTTTTCTAACCTAAATAATCCAGTCATCCATTTTTTGTTAAAAATTATATATGTGTGGTGTTATTGCTGTGCTGCCGTGGGAAGCAGGGATGGAGGGTCCACCAGCCTGTGCCTTTCCCATCCCTGTCGGACAGGCAGGAGAGAGGGGGATGAACCCCATCTGCTGTGGTCCTCAGTCCTCAAATATAACAACTTCACTTTTTGTTTCCTTTGGTTTTCAAGAATTTTGCTTTGTGGCAAACTTGTTGTGCTGGAAAAGTACAAAATAGATGATATTTACAGCCATGGTGCTTTCCTCAAATGCCCTGATGTTTTTTTAAAAGCTTTGGGGATTCTGGCTGTTAGCAGAGAGGGACCTAAACATACCATGAAAAAAAAGAGTCTTTATGGCAATTGTAATCATGAGAGTATCAGAAGTTACGTTATATTGTCATATGCTGCTATGCAGCTATATGTACTTACAAAATAATAAAACAAAACCAAATTATTTTTTCTTTTTCCTGATCTTGGCAATATATCAGTAAAACTGCAGGCGCTGGGTAGGAAGCTAAGCTCAAACCCTCCTTGTAAGTGCTGATTTGTCAAAAGTAGCCGATTTCCTTACTGCACAGGTAGCGCTGTGAGGGGTTTTTTTTAGTCATTGCAGTTGTTTTAGGATTTTTCCGTTCTCTGCCCGATCCTGCCAAAGCAATGTCTTGGGCAACACCTGATATCTTGATGTACCATGGCCAAATCCTTTCAAGGGCAGGTTCATGTAGGACTTGCACCTTGATTTCGGAGTAAATAGGATGCACAAGGAGCATCATCCATGAGATTAGTGGCACAGGAGGTTGGATGCATGGAAGGGGGCACACAGAATCCTTTGGCTGTAGTAGGACAGATATGTGGGTCTGAAGTCCCAACCCTGTGTGCCACTGGGGTTAATGCATCCTGTGTTTGGGATCCAAGTGACCCCACCCCAAGCCTGCTGAGAGGCAGAAGTTTCTTAAGAATTATTTTATTATTATTTTAATATTTTAAAATTATAACTTTGTTATCATGATTATGTTAAATGAAATGAAACAGAACCTCTTGCTTGTTGTCTCAGGTGGCAGTTTGTAAAACTATTTGGTCACCAGAAATTGCATTTAAAAAGTAACGCTGGTGCCTGAGCAATTAATGTAACTTAAATGCAAAAATACTTGTTAACCTTTTTCCCTGTAAGAGCTCTTCTGGCTGTTGGAGCAGAATCAGCATTTGGGTGTTTTTCACTGAGAACAAAATTTTAGCGTGCTTGTCAAGAATATACATGAAAATAAAATAGCACATGCTCCCAGAACTGGTGGGTGGACTTTGTTTCTCAAATATTCCTGTAGCTCATGTGGACTAGAGGAAGCCCTCAAGGAAGGTTCCTCCAAAACCTCCCTGCATCTCCTTTGCATGCCTGCCCATGACTTTTTGGTCCGTTTTCTCCCCGTCCAGGTTCCCAAAGGTACTGACCAGAACTGGGCACAGAAGTTGTACGACCGGCACGCCAGCAGCCAGCACTTCCAGAAGCCCCGCATGTCCAACACCTCCTTCGTCATCCTGCACTTCGCCGATAAGGTCTCTGGCCGCGTGTTGCGTGTGCTGGGATTTGAATGCAGAAGTGGGAAATGCGTGGAGGATGGGAAAAAAAAAAAAAAAAAAGAGCCTCCAGAAGGAAAATTAGTTTGTAGCACCGGTGAGCTGCTTTTTGATGATAGGCATGCCTGGTTGGCAGTAATCTCGGTTTGTTGTCGAATCTAGATCAGCTTGGAGGACTTCACATCCAAACTATTGTGCTAAGCTTTAAATAGTTGAGCTTTCTAGAGGGGAGAAAATCCTCTTTCTCAAAGCGGCAGCAAAATGAGTTTCTGTAGGGCCAGCTTGACTGAAAATGTATTGGAAAAGGGAATTATTTTTGAAGAGCATGAGCTGCGAGCATCAGCAAGGCACGGTGGGGAGATGTGCTGGGAAGTGACCCGGGGCTGATCCCACCCTTCTGAGGGAGAAGATACCAGCTGAGGGACTCTAAATCTCAGTGTCTGGTGCTGAAGGGTCTTGTCCATGGGCTCCAGCCTCACCAAAACCCTGATGTGACAGGCACCGCTCACAGCAAATAAGAATCTTAAAAGCTTGCAGTTATCCAAAACACATGTTTGTTTAGAAATGAAAATGTGAGACCAACCTGGCGACGTGTTGGAGGAGCCAGATGACACACAGGTGCTGTGATCCTGTACAGGTGCTTCTCTTAACCAGGTCTGGCCTGGATGCGAGTGGCACTTTTCATGACAAAGGTTGATACTCGCTGGTCCCAAGACATGTGATTTTGCAGATGTATCCTTCACAATATCTCTTTGCAAGTTTTTCCCTCCTTTTTTTTTTTATTGTTATTTTGGTTTTTTGTCAGTTATTTCAGCCAAATTCAAATGTAAAAAATAAAATTTTCTTCTGTCCTCTCTACATTCTTCCTTTGCATCACAACCCTCAGCAATTTCAAAAACAAGAGACCTACAAGAGCCATAGCCACGGCATCTTGTGGGGTTTATTGATTAGCTCACAAGGAGTTCAGGAGTGAACAAAAGAGCATGTAGATGTACTGATGGTCTCTGCATTTTTACCCCTGGTTTCCATGGAAGTGCGGCTGGGTCCCATACAGAGCAGTTTAATGACTAAGAAACAGTTTGTGTTTGCAGTAGTGATTTTGCTTTCATTCAGATTCACTTTCTTTGATTAAGAAGTGACCTTCAAACTCCAGTTGCTCCCCCCCTTCTCTCTCTCAGGTTTTTCAGGCAGTAGGGGAGTGGTGGGACACAGCATCTTGTCCCTGTGTGGTTGGACTTTACCTTCTTCCTTTGTGTCCTGCTAGGTGGAATACCAGAGCGAGGGATTTCTGGAGAAGAACAGGGACACCGTGTATGAGGAACAGATCAACATCCTGAAAGCCAGCAAGGTAAAAGCAGCGAGTCGGGAGATAATCAGCACTGCTGCTTTCCAAAATGTGAGCTTCGTGCTTGTGTTCCTGTGCTGTGCTGTGCTGCAGCAGGTCCTGTATGCGAAAGTGGTTGGAGGCAGCTATGTGAACAGCAGCAAGATAGGCAAATAAATAGGGTGTGGAGGAGGGAATTAAGAGGGGAGAGGAGGGATGAGGCTGCTGGGTGGTGTGGTTGCATCCAGGTGTGGATGTGCATAGTCCTCTGCTCTCCTCTCCCCTGGTGTCGGCGTCCTGTTGAGGTGCATCAGAAAAATCTCTTCCAGACCTGCTGATCCTCTTCTTTTTTGGTCACTGAGAGCAGAAGTCAGGAAGTCCCCAGTTATGGGACAGCATAAATCCAACTTAATTCTTGCTTGGAACTCCCCACACAGCACCTGGCACCAAATATGTTCTCAAAAGTGTGTAGAGTCACAGGTGATCCTGGGATTAAGAGCCACTGCCAGCAGTGTGGTTTTTAGAGTGTGGGTGGTGTTGCTGACCCTACCACCCTTCTGTCTGAAAATGGCTGTTCCCCGTAGCTGTAGTCCATCATACTTGGCCCCGTGACTTTTAATTAATAATTAGTATGCAAAAAATAGGGTTAATATACAATGCTGGAAATCTAACGTGAACTCTGAGACATTCCAGCTGCTGTAGAGCTATTTTACACTGCTGCCAATACGTAACTTTAATAAATTAACACACATAGATGACCACACTTGCTGTCACTCCTGTATTACAAGATTTTGTGCCACGTACCTTTCCTCTCACGAGTCTTGTACAAACAACTTGTTGACGCCTCACTGCATCAAGTGCCAACAGAGACGTATTGACTGACCTCGAATACCAAGTCTCCTGGTAAAGAGCTTTTTGGCACCTAGAGTTTAAAGTCTCTGTTAGTCCCGAGGGCTGGGAACTTGGTGGGCTGTTGGAAGCAGAAAAGCAGTAGCTGTGAGGCTCTGCAGGCTTTGGTGTGGGTTGTGCCTGCAGTAAATGAACGCTTGGCAAGTGGGCTTCAAGTTGGAGAATTTACAGTTGCGTGTCTGAACTGAGCAGCTTTTACACTGATTTCCAGTACTGCACTTTCCTTCTCCATGAGCGCTTGGGTGCACCGTCTACACTTGGGTGGGTTGGGTTAAAAGTGTCAATAACAGACACATCTAAGGAATGACAAGTCCCTGTTGTTTAAACCCAGACCAAGAGTTCCTCCCTGCAACCTTGAGTCTTTCATTGTCAGTTAATGAGTTGAGACTTTAAACGACCTTAACCCTTCTGGAGCAGCTCTCTTACAAAGAAGTTAGTATGAAAATCCAGCCCTGCAAAGTCCAACACACCATGCAGCAGCCAAAAATTGAAACTGCATGACTCTGGGCCAGCATTGTTTCCACCAGACTTTGTGTGCAGTGTAGGGAAGGAATATATCTGCTTTTCTCCAAACCATTTCAAAGCCTCCCCCAGCATGGACCAGCTTGTTAACTTGCATTTATTTTTTTTCCATTACAAATTTTGAATCACACCTACATGTTGCAAGCAGATGTGTTTGGTATCCAGATTTCTCCTCTTTGTGCCACCTTCCCTTGGGTTTATGGTTTGGTGTGACCTTCCAAATGCCACCCTACATAAGGAATGTGATGAGGGGAGAGGGAGGAAGTATTATTTTTAGGAGCATATCAAGCAGTAGTTTGCTCCTGGCAAAGTTAAGAGAGATGAGAATGGGAAATTAATTGAGCGTTGTCAGTGGCTTGCTCTGTGTCTCAGCAATGAATCCATATGAAGATGGCAAGATGTGAAATTTTCTCAATTCATGGGGGTAGTTGCAAGTCTAATAACTGTGAAACTGGGCTTTAATAACACCCAGATCAAGAGCTCTGTGTGTTCGGGAAGCTCATAGCCTTCCCAGGGTAAAAACTGGGCATAATTAGAGCTTATTAGAAACATCAGGTAACCTGCAGGAATAATTGATGCTGTAAGATGAATTATTTAGCCAGTGCTGAAGCTGCTGTTGAAGGTAGTGCTGCAGAACTGGCTGTGTCTGATAGGGATTTCTGTTATACTTCTCCCCATAGGTGCAGAGGAGGAATGTAACTCACTGGAGTAGTGTGTTGTAGAGTGGTGGAGATGATGCCACCTGCAACTCATTTGAAAAAAGGCTGAAATGGGTTTATTAACAGCATCTCCTCTTCTTCTCTTTCTCCTAGATAGGGACTACAATATAGTATCAGAGCAGGCTGAGCTTTGATTTAATACAAAAAAACCCCACCAAACCCTGCTCCTTGCAACTGGTTTGCTTGACCTAAAAAGCCATTAATGTGTATGCCTCAGAACCAAAGATCTGGATTTAGCTGGCCTGCAAATTAATGCTCCTTGGGATCAGAGGTTAGGACCTTGTGAATTCACCATGGTGGCTCTGTAGGTGACACCAAAATCTGCATTTGTGATCCAGCTTAAAACACTCTCAAATGCACTTGGCTCTGAGATTCTTTGTGTGACAGTTTGATGAACTTCAGCATTTGAGCCACTTCCTTAATGACGTGGAAGTGGTGGCTGTCATCAGCCCGTGCCAATGCCGTGCTGTCCTGGGAGGAAGAGCAGTGCTTCCCTCAGCAGGAGCGTCCTCACTCTCTTCCTGCAAAGCCTCCAAACATGATGTTCTGCTCTTGCTTTCCCTAACTCTGTTGGCCAGCAGATGCAGTTATTGTGATTTTTTTTTTTTTTTTGAATCTTGCCTGCCCTGTGCCCTCCAGGGATATAAACAAATAATAATTTTTTTCTTTTGCTATAAAAAGCAACCTGGTTTCTCTGAACCAAAAAGAGCAGCAGTGGCAGTGCTGAGCCTGCTGCTCAGATGTGCTAATTTGACTAAAATGCAAATTTGTGCTGCAAAAGGCTGGGCCGGGAGGACTTTGTCCTGTACTCAGGATCAGGCCTGCATACAGTATTCACCACATTCTTCTTCATATTCCCACTAAAGGGATACACAGGGCAAGGGGGAACACTCAGTTTAACACGGCAAGGACTTAAACACCTCTCTGTCAGCAAGTGCATTGCTGATGAAGCGCTCCCACCAAGGCAGAGCTGCGTTCTGCTAATTAGAATGCAATTACTGCCATCAACAAGAGGGTGAAAGAGACTTTATAAGGCAGTTAATTAGTTTTGTTAGCACTGGTCAGCTAAAACAGTCGAAAGTTGATGTTCTTTGGATTAAGGAAACAGATTTGAATACTGATTGAAAGCGTGGGGGGATGCTGTTAAGATATCATATTCCAGTCCTCTATAATTACGAGTAGTGCCCCAGCAGTTTGTTACGGAGGCTTCCAAATAAGCAACCCACCACCAATTTAAAAAAATAAATAGATTTATTTTTTTCATAAAACCACCAGTCAGCTCTCCGTAGATTACAGATCCGGATGTCCACAAGAGGAGAACAGAATAACTTTCTGGGGTTTAACAATAACCTGAAACACTTTACAAAGCCCCACTCCACGGGGGTTTAACGACAACCCCAAACGAAAACTTCACTTCCTGGGGTTTAACGGGAACCCAAAACGTAAAACAAAGCCTCACACCCCAGGGGTTTAACAACAACCCCAAACGAAAACTTCACTTCGTGGGTTTAACGAGAACCCAAAACGTAAAACAAAGCTTCACAGCCTAGGGGTTTAACGACAACCCCAAATGAAAACTTCACTTCGTGGGTTTAACGAGAACCCAAATCATAAAACAAAGCTTCACAGCCTAGGGGTTTAATGACAACCCCAAACGAAAACAAAACTTCACTACCTAGGGTTTAACGACAACCCAAAACGCTCTATCACTCACCTAGAAAGTGAGGGCTCTCAACCTCGAGGACCTGCTCAGGGCAGCGTCCCGACCCAAAGTACCTCGAGGAGTTTCCTTGGGCAGCGTCCTGACCCAAGGGGAGAGTCCTGACCGCAGCGTGCAGCTCCAGGGGACGAGCTCAAAATGGCTCCCCCAAGGGACTCCGTTTATACCCAGACCGAATCTGACCTGTAGTCAGTAGCGGCTCCCATTGGTCAAAGGTCTCAGCTACCGCGAGACCCTGAAAACAAAGACAGCCAAAAGCTGCCACGTTTCAACAACCAGGAAGCTCTGTTTTCACTGGGCAGATGCACCTGCCACAATCCACCCCGTGACTACAGTCATGATTCGGCTGGTTTCCTTGGAGTGGTGGTGCAGTCACCTCTTGCCTCCAAGGTTAAAAGGGAGCGCGGTCTGGTGAGTCTCCATGCTCATTATGGATTGTCATCCCTAGGTAATTATACAGTCAAAATTGAAAAGGCTGATTAACCATTCTAACAAAACAAACAATCAATGCCCAATATAACAACACCAAGTCCAATCATATTCTTCTGAGGGCTGTCAATTTCACAAGACTCCTTCACCACCCTGTTGTCATCAGGATCTTGATTGTCCATATGGATCCCCACAGCCAGGCAAGATGTCAACATCATCCATTCCTCCGAGGTCCTAATAAAAAAACCAAAACTAGGCCTCGGATCAAAACCCGGGCATCGAGTTAAAAATCAGGGATTATCCATTGGACACTAATTCGGTGGGTTTCCTCACCTTTATCTAAAGCCTCCCAGGCATATAAACCCCTAGATTTTACCAGGACCATAGGCACAATGCCAACTAAGAGCAACTTCACCATGACAGGCTGGCATACATATCGCTCAACCATGCCATTGGCTTGAGGGTAATATATGGTGTATTAAACACCCACTCAATACCTTCCCCTCGTGCCCAGTCTTGCACCACTGCAGCTGTAAAATGTGACCCATTATCACTCTGAATACATTCAGAAATGGGCAAAATGCCAAACCATCCTTTTAAAACTTGGACTGTTTGGCCTCCAGTAGCTACATTAACAGCTGTAGCCATAGTTAGTCCCGATACCACCCCTACTCCCACCAAGATGTACCTTCTTCCATGAGATGGCTTTAAAGGACCAACATAATCAACTTGCCAGGTGCTCCAAAGTGCCTTACCTTCTTTAATATGTTGGGCTGGTGCTTGATTTGGATGGTTAATCTTAAGCCTCACTTGACATTGTGGACAAGCCATAAGAATTGCTTCACACATCTTCATTGGCACAGGCCATCCCCAGGACTGACACCCATAACAGAGATCTATTTTCCCTGAGTGACCTCACTTAATATGTAGCCACTCAACCAGCCGATCCCAATCTCCTTTGTCACTATTAACTACCCTAATTTGGGCCAAATGATCTACTTGTTGATTCCGTTTTGCAGCAGGGGTTCCATCTCTTACATGGCCCTTTACCCACTCTGTATACCGCTGTTCAGCCTCCTTAAATGAAGTGGAAGAAAATAACAAAGGTCTAACTGGTCCTTGTGGTCCCTTCTGAAACACACCACAATAAGAGGCATGTTCTGCAAATCCCCACTCCACTCTCAACGGGTCCTGTGGATGTAAGGGCCCCAACTTCTGATAAGTTTTAAGTTCATCCTTTAAAACATTCAGGGCCTCTGTATGCTGTAACGTCCAGTCCCATGCTCTATCTTTCCGCAGCAAATCATATAAAGGGCAGGCAATTACCGAAGACCCTGGTATATGCTTCCTGTGAAAATCCCCGCTAAACAGACCAGATTTATTGTGACTTACTTAGTATTCAAGTTCCTCAGCCTAATGCAAATTTGAAGATCCTGCCCCGTAAAAAAACCCAAACATTAACTCCATTTGCCAGCTCGCCTGTTCTCCCATTTATGAAGTGGAAACGTTGCTGCTGGCTTGCCAGAAATCCCAGACTTCAGGGATCTGAGGAGCTAAACGTGGTGCTTTCAGGGCTGCAGAATAGCCGTCCTGCTGTCACCTTGCTCATTCACACTGAAATGCAGGTAATCAGTGAGGAAGTGCTGGTGTCTCTTAATTGTTCAGAAAAGCAAGGGTGCATCTGGGGCTGTGGTGGGAGTGGACTGCTGCCTGTCCTCGTGTGGAGACCCTGTTCCTGGGGCATGCGCTGTGCCGGCAGCATCCTTGCTGTGGTCAGGACTGGATGAGTACCTTGAAACAAAGCCTGGGAGCAAGAGTCACCTCACGTTCAGGAGGTTTTCTGCCTTGGACAACACTTCAGCAATCCTTGCAGCTAGCCATTCTCTTTTTTTCTTTGCTTGTTCGATTTGATGTGCATGTTTCAAGTTTGATGAACTACAAAATGGAATGGCCAGTGGTCCTGCTCTGACGTGGTTTATGTGGGCAGCATTTCTTGCTTTCACTTTAACGCTCTTTTTCTCCCTCCTGGTTTAAGATGGGTTAAAAATGACCAGGGCAATGTGTCTTGGGTGGGTTCATTTGGCAAAGAGCAGGGCCAGAGGTGCTCAGGTGTTGTTTTTTGTTTTAGTATCAAATGGTAGCAAGCTTATTCCAAGATGAGAAGGATGCTGCACCCACCACTTCCATGACAAAGGGAACATCCAAAATCAGCGTCCGTTCTGCCAGACCAGTAATCAAAGCTGCTAGTAAGGAGCACAAGAAAACAGTGGGGCACCAGGTAACGTATGATATGAGTGAGTTGGCTGGGGAGACGTTTTTACAGTTAAGATCTTAGTTCTTCAGTTTGAAGCAGAGATAAATAAGAAGTGGTTGCAGGGGGAAAAGTGAGGAGACTATTCTGTGACCCATGTTGTAGGATGGGAATGTCTTGGCTGTTGCATTTTGGACACCTTCTAGCAGTGTCTCTGGAAGAGCAGGCTCAAGTAGTCTTGACTGGAAGCAGTTGAGACATGGCCTAAGGAAGGGTGGAGACCACTCTGGGATTCACTGGACTGTATCCCAATTTTCTATGGTGCTCATAAATTGAAACAACTTGAGAAAAAAAGCTTTTTTCCCCCTGTGTAGACAGTCAAGCAGCACAACACAGGCCCTGAGAGGTTGTGCTATCTCCCCCGCTGGAGATTTTTCAAGACCCAACTGGGTAAAGTCCTGACCAAATACCTGTTGCTCTTGTACCTCATTGAGCTGGAGGGCTTCCAGCTCAATGTCAAAGACACCCACCAGTGTCTTCTCTGAATTGCTCCTGCATGTGCGGGGCTCATGGGGAGGTTCAGGCTGGCACCACAGGTGGCTTGCAGTGCCTGCCAACTTGGGTTGCACGGTACAGCACCTTCAGCCCTCCTCAAAACAAGTGGTTTTGTCTTTCAGTTCCGCAACTCGCTGCGTTTGCTCATGGAGACTCTGAACGCCACCACCCCGCACTACGTGCGCTGCATCAAGCCGAATGACGAGAAGCTCCCTTTTAAGTAAGTGGGCTTTCATATGAGCAAATGTGTTCAGCATTATAGCTGCAGGGTGTGCTTTGGACTTTTCTTCTTGCTGAAGAGATTGCCCCTCTTGTGATGCTGTTCCTGTAACTGGAAGGTCTCCATAGTTTGCTGGAGTCACTTCTCTTGGGTTTCATTATGTGGTTTTTGTGCCCATGAAATCACAGAATCACAGAATCATTCAGGTTGGAAAAGACCCTTGGGATCATCGAGTCCAACCATCAGCCCTATTCTACAAAGTTCTCCCCTACACCACATCCCCCAACAGCTCATCCAAACGACCCTTAAACACATCCAGGGGTGGGGACTCCACCCCCTCCCTGGGCAGCCTATTCCACTCTCTGACCACTCTTTCTGGGGAACATTTTCTCCTCATGTCCAGTCTGAACCTCCCCTGTTGCAGTTTAAAGCCGTTCCCTCTTGTTCTGTCACTAATCACCTGTGAGAAGAGACCAGCACCAACCTCTCTACAACGTCCTTTCAGGGAGCTGTAGAGAGTGATGAGGTCTCTCCTTAGCCTTTTCTTCTTCAAACTAATGAAGACTAATGCAGGTTCTAATAATTCATAGATATCCCTTGCTAATACTGAGGATCCTTGCTTTGCAATAGTAGAGTCGTCGTACAATTTAATCTTAAAATCACTTTGGTTTAAACAGCTATAGTACTAAACAGTGAAAAGTAGCAGAGAAATAAATGAAAAAGTGGAGATAAGTAGTGTGCTTGCAAAATGTCTTGTAAAATGAACAAAAATGTCTTGCTGCTTCCAAAATAAGTGCGGAAAAAGTAAAGACGTGACTTGTATCAACTTTAGGCAGGTTTCCAAGTGAGTGAACAGCTGAAGCAAAAAGCCAGTCTTGATCTTCCTCTGTAGTTCAGAGATGTATCTCAAGCTGCGAACATTGCAGGCAAATAGCTGTTAGCCTTGTTTGACCTCTTGATAATGTATTTGTACCCAATTTTGTTCCCTGTAACTCCAAAAAAGCTTCACCATTAGTATGCAGGGACCTCACAGATCTCATTGTGATGTCTTCTAAAGGCCCTGGCGTAAACTTGAGGTGGTGACATTTAAGAAAGTGAGGTTGTAATTGTAACCCATAAGCAGGGAGGCATTGCCCTCCAGCTGATCCAGCGCAGTCCCGGTGAGCATGGTGCCACCTCGGAGTGCAGAGATGGCTCCAACAGTGTCCTGCAAAGGACAGAGCATCCGCAAACAGGCTCACCCTTGGTTGTGATATGCTGGTGGATATGTATCCACCAGGAAGCTTCCCTGGCTTGACTCTTCCCCCCTTGCGAACAGCAAAGTGAAGGGTATTAATGGTTAGAAGACAGTCAGGAACTGGCTTATATTTAACTGATTCATTAGATGATTAGTTAACAGCTCTGGAGAAGGCTGTGCTAGCTGTCTGTGCTGGGAGGGCAGTTTCTGTGGTCTGCTGTATCTATTTTGTGTACCATTTTGTAGGTCCTGGAGATGCTTAGGGCCTCAATCTCTTGTTGCCTATTGCAGAGGTTGTCCATTTAAATGAAATTCAGGATTGCACTTTTTGTTTGATTGATTTCTTTAGATAAAGCACAAAAGTATTTTCTACCTTTCTGTAGTGGAAGCGTGGTAGATGCTCTGCGTGGTGAAATGGCTTCACCTTTCCAAAGAGTGTGTCCAAGACTCCATGTCCCTACTTGGCTCTACGTTCAGCCCATCCATCTTCACTTCTTTGCCTTTAACTTTGCAATTCAGTTTTTCACGTGATGCTTAGGATACAGTTAATATCATTGTATAAATGTGGTTGTGAAGGTGCAGTAATTATCTAAATGAACTCAGTTATACTTCTAAGATGTTACGGGTAGCAAATGCCAGGAGGATAATTCTGCTTGTGTCTGCTTGCAGTCTGAGTGATGACTCGGTCTGATGTGATGCTTCCCATCTGGCAAACGTCAGAGTTGTCAAAGCTTGGGATTTTGGGAACAAAGGAGAAACAAAAAATAGACACATGGATGGTTCTGAAGGAGCAGCGTGCAGGTGTCTGTCTGCAGCCAGCAACATTGCAGGAGTCACCATGGGCTGGAAATGACAGGAGGGTGCTTTGGGTTGGGGTGGTGGTGTTGCATCCCCATCTACAAGCCAGAAGGCACTGGTTGAGGTGTCTTATACTGGGGGTTCTTCTCTGCAAGAGATTATCTTCCTCCTCACCCATCACGGATTGCTTCATTGAAATTGTGATCTGAGAGTCTCGGTCAGTGTTGATCTTGCTGCCACCAGCTTGAGGCATTTTTGTCCTGAGCATGGCTCAAATAAAGTCTGCTTCTGTGTAAAACTCAGGTCTGGAGAATACGGGGATGGCTGTAAAGGAGTCTGCATTTCAGAGACACTTGTGCTGAAAAATGCACAGTGCCAGGAGGCATTAGTGAAATGAAACATCAGTGTCACTGCTCTGGGTTAGTGTTGAAGTGGTATCTTGTAGCATGCAGAACACTCGGTGTTATGTTTGTTGTTCAGTGAAAAAACATGGACCTTTTTCAACATTTTTCAGCTCACAAAAACACTCAATTTTTGCTAAAATGAGATGTTTAGCCTGGTGAAAAGAAGGGACCTAATAGCATCTTTCCAGTACTTACAGGAGCTACCAAGAGGACGAAGCCATGCTCTTCACAGCAGTGTGTGGTGGAAGGACAGGAGTCAATGGCCACAAGTTGACATGAGAGGTTCAGACTGGAGATAAGGAAACATTTTATTATTTTTCTCCATGAGGACAGTCTATCAGTGGAGCAGCCTGCCCAGAGAGGTAGTGCAACCTCCATCTTCAGAGGTTTTCAGCCCTTGGCTGGATAAAGCCCTGAGCTATGGGTCCGCCATCGTAGCTGTCCCAACTTTTGAACGTATGAGTTTGGACTACAGACCTCCTGAGGTCTCCTGCAACCTGTGTTACTCTCATTCCTACTTTACAACTTGGTGCAAATGTAAGTTTTGTTTCTTAGGGAGGTGAGGGGTGTCAGACATCCAGCCTGGAGGAAGCATTGGCACCATGCAGTGATATTTGCTGCATCTGACTGGAGGCTGTGTCTGAGGTTGATCCCTCATGGAGAAGACTTCAAAGGGAGAGGTGCAAGGGGAATGTCTGACTTCAGCTTGTAGCTTTGACAATTTTCCTTCCAAATTCCATTTCAGGCAATGTTTGTGATCTCTTACTTGGGTTTCCAGGCCAAAAGCAACTTGCCAACTGATTCTGTTTGCCACACGCAAGGAAAAGGAGTTCATAATAATGTGTATTGTCCCACTTTTAAGCTCTATTTCAGCCTCAGCCCGTAGTTGGAGTGATTGCTAGAGAGGGTCCTGGCTTTCCACGTGGATAAATGATGGCAGCCGCTCTGGTTATGCATTTCACCCCCACTGATCAGGGCTTGGCAGCGTTGCAGAAAGTTCCCCTCATGTACAACGTAGATTGCCCTGGGATCTTCCAGGGCTGAAGCCTCCCCATCCATCTACCAGTCCTGTTTATTATTTATTGTTATGGAAATTTTACGCTTGTGGATTCTTCCTCAAAGCAAGTGACAGCCGAGACTGATTTTCTGCCATGCATCCTGTTTACAGTATTGTAGTGAATAACTTGATGTAGATTTGACAGATCCAGGGAATTGAAAAATGCACAGAGTAGCAGGGAACTCTTTCTTATGCTGCTTTTGCACAGCAGAGGCC
Source organism: Strix uralensis (assembly GCF_047716275.1). Taxonomy (NCBI): domain Eukaryota; kingdom Metazoa; phylum Chordata; class Aves; order Strigiformes; family Strigidae; genus Strix; species Strix uralensis. The sequence continues at coordinate 99,900,410 of NC_134012.1, read as the reverse complement.
AAGCAGAATTATTCATGCAGGTGTAAATACTTCGGGCTTTCAGGAAGGGACAAGCAGGTACCTGAGAAGCTTTTGTTCCTCACCCTTGTTCTGGAAACCTAACACAGCTATGGACATCTACATCTCACGAGTCCAAGCTTGATCCAGCAATCTCTTCCAGAGTCCAGCATCTTGAGCTGGAGAGCTGGGACCTCTTTGTCAGCGTGGAAGGAGGGAGGAGTGATGGGGGATGCTGGTACTTGGACTCACTCTATGCAAAGATAGCCTGATCTGAAAATGGGTTCATGCCAGGAACCAGAGAGACCACAGCCCAAATACTCAGCTGGAAGTTGGCATTAAGTTTTTCAGCACAAATTGCTGATGGATATGAGATGCCAGTGTAAGGAGTAATGCCAGCTGAAAAGAGGAGGGCAGACAGCTCAGAGCAGATACGCCTTGAATTTTCACATGGCGCCTACCAAAGCCCTTAGTCTGGAACATAAGCACCACTGTTCTTGGTAAATATAACGTTCTGCAAACCTCTGGGACCTGTTAATTACTTGGTTTTGGTATGGAATTTAATATCTCAGATTTATTTTGCTGTTGAATTTGATTTTTTCCTGGAAATATATTGTTGCCCTTATAGCTGCAAAAGTAATACTCTCTGGTTCATTAGGCAGCTTGTGGTGGGGCAGCCTCTTCCCTTCTTTATGGTAATTGTGTTGCTTCACATAGCTGGGTAGATTATGGCTGTAGAGACTAAATGCAACAGATTGTCATTTTGTCCCAGGAGTACCACTTGGCATTGATAGTAGGGCAATAGCAAGGTCTGTTGCACTTGAAAAGCACAATGTCTTGTGACATGGAGAGAAAACGTGTGACATCTGTGCAGCCTGTTCCCAAAGCGAGGCATGGGGGTTTTGGTTATAGTGAGGTTTGTGAGGGAATGGCTGTGGACAAAAGCTATCCACGGATGTATGGTTTTCTTCATTCTCACTAATGACGAGAGCAGAGCTTTTTTCTACAAATCAGAAGCTAATTCCTGTCCCCAAAAGAGTCACTATCAGGTGGGTTGAAGATGTGGGTTTCTTCTCACTGTGTTAATCTCTATCCTAAATATAATTGCAGATTTGATCCGAAGAGAGTGGTGCAGCAGCTGAGAGCTTGTGGAGTGCTGGAGACCATCCGCATCAGTGCTGCTGGCTTCCCGTCCAGGTACCGAGCTGGGAATTCAGTGTGGAGTTGTGCTGCTGTTGTGCTTTACTCAGCAAGTTCATTATCTGGGGCAAGGAAGAGAGAAGAAAACATTAGTGTTTTCAGGACAAATGGGGTTTCTTTAGGTTGGTTTATATCCAGGATAGATCTTCCCCTTTTCATAATTTTTTTCATTTTCCAAAAACCTCATTAGGTCCTGGGTTCCTCAAATCTGAGAGATTTGTTATCAAGCAATGAGCTGCAAAGTGATGCTGCCAGAGGGTGTGTTGAGTTGTGTCCAGCGTTTCAGCTGGTGCTTTCAGTTTGGTCCTGAGAGTTTGATGTGATGAAATCTCTGAAGATGCGCTGGTGCGTGGCAGGTAAAGGAATCCAGCTTTGATCCCATACAGAGGTGGACAGCAAGTAGCAAAATAACAGCTCTAAATCCTCTACACCCATCTTGCCTGGAAGCCAGCATTGCCCTAGAGGACTTCTTCCCTGCTTGCCTGAAGGTCCCCATGCAAAACCTCCTTGCACTATACAGTTTACTTTCCTTTCTTTTTTTTTTTTTTTTTTTTCCGTGCAATAGTAATTTCAGACAAAAATGTTTTGATTATACTTGCAGAGGAAGAAAATAAAGGTTGTAAATTATTATTGCAGACTTTCACACCACACATCCAAAGAATACTAAGCTTCAAACTCTACCATCTTAAAAAAGAAAGGTTATGGGTGGTATGGCTCTTGCTGATTGTGATACAAAAATCAGAAGAGGTTTTTAGGGCCTAGTAAGTCAGAAAACAAACTATAAATAAGACTTGAAGATGACAAGGGCAAATAATTCTAAAAATGCATCAATTGCATGGTAGTGCCAAGCAGCTTTGTGATAATGTGAGCATAGCCATCAGCGTTTTTACATGGAACAAAGAAGTTATAAATACACTCAGTAAAGAGTCAGCTAAGCGTGACGCTGAGCGCCATGAGAAACTCCCTGTCCTGGTTTTTGGGGTGGAGTGTGCTGCCTTACCAGTGACTCTTTTATCTCCTGCAAACTCTGACAATTGATGGCAGCTTCTGCATGTTGACATGAGGTGGCTCTGCTGCACTTAGCCCACTTAAAGCCTCTGTTGGCCAGTGACCTCCATGGGCTGGCAAAAACTGGTGATCGGGATCTCCCTGTCTGTCTGATCTCAGCTCCTTAAAAAGAAAGAAAAGGAAAAGGAAAAAAAAAAGAAAAGTTTCACGGTAACCAGTTTGTCTCTTTCCTCTGCCAGTGTGGGAAGGGTGGCAGAGAGCTGAATGGAGATTTGGGTGGTCCTCTGCGGGGGTCTGGCCTTGTTAGAAGACCCAGCACCACCTTTGGCTTCCATCTCTGAAGTCTTCAAGGCAGTTGTGGAAGTAACTAATGAAAAGTTGCTCCTAAATTACATGATCTCTAAGGCGTGGAGGGAAATTGAACACCAACAACTTCTTTGTTAAAGCAGCTGCAGGGTCAGATCTGTCCATCCTCTGGAAGTGAAAGTCCTGAAGCAGTGAAACAGCTGGGGTTCCATTTGGAAAAGGCCATGGAAAGGCAGTTTTATGCTTCTTAAGCAAGTGGTCATGTTCCCCAGGGCAGGGGGGGCTCCTAGCTCTGCAGTTGTGGGTCCCGTGGGAGGCTTGGGGAGCTCTGTCCGTGGGTTTTGCCACTGGTCTTAACATAGCTGCAGGGATACCCTGTTTCTCTCCACTCATAGTTTTCCTGCACACTTGTAGCATTTTTCCATCTCTGCTCACTTAACTCTGCAGTTTAGACCCTATGGCACTAAAATTGGCATATAATTAGTAACTGGGGAGGGGGAGCAAAGGGGAGAAACCACTGCAGCACCTGGAGACCAGCCAAGATCTATTTATGGCAAATAATTGACGGGTGCAAAGACCTATTCTGAAAAACTCTGCTTGCATGCTTTTGGTTATGAGGACTTTTTCCCAGGATGCTAAGAATACAGAACTCTTCCATCACTGCAACTTGTCAGCTTTTGTTCTTTCTCCAGGGGAAAAAAGGGGTGCAAATAGCTATTTCAGCCTTTCACAGTGATCATCTCCAGTTCAGTGTTTAGAATGCTTCAAGGACAGATTTTTGTTTATTTTAATGTTTCAAGAAGATAATTACATACAGGAACAATTCTGTGCAAAATAAAATACTCAGTTTGGGTTCTTGTAGTTCTTTACTCTCCTTGGTCAGAAAATTGCAGTCTTGAAAATCCAGACCCAGGAATTGGGCAACATCATTGAAAGACTGTGAATAACCTGTATATTTGAATTGGCTTTATAAACCAGCTTGGCAAAAGCTGCTTCTACGGTTCTGATTTTGTGGGAATTGTAATAGACGTTTTAGTTCTTTCTGCATTTTTACATCCATGCGATCTGTCTCAGTTTTCATCACAGTGAGCATTGATTATTCCTCTGTAGTTCCTTATATTTTGAGACAAGTCTGATTATAATGGTTGATAAAGGATAAAACCAAAAAAGGAGGGTCATTGTTTTAAATTTAAACCCTGTTCAAAGGCTATAAATTTAAACTACTTAATAATGGAAAGCTTGATCTGTTTGAGTTTTGCTTCACTTGGGTGTAAGAAATTTACCTTTAGAGCAACAGGGAATATTCAAAATGTTTTATCTCGAGAAGTTTTATTATAGAAAGAGAAGAAAATATTTATTTTCATCCTGTAATATTTACATCTGAATATTTTCCAGCATACTGCCACAAGAGTACTGTTACCACCTGGACTGGGAGCACAGGGAGTTGTAAAGGTTCTGAGATCCCCTCAGGTTAAATTAAGATGAAATGACACCAAATGACTGGTTAAAATGTTTTAATTGTGGTAGAAACAACTTAAACTTGGAAAAGGATAATAAGCAATGCAGTCTCTTGTAAATCTATAAGAAAGAAAAGGAAGGAAAGGAAAGAAAAAGAAAGGAGAGAAAAATAGTCAGACAAATCTGTATCACCACCCCTGGATCCAGCGTTGTCTCAGGTCCGATAATCTTGGGTGGTGGGTGCACACCCAGCAAAGTTTCTGTCGTCTTTTAAGTTCATCTTATCAGCTGATTTGCATACTAGATGAGGAGAGGCAGGTATTCCACCAAGTCACTTCCATGAGAGATGAGGAAAAAGGAGGAGCAGGGGTTCTGCGCATGTGTGGAGTGGGAATGGGGTGCACCAACCCCCTTGTCCAATTGAGTCAGTGGTTATGCTCGCCCTGCCACCTTTGTTTTTTCCTAATTTCCCACAGATTTTTGCTGACTTCCTGCTTCTTGAACGATCATCTGGCTTCGGGGGCAGAAATGTTCACCTCTTATCAGGTCTTATCACCTCTTCAATGGCGACGTGGCGAAGTCATTAGCAAGGCCTGCATGGTGTCTGGCTTACAAAATAGAGCCACAAAGTATCGGGCTTACACGATGGAGCCAGTGATTCGCAATCCTTATGCTTGATGAGAAACATTTGATTTCACTCAGTCCACATTTTCCCCCTTTGAGGTTTAATTAAGCAGTTTGTCATACAACCACAAGGAAGTGGGGGCGTCCATCCTTCGGTACCCTCCCGCTTCCTTGGGTGACCGACCTTAGACTGATCACAAAGGCCACAGCCTGTCCTTGAGGTTTTCTGTGTCAATGCATGTTGAGGCATTAATTCCTTCAGTTCCTTACAAGTACCTTCTGAGAGTGATGTGACTTTAGGTCAGAAATGTCTGGATAAAGCCACCTTCTGCCGTTATTTCACACTTCTCCATCACAGTTACTTTATGGGTTGAAGAATTTAATGTTTTCAGACTTTGATATTTTTTTTTTATCTGGTTCCTTTAAGAAATAAAGAAGTTTTAATATCATTTTAAGTGTTCTTTAACCCATGTAAGTCATGATATATTCCCACTGAAAGATGAAGCCTCGCACTCCCCCCTTTGGGTACCCCTGGCTTTATTTTATCATTTCCATGGTACTCTGCAGTCTGCCGCTATCTCGAGTAAATTGAAAATGTATCATTTGGTTTGAAATGTTACACAGAAGTTAAGAAATGTATTTGTTAGTATGTGCATAAATGACCGTGATGAATGAACTGTCTTAAATGTGTAGATAGTAAATCTATCATCAACTTCCATGTGTAAAGCATGGAAGATGTCTCTGTACTATAAAACTATTAATCTTTTTTATAGAAACTGACTACATAAAGATTAGTCTATAGAGAATTAATTGGTGCAGATCTCCATTAATTACAAAATACTCTTTCAAACAAGTTTTTAACTTGCTTTTTGTCAAAACTCTATATTTTGCTTCTTGCTGGTTCTGGTGGTTTCCATTCAGTGGTCACCCACTGTGCCATCACTCTGAATAACGTTGTCATGACAGTCTCTCTGAAATACTCTCACTGTAGTTGTTATGTATGAAATTTATTGCTTAAGTATTCTTGGCATTTAGCTGCTTCCTCTGGTTGCTGGAGCTCACTGTCAGATGCAGCATCTTTGTATCAATTCAGTATGAAATCACAGCTGCTAAACTCTATAAACATTAAACATTCATAATTGAAAAGTATCATGGGCATCCTTGGATATATATATATTTTTTTTTTTTTTTTTTTTATAATATGCCTTTAGCTGTCTTGCAGTCATTTCAGGAAAACAAAACCTATAAATGACTTTGGCTACCAGCAGTTCTGTTTGCCGACTCCCAACACAGGTGTCATATGTAAATAGAGGGGGGATTTTCCTTCATTCTGCTCTTTGAAGATATTCCAGATAATTTCAAGCCATGCCAGCCTGCATGTTTTAGAGCTAACTGAAAGGCAAATCTGTTCTGCTTCCAGTAAACAAGGCAAGAGAAATTTCCTCCCTGGACCACAGTTTCTAAAATAATTCCATGTCAAATCTTGGCTCAGATATTCAACCTGCCTGTCCCCAAATGGGCTTTGGCTCCTATAGAAAGATCAATATAGTCCAGCTCCTTAGTGCTTAAAAAATTGATCCCTTCAGAGGACGGTACCACATGGTGCTGGCAGGATTTCTTACACGAAGCCAGTTTTGCTCAGCACATGGTGCTGGCACGGTCTTGGGTGATAGAGGGCAATTAATTTATTTACCCTTAATGGAAAGATTTTGCATTCAGTAATTTTAGGCCACCAAAATAAACCATGTGATGGTTAAGTCACAACAGCTTCAAGCTCTTATCACAATCCTTTCAGCTCTTCATTCAGTACTGCTGAAACAACATTGCTGTAATCACCCTAAAACAATAGGTTGGAGATATTTTGGGCAGCTGCTGACTGCTTGGAGAGATGCTTTACAGAGGCTTCCTCAGGAATCAGAATTTCACCCCCAGTTTCTTACCCAAAACCTCCCTTTAATTGGGAGGTTGCAGTAAATCCAGCTGGCTCTGAAGCACGAGGGCTGCTCTTGGGTTTGTATCCTCGTGATTTCGGGCAGGAGCAGCCCCTTTGCTTTGCACCCGGTTGTAGTTTTGTGTAAAGCATCCAAATCTCGTTCTTTAAACCACAGATCCAAGGCTTAATTTGTGGCATGTGTTATGGCTTATTCCCTCTAATTCCTGTAGATGACAAAGAAATTGTTGGGTTGACCAAGTCTCCATCTCGTGGATGAGACCTCGAGCGTCCTTGCTGCTCAAGCCCGAGGAGTGTTTTTTACACAGGCATAAGTTATTTTCCTGTGTCCTTCCATTCCTTTTATTGCCCCTTTCCTTTAGTGACTGTGCTGACTTCAAAGCAAGATTTTGATGTTCGAGGTCAGTTGTGCTTGATCTCAGCCCTGAGATTTTTTTTTTTTTTCCCTGGGGAAGTTTGAGTAGTATCTATCCAGTTCTTCATGCCTCCTTCCTTTATCTCAGTTGTGCAGGTACCAAAATCCTCCTGGTAACAGCTCTTTGCCTACACCGCTTGTCTGGATCTTACAACTTGATAATTATAAGGAACTGTATTTATTTAGTGGCCCTTGGAAGTTTCCAGCTCCTAGCAGTGAGGCGTGCCCATGCTGTGTGTTTGGTGGCAGCATCCTGAAAACCCAAGATCTGTGTTTAATTTAATACCTGTCAATGAGTTGAACTGAGATATAACCTTCCCATAATCTCTCCTGACCTTCTAGATTGTGGGGTAACACAGCTCATCTTTTGTCTTGTGCTAGGAATTCCTTTGTGGTCTAGCAGGAGGGAAATAATTTTTCTCACTTTTCCTTTTCTATGCTGAAGATGCAGCTGTTGAACCTAAAAAAAAAAGATATATGTGTGCAGAAGAATAAAAAAAATGTGTGTGCAGCAGAGCATTGCGCTTCAGTATTTCTGCACCTGAGAGATCTCCCTTGTAGGGTTGGGAGATCATGTTTGTTTCTCTCGAAGCACATAGTTGTAAGGTAATTTTATACTGCTTTGAACCTGAAGTGGTTTAACCAGGCGTGTTACATTAAACCCAAGGGCTTTAATTGTTCCCTTCTCTGGGGGGGGATCCTGTAACAGCACCTATGAACCCCTGCAGCTTTCTTTTGCTTGTGAACTGGGAGTGCAAATATTCTGGTGAAACTTGCGATGGACTAGCTGAGCCCTGGCATGGCAGAGCTTTTGTCTTCGTATTCTGTGGACAATAATGCAAGCAGTGTAATCTCAGGGCTGTCATCTCCTGATAAATCAGCGAGGATGGTGAGAGCGGCCTCGCTGCAGCAAGGGTGAAGTGGTGTTGTGCCATGGAGGTGCGGCGTTTGGCTGTGAACCTCTGAGAGATGTGGGTAGGGGACTACAGATTCTACCAGCCCAGCAAAACACCCCGACAGCAATCAGTGAGCGTATTCCCTGCCGCTTTCAATGTCTCATGTGAGACTTACTCCTAAAAAGTGGGTTATGTTATTTATATTAAAGATCGACTCAAATGGAAACAAGTGGACAACGAGTTTTTACCACCTTGTGAAATGAGAACACCAGCCTCTGAAGAGAGACCCTCTATGTAGTGACTTATGATCTATTTTTAAGGAACTTCTGCAGGTATCTGACTCTTGTTTGAAAGCAGCTGTGGGATCTGCACCTCTGTCTCAGTGCAGGAAGATGATGGATATTGGTGCTTTCTGCCCAGCTTGGACCCGTGCCCTCAGTTACGCATGTTGCCTCTTCACCATCTGCTCTTTGCTGGAGGAGCCTGGGTGGCACCTGCAGGGTGATTTCTTCCTCCAAATAGCAGCAGTTAATAATATCAGCCCCTAAACTGACTCTGGCAGGTTAATGGGAATACTCCCTCCTCTTTTCTCCCTGGCTTGAGTAATACCTGAGTTAGGCAGGAGGTCTCCAGCATCGTGCGCTTGGCTGCGTGCCTTGGGCACTCCGTGCTCTGCTTCTCTGATTGGGTTTGATTTGGAGCTGCGTAAAACCTCAGGGGTGCTTACAATGAAAACGGGTTTTATTTGCACAAAGCAGAAGGATTAAGGTGCGGGTACGGAATGGGAAATGTGGTTATAAAATGAAGACATTTAGCAAGCAAGGAGTAAGCAAGTTTATGCTTCAGCCCTGTGTGACACGAGCCCAGAGTCTTGCCTAATCTTTGTGTTCAGTTTTGCAGTACCTCACAGCAGAGAGAGCTCCCCATAGCAGATATCGCATTCTTTTTTAGTGATGATCCAATACTTTTGGTCATTTGAGGGTGGGTAGCCTTGACTGTCTAGCCCCAGGGCTATCCCATGCAGACAGGGATGAAATCATCACTAAATCTGGCTGATCCAGAACTACTTGGAGCCATCTGAGCATGGGATCTCATCACAATTTTCTTCTTGCTTCTGTCTCCAGGAGCCTCCAATCTTACCTTTTTGCTTCAGGTGCAATGCCTTTCCCATTTTTGCCAAAAACTTTACAAAAACTTTACAAAAAGTGTCCTGGATGAAATGTGTCCTTGTAGGAATTGCGTGGCACTTCCCAATCCTTAGCAGTCATTTTTTTCTTTTGCTTTTTCTTCCTCCATTCTCATTGTAAATATTTTCATCTACTATGCTCTTTTAGAGTATTGCTTTTAATCAAACTGGCTTTCCTCCACTGTTGCATTTTCTGGATTGATATGAAACTGTTGGTCACGTATTTTGAAATATGTACTGTATTTCTGATATGCTTATCTTACCAAATATCCCAGCCTTCAAGAAGTTTTATTAGAGATGAAGTATTTCATAGAGACAGCAGTCTTGAACATGGGAAGTGCTCCTGGAGGTGGTGTGACGTCTCACCCAGCCCCACCACTGCAAACGGGCCGGGTGTAAGGCCCCGTCACAAGCATCGCTCTGGCCCTTTGCAATTTATTCTGCCTTTTCCCCCCCTCCTCTCTTAATCTCTGGAAGTGGAAAAATAGGAAGAATTGGGTGTAATAACACAAAAATAAAGGCATGCGTGGGGCTGCTGGGCGGAGAAGAAGATGTTTCTGCATGGCTGCTCTTCATACAGTGTATGGTCATCTTGTCTGACAGAACACCCATGTGAGTGGGTATCAGGCTCACAGATGGTTTTGTTGAGTGAGGGCAGAAATCAAAATCTCTGCAGTTCTCTCCCATCTTCCTTTGACGTTTGTTATGCATATTTTTTTTTAAATAATGATGGCTGTACTTAACGTTGTTGGAAATGCCTAGTATTTCAATTAAAAACTCAGGTTTTGAGGGGTCCATAACTCACTGTGTTAATTTGGAGAAGGCTGAAACTCGGCAGATGCTGAACCAATTTCAGGATCCAGCCTTCAGTCCCTACATCTAACAGCTGTGGCAGGAGATGATATTTCCTAGCAGGAAGATACAGTGCTCTAATTCCTTCAATTAGTGTTGCGTGTTTGGAAACTTCACTGCTAGTGACAGTGAGGCATATTCCAGGTGGCTGCTTTGTCTTCTCAGAGTCCAAAGATTTTGTGTTTGTCCTTGGAACCCCTCCTCACAACTCCCACAACTCCTCCCAGGTTCCCCTTTTTACATACGTTATCGCAGAGGCTCACCACCATCACTAATTGGCCTTGGCCAGAGGTGGGTCTGCCTTGGAGCTGGGGGAGCTTCCAGAAGCTTCTCACAGGGGCCACTGCTGTAGCCCCCTTCCTTGCTACCAAAACACCCACCATTCACTCAAACAAGGACATCTCTCAGTATACAGGTTTCATATTTTGACTTGTCTGTAACACTTTATTTTAAGGAAATAATGCCCAGCAGGCTAATCCTGTGTATGCTTTGTTTTCAGATGGTCCTACCACGACTTTTTCAATAGGTATCGTGTTCTTATGAAAAAGAGAGACCTCTCTAAGAACGACAAGAAGCAGATCTGTCAGACCCTGTTGGAAGACCTCATTAAGGTGAGCTGGGATCAGATCTTTGGCATTGATTTTTTACAGCATGGAAGCTTGTGGCTTTGATATAACCTGAATTGATTTTCCTGCTCCTACTTCACCTGCTGCTTGTGCAGGTGCTTCTGCAGCCTAGGCAGCCTGGGGCTTCTTCCAGAATGAGATAGGCTCACAAGGAGATAGCGAGAGCAAACGTGACATGGGATCTCTTGATTGCAGTCAAGCTGGACATACCATTTCAGTGCTGGCAAAGTCCAGAGTTTGCTATCACCGGCTGTACATGAACAACTGGCCACCTTTAGAAAATTTGTCCCCCTAATCCCTCCTTCTGGTTTCAGCTAGCCATAGCTGGAGCATATTTTAGAGGTCCAGCTTTGGACAACATCATGAACCGCAGCCAATCATTAAAAGCCTCTTTGCACAAATGAGTAAGAGAAAAGTGCAATAAATGCCCTATCTTGTGTGTGGGTGACTTTTAATAGCCACCAATATGTAGCAGAAGCATCCTGTAGATTGGGACTTTTTTCCCTTAAGCAAATAAGAAGTCTTTGCCACCTCTCCTCACCAAAACCTTAGTACTCGTGTATTATTTTTAAATCACAAGAGCGCACACAAAGGTTTCTTCCTGTTGCTTTGCTGTTGAGCAGCCCAGAATGTCCACAGCACCTTAGGCACATTTTAATTTTTGATCTCTGGTTTTGTCATGGAATTTTGAGGAATTTACTTAATCGGGTTCCTCTCTGCAGAAGCTGTTCTCCTTGTGCACCAAGTGTTTCCATTAGCTACAGGGCCATTTTCAGTGCATGTATGACTTTGCAGATGTAAACCTTAATCCTTTTGAGAAAGAAGTCTTTTCTTTAAGTCCTCTGGCATTGCATTGCTCTATTTAACATTAAAAAAAAAAAAAAAAAAACAAAAACAAACCACAAAAAACCCCTCACAAAACTCAAAAAACATTAAAAATTTAGGTAAATGTATAGAACTTAAGACTGAATCCTAGTGCTGCATTCTTCAATGGGTATAGAGAAGCCCAAGTACTTTGGGGTGAGTAATATCTTTATCACCCAGTTAAGAAGAGATGCGAGTTGAGCTGATAAATTTGATTCAAAGTGGGGTTTTTTAATCTGTATTTACTGTGCAACATAGACTGAAACAAAATTAAATTGTTTGCCTTTAATTAAATTTAGTTTCCTTTATGCTTTTGAAAAGGATCCAGACAAGTTCCAGGTTGGACGTACCAAGATCTTTTTCCGTTCAGGCCAGGTGGCATATCTGGAGAAAGTGCGAGCAGCTAAGTTGAGAGCTGCCACGATCATGATTCAGAAGACGGTGCGGGGCTGGCTACAGAGGGTCAAGTACAAAAGGCTGAGACAAGCTGCAATCATCATCCAGCGCTACACGCGTGGGTACCTGGCGCGGAGGTGGGTGCTAGGAAGCCCTCCGAGGAAGGGCTAGCTGGGAGGTCAAGTGGAAAACCACTTCTGGACACTTGTATTCTCAATCTGTTCCATCTTGTAGACCTTAAACTTGGGAGTTTTGTATGAGAAACATTGAAAATGCTCTACATGGTGTGTTGTTTTCACAGGGCTGAAAGGCAAGACCCATATTGTGCACGTAGGTACCAATATGGTGAAAGTTTCTGTGCTAAAGTCAGGACTCATTCCTGGCCCCACTCTCCAGCTTTATTCGGGGTCAAGAGAACAAAACTCTTTGTCTCAATTTGATTTCATACCTATATTGATTTAATTTCTGGTCTATAGCATAGGCAGCTAGGCTGTAATCAGATGACTAAAGTACTCAGAGATATTTAGGTGAAAGTGTTTCACAGAACTAATATTTTTCTGGGACTACCTCTGGCAAAGGGCATTTGGATCAGCTAGTGACAACTTTGCTAGTTGGTATGCGCTCCTCTTCTGCAGGAACCAGGTTTGTGCCTCCTTGATATCCAAAGGGAGCTCTCAGAATTGATTTGCTGTGTCCTTTGTAATGAGAAAAGTCACTCCAAATCACAAGCACTGGGGCTATTGACAGTACAGAATAATAGAGCTCAGTGTTTAACTCTCTGTGTGCAGGAACCTCAAGCTTCCTCGTGTCAGTGGCTTGCTGGTGTTTTGGTAGATAATGCTGCACTGGAGAGCAGTCTGCTGGTAGGAGATGTGGGGTGGGTGTGAAGGAGCAGTAAATCAGTGTTATAGCATCCCAACACACAAGTCATCTTTCATCATGTGCTCCTTATTCACGTCAAGCGCTGCCTTTCTCCTGCATCTAGCCCAGCTGGCTTCAGGCACTTCGCAGGTAGAAACAAGGAGTAGATTTGGGTCCTTTCAGCTTTGTTTCCCTTCTTGTTTTCTGCTTAGAGAAGCTGTGGTGTGTTAGCTATGTTGTTTGGTTTCCAGCAGCAATGTTTTCCCTGGCTGTGAGTTAGCTTCTGCCCATCAGAAGTGCTGCAACATAATCTGCAGCCCAATTAACTCTGCTTGCACTTGGGCAACGTGAGATGCCGCCTGCGTGCTGCGAGGCTCCTGCACAGTCCTTTCTTCACTCCTGATTGCTGGATGAGCGTCAATTTCTATCAATTATTGAAGCAACTAAAGGTGAAGAACTTCCACGTTCCTTTCGGGGATTTCCTCTAAATCATACTGTATTTTGGAAGAACATTGGAGGTGCTAACTGAACTTGTGGTATTTGTGCTTGTGAAAGGGATTGGCATCATGGAGAAACCAGGGATGAGAAGGTCTCAAATAAGCAAAGCTGGGCAGTTTGGTGACTTTTATTTAAAACTGAGCAGAGATTTTTCTTGTCCTCAGAAGTGTATTTCTCTAGGCTTGTGGCTGCAGATCCCTCTCAGTGGTCTTACAGCTCACTTGAAGATGAGGCAAATGAGACCTAAGCAATAAGAGGAAGGTTAAGAAAAACAGAGAGTCAGTCATTAACTTGAGCCTCTCTGGTGGGCTCTCTGTGCCCACCTACAGACTTGGACTCTATATTTGACTTTGCATCAGCTGGCCATCCCTCTAAGGAGGGGAGGAGGAGTCCCTGGTGATGTCAAAGTGAAGGGGGTATGAGCTAAATAGGAGACTGGAAGGAAGCAGGTGCTCTGAAACCACCTGCTGCAGTGTTTCTTCAACATGACTTTTCAGTTCATCTCTTTGTGCTGGTTTCATAGGGATGGAGGTCATCTGAATAATTGCTTTATCTTTTGGAAACAGGCTATCCCTTGTCCTCTTTAGTAAGCTCTGGTTCAGTGGGTCCTAATAAGAAACCATCGTCCTTGATGAAGAGAATATGTAAGCCAATCCGATACGGCTCTTTTAGTTTTGATATGCTTTTCACAAAATGAAGAAGAGAATTGAATATCTATATAATTCTTCATGCTGAGAGCAATAAATGAATCATAAATTCATCAAAACAAGCTAATTATCAAATTAAATTGAGGTTTTATGGGCATTTTTTAACCTGTGTAACAGCAAATTGAACGTGAATTCAGTTGGCGAATGGGAGCAACATGGCACAGAATTGACCACGTCCCTCATTATTTACTCTCTGTGAATTGCTTGGGGCTCTGCTCATGAGTGTTGCCAAACCAGTGCACACTGGCTTGAATGTCAAATCAATTTGCCACCGTTTTCACTGAGCCGGTAGATAACCCATGCAACACTTTCTTTTTGTAGTTAGGGAAGTGATGGAGCCAACCTGGACGTTGATTAGCTTGAGTACGTACAGCAGAGTGTTCAAACCAAGGGAAAAGCTGGGAAATACTTGTTTTTAATGCTGTTTACGAAAGATGAGGTGTGTTGATGTCTGGTTCCAGTGCTCCTGGGTGCCATGGATGCTGTCTGAGAGCATGTGTGTTCCCATTATTCTAATGGAGACATGCTATCTGCTGTTCTTATCTCAGTCCTACTGCTGGGATTGTCTTTCTTGAATACTGTCAAGCTACTTTTGGACAAAAGGTTATTCTCTCTGTCCAGTTTAAAACTTACTACAACAGAAAGAAGGGGAGTTTAGTTTTACTGCTAATCTTTTCCCTGTGCTTTGCAGGCTTGCTGAGCACCTGAGGAGGACGAGAGCTGCCATCATCTTCCAGAAGCAGTACCGAATGCTGCGGATCCTCCGAGCTTTCCAGAGGGTCCGCAACGCAACCATCACCATTCAGGCTTTTGCTCGGGGCATGTTTGTCAGGAGGATTTATCGCAAGGTATGACTCCACAGACTTCCTTTGCATTAGAAAAAAAGTAGGAAGAGCCTTTATGTTTACCTCCGCTGGCATAGCACGGTGATGTATTTGTTGTGGCCGTTTTGATGTTTTACAAAGCTGACAGCCTCTGGCGTTTCTGGAGAGCACACGGTGATGGTGAGCATTGCCATTTAAAGCTGTGCAAGCAAAAATGATTTTGGCAGCAGCACCTCAGCAGAGCAGCTAAATGAAGTTAATCATTCGGATGCCGGAAGGCATTGAGGAAATCTGGAAATGTCATTTGATCTAACTCACACTCTGCAAAAAACTCCCTGGCAAACTGAATTTGTGTCTGAGCTGTGCTGCAGGTACTGTTTCTAGTGTGGTAGGAAGACCAGTAGGGTCTGTCATGGAAGGCATCAAGTCGTGTACTGATATAAATCCCTCTTTAATTAGTTCTCTCCATTAGCTTTCTGTGTTAAACCAGGAGTTGAAAGCAAGGAAGTAAAGGTTTGATGACAGCAAGTGATACAGTGTCAGGAAACCGAGAACAGCTTTGGGGAATCTTCTATCCACTCCTCAGACCCAGCCTTACTTTGGTAGCCACCTAAATTTACACCTAATTGTGGTCACGGGGATGCTTGAAGAAGTCAGAGGCACGATGAGTCAGGAGAGGAGAGGCTGCTCCTGCTGATGACAGAGGTTACCTGGACACCTGGTGACCCTCCAGAGAGATTAGGGATGTCCTCCAAAACAGAGCAGCTGGATGCTGGTGATCAGAAATTTTGCTGCCACTTGTTTTTCATCATCTATTTTTTAAATCAGAAGCCTCTACAGGGGAGGCAGCTGGTCCAGCATTCAAACTCTCTGAGATTCAAGGTGACCCAAAATCTTAACAATGTGTAGAAGTTGGCTGAAGGTCAGGCCTCTCAAATCTGAACATCCTTAATCTCTGGAGCACCTGGATATAGGTGTTGGATATAAATGTCTGTTCAAGTGCATTCTCAGCAACAGATGCAGGGCTGCAAGTGATGCTCCATGGGGTCAGGGCATGCCCAGTGCCCACCAAGACTTTGCTGTAAGGCTGGAATAGATCTCCAAGGCAATGCAGTAGGGTTTCTTCTAGCTCTCTGGGCACCCCCAGCTTTCTCCATCTGTAAGAGTGCCAAGGCTGGAGGCATACAAAGCTCATTTCAGAGTAACTCCTGCTGCATCCTAAGTTCACACAGTCCCTTTAGTCTGAATTAAAATTTGCAAGTGCAAAGAAAGCCTTAGGGTGAAACAGGTTTGTAAGAGAAGCTGATATGGTACCTTTTCTGAATCAACTTACCCCAAACTAAGAACAGCAAAGTGTCTTGTAATCTTTAAATCCTCCTGCTATTTATTTCGTCAAAATACTGCAGCATAGATCAACATAAGAAGTTTATTAACAACATACTGGTTGTATCGCTAATATGTCAGCCTTCAGTTTTAGAGGAAGGAATGAACTGCCACCTATGGAAAAGATTGCTGTACAGTTTTCGCAAGAAATTCAATGCAAAAGTGCCAGAAGTTTCACAAAACTAGATGTAAGTTTCTAGAAATCGAATCATGCAAGAGAACTGGCTGCAGACTGTGGTGAAAGAACTCCAGGGTTTTATTTGAAGGTTATCCACATGACGAGAAATCCCACCTGGACAACATTTATCTACAGTATCATAATGCAAGGGTGAAACACAGGAAAAGATCTACAAACCTGTTCCAGTGTGAGTTATATCTGATGCTGAAGGGACCATAAGTTTATTGCTAAGTGTTGGTGTGTCTGCTGATGGCTATTTATTCTGCTATCTGTGGATCCTGTGGCTCTAAGTACTATTCTGAGGTGATCCATGAAGTCTCACTTGAGTCCAGATGTCCTGTGTCCCCATCGAGTCCTCTACTCACTAGCCAGGATCATATCCCCTCATTTCACTGTCCAAGCAGGTCTTGACTCTTTTTAGAGAGAAGTGTGGCTCCTAAGAGAGGACTGGAAGTGTTCTGCCTGCATCAGTTGAGTGCAGTGACTGGAAAAACGCCCCAGGAGCAGGGATTGAAGTACCCCTTCCTGTCTATGAAAGAGGATGCAGCCTCTATCTCCAGCCATCGCCCCCTGCTCCTAGCAGGACACTCCTGCTTGGAGGAGAAGCCCTTCTGAAGGCAGAGTAGAAAGTGTGGAGTGCCATGTTGCAGGCAAACCAGGACTGCTGCTACCTTTACAGGTGACTTTTCTCCCTTGATTGTCCCATTTCTGCCCATGTTTTGTAGATCCTCGTGGAGCACAAAGCCACCATCCTCCAGAAGTACACCCGTGGCTGGCTGGCCCGCACTCATTTCCGCCGGATCAGGGGTGCCACCATCGTCCTGCAGTGCTACTACCGGCGCATGAAGGCCAGGCAGGAACTGAAGGCACTGAAGATCGAGGCCCGCTCAGCTCAGCACCTGAAGAAGCTCAACATTGGCATGGAGAACAAGGTGGTCCAGCTTCAAAGGAAGATTGATGAGCAGGTACGTCCTGAGCTGTGCTGGGACAAGTGTGGTCCTGGTTCTGGTTTGCCTTTCTTCTGTTGTCCTTCCTAGGAAGGATTTTATCTTCCTGTGACGTCTGGGAAGGATATCATGGTGGTGGCAGCCTTCTGGTACTGCTGGCCAGACCCTTGTAGGGGTGGGACACCGCCACAGACTTACAGATGCACTTGGGTCTTGGGTCTCCACCTTGTTGTCTGAAGAGCTTGTTCAGTAAGCTGCAAGAACTGCATTGTAATTGTTGTGAGAACTGCCCAGAAGGACTTAGAGGAGGAAGATAAAATGGCAGTTTTGAAAGGTGTTGCTTGAAAACCCAAACTATCTCCATGTGAGATCCCTGTGTCAAACAGGCTTTGGACTGGATTGTTCCATTACACTTTCTGCTTTGCAAGCACTGAGGATGCAGAGTGTCTGCCACAGTTTGTTGTACTGAACTGTATGTGTTTTCACTTCACCTGGAAGGTAAACGCTAAATTGGGTAAATATTCACATTGCCAAGTAGTTTGAGCATGATTGTGTTACTGGATATAACAACTCTTCAGAAGCAAGAGCCATGATGATGGGTGAGATGCTGCAGTCTAAGTGATGGATACCTGTGTGGATGGCTTGAAGGTCTCACTGTGACAACCTGATCACAGAGAGGTTTTCATCAAATGACTCTTGTCATTAATGAGCTGCAGAATAGTTGTTTGATTACACATGCGGGAGGAGGATTTTCCCACCTACCAACATGAGTGTGCAAGTTACACTGATAAATACCATCTGTGTTGCTTCCTAGTGCTGTACAAGGCCTTCAGGGAGGAGTATAAGAATTGCTGAGTAGGTCCCAGTTCTATCCACCAACATTAATGGAGAAATTAATATCCACCGATATCCTTAAAATGCCCTTTTACAGGCAGCAGAAACCTTGTCTGTAAGTCAGGATACCTCCTTATTTGTAGTATCAGGAATTTCAGTTTATCATTGTGTTTCAGATGTTGTCAGGAATGCTAATACATCCCAGGCGGTTTCCTCGCTGCCTTAAATCTCTCCCACCTCTGTATGACACGAGAGGTCCTTGCCATGAGGAAGATGAGAAATGTCTCTGCGTTGGCTCCGATACTGCAGACTCAGGGCACCCAGGGATTTGCCTTACTGCTGGCTGCTTCCCTTGCTGTATTAACTGGCTGCAAAGCACACACCGCAGTAGAGCCTGACTTTTAAACCACCATGTCTGGTTTTAAAATGCCTGCTTTTGCATACTTAGATTTTGCAGGCAAACCATAGCTTAGGAACGGAAAATCTTAGGCGTAAGGTTTTCTATATATTTATATATCAGAAACCTGTTTGAGATGACCCTTCATCTGGGGGGTATTTGGTGGAATTAATTAGTAAGAATCACTTCAGGTCTATGTATTTGGGCTTAACTCCTGTAGGTCTGCTGAGCTGCTGGACTTGGTGGTGGAGCAGTGGTATTATTTTTTTTCTTCCTCCCAATTCCTTGCCATTTACTGCTAGAAAAAGTACGGGGGTGGAACAATAAAGCAAAAACAATCTTTGGTTAATGTGGGCTTTCCTGTCGTGGGTTATGAAAGCAGCAGAAATGTCTGCTTTAGGGAAGGAGCCATGGAGAGCTTTTAAGTAGGCAGAAATAATGAACTGGAGCTTGTCTTGATCTCCCCTGGTCTCTGGGCAGACGGTTTTGAAGGAGTTACTGTGATGGTTTCTGTGTAACTTTGGCAGGAAGGAATTGCTGCTCTGTATTACTGGTGGTAATCTGTCCAGTGATCTAATTTTGACCATTGTTTCAGGACTGACAGGTTTCTCTGGGATGCTAATGAGCACCATTCCAGTGGACTTTCTTTTCAGTGTGCTGGATTTTTTTCTGGCAGCAGTCAGTTTGTTGCATCATAGCTTCCCTGAAGTATCTTGATTTCAATCCTTGCTAATCTATAAACATGACCTTTCAAAATGCCAATTAACTTTTAAGAAAAAAAAAATAAATTGCAGGCAACCTGGAGAGCTGCAGTTGTATCATTTTCTGACTGTGGAAGAAAATGTTTCTATTTCTGCCACTTTAGCTCATGCATGAATAGAGAGATGCAGTTCTCCATGTGCCCCTGAGGAAGAGATGATCTTTCTTTGAAAACTTTAAAACCTATTATTGTATGTCAGCCTCAGCTCACATCCGTAACTGGGCCTATTTAATTCAGTTTCTAAGTCAGGTGAGGGATTTTTTGCACACACAAGAAAGGTTTAAATCTGTTTTTCTGCGAAATATCTGCACTGGACCACTTTTATCTATCCACATTGGACCACTTTCTTTTTTTAATTTTATTTTTCTTTCCAGTTAAGCGAGTTTCTTTAAACGTGTATGTTGTAGCTGCCTGAGACATTTTTAAGGCTGTTACCTAATTTGGTGTTATGTGTTCATGCAGCCAGTATTTAGAATCACAGTAAGCTCTCTACGCTGTCTCTGCAAGCGACAGTATCTCTGTGAGCATTTATTGTAAATAAAAGTAGTTTGGGTAACAGTAGTGATGAAGTTGTTGTCTCTGCCACTGGTAGCAAAATAAACTCTAGATTGGTTCGTAGAACCAGAGTGGAAAGCAGGATTGTCACAGCTCTGCTGGGCTGGATAATGATTTAAAATAAATCACGTTCAAGTTTAACGTGGTCTGGTGAACGACTGCAGTGGGGACCAGCCATTTTGGTACAACACAGTAAATGTTCTCTCATGTCTAGCAGCTAATAACAAGAAAAATAATTCCTGTGCATTTATCTTGTGTCTGAATTGAAATCTCAGTTGGCTATTATGTAAAATCATATACATAAACCTTGGGACACAAAGCCGTGAAATGTGTGTTGCAGAACAAGCAGAGACTGAAGGAAGCATCAGAAATTTGTGAACCGGAGTGATTATTGCCGTTCTCTGCGAAGCTTTTCTCTCTGAATGGATCTCTTTGGATATGGCTTGGGTCATGCAGAAATGTTAATTCCTTAATACCACACACTGAATTTTGATATTCACTAATAATTCATTACAAGGGAGCAAAAGAAAATATGTTAATCTCTCTCATTTACTTGTTTTTCATTTTGAAATGTGTCCTAATCTGGCTTCGGAGTGCTGAGACTGCAGCGAGAGAGGAATGCTTTGGGAGGTCCCCTGGAGAGGGCCCAAAAGGATGATCAGAGCACTAGTAGAAGAAACGATCCTGTGATCCACATTGGGAATCTAAAAGAGACTAATCCGAAGTGTGGGTGGGGATTTCAGTATCCACCAGTTCACCACTGTACAGGGGCCTGTCTGGTCTGGAGGAACCTGTGTAGACCTGGATGATAAAATTCTCTACTTTCATGGGGGTTTTTTGCTTTTCCAGGCTATAAAGTTCTTTGAAAACTAACTCTTGTACAGGAGCTAATGGGAACCTTGGACCCTATTACAGAGAAAGATCATACTTTTTGCATTGAAATTTTTTCCTTGCTTGCTTGACTCTTGGTGAACATCTTAGAGGAAGAAGTTGCATCTCAGGATCTGTGACTTTGCAACTTTACAGCTTATCCTGACCAGTCAAAAACTGTGTATCAGGTCCCTAGTCCGTTGACCTTTTAAAATGATACATTTGTGTCTTTTAAGACTTTCGGTTTTTGGCTTCTTCATGTCAAGCTTTTTTTAGCCTCCACAACAACCAAAAACTTCTGACTGGAAGGAGCAGTTTCTCATGAGCTGCTATAACACTGCTGGTGACTAAAGCTCTGAGAAACAGCAAAAGGCTAAATTGCAGATTACCAGTTCATGTTGTCTGGATAACAATGTCTTGCCAAATGTTTTTTCAGCTAGATCAGGAAAGGCCAAACCTAATATTTCTGATACATCAGTGAAATATCCACCAAAGTCCCATTTAAGAAAGGAAAGCCTTTTGGATCGGTTGTACAGTGAGGCCAGATCTTTAAAGCTGTATTGAAAGCTTTCAAAAAGGAAACTTTAAAAACCAGACTACACTTCAAATTTCAGAACAGTTATTTTGCTCTTGTAATTATCTACCTAATGTTAGCAAAACTACATGGTAGGCTCTTTACTGAAGCTCTTGGTCTGTTGTGAATTCATTGTTGTTTCTGGAGCTGGCAGATAATGATGATGCTTTATTAGTCACAGTGTAGTTCCCATTGACTTTGATTTGAACCACAAGAATCAAATGAGGCTGCTGAATTTTTAGGTCTCAAAACTTGGGAGCAAATCATTGCTAAGTGCTTTAAAAGAGAAAATCTGAGCAAATAAAAAGATGATTGAGTTGGCATATGACTTAAGGCTGGGGTTTAGGGAGCTCTTTGGGCTCGAGGCTGCAATTATGCTGCGGTGCATTGTCACCCCAGGTTTCTGTGGGCACAAGAGTCAGGAATAAAAGGAAAAACTGCAAACCCAATATTACAGACCAAAAAAAAAATTGCAAACCAATTGCATTAAGCAACGTTGTTTGGAAGCTGTAATAAAAGTGTATTTTTTTGTTTGGATGCCAGTGTTACCAAGTGTTGTTTACCTTTGCTTCACGTGTAACATCAATTTAACAAATGCTTGTATGATTATTACCAAAATATTATTGAGCTTTTGTCACAGTTTTGAAATTTTTTTTAGCTTTGTGAGCTTTATTAGCATATGCATGGAAGTTTATTACTCACCATGCTCAAGGATTCTTAACAGTTACTTTTGTAGTGCATCAGTGCATGCAATGATCTCGTTTATGAACTTATTTTCTTCTTTTTGGGATGTTGGCTGCAGAACAAGGAATACAAGCTTCTGAACGAGCAGCTCTCTGCGCTCACATCTGCCCACTCCTCCGAGGTGGAAAAGCTGAAGAAGGAACTGGTGCAATATCAACAGAACCACCAGGGTGATGGCAGCCAGCTTGTCAGCTTTCAAGAAGAGTTGGAGCACCTCCGGCTGGAGCTTGAAAAAGCTCATGGTGAGAGGAAGGTTGTGGAAGACAGCTACATTAAGGAGAAAGACCTACTGAGAAAGGTACGTCTGTTTGTCACGTCTCACGTTGTGCAGGTCGTACTGGCGAAAGCTCACTCTTCTTAAGTCTGAAGGGTAAAGAATTTCTATTCTTTAAATAAGATTTTTTTTCTTTTTGTCACTGAATGCCCCTAGAATTTGCCTTTTAACCAGGTCATGGGGCAGCAAGGGCAGGTGGACATCCCTGCAGGAGCAGCAACTGCCTCATGTCAGGAGGATATCACATCTGGATGCCTTTTGCACTGCCACCCACGAAGAAACTCCCCAAGCCCAGGCCTGTCTGGAAACAAGGGCGCTTAATAACCACGGATATGTCAGAGCTTTGTGCATATACAGTGATTCTTCCTGACATGTAATGCAAAATACTGGAGAAGACTGTCGATGCCATAAATACGAGGAGGATGTCCTTCCTCAGCCCAGCCTGGTGTGGATCATGAGGGCTCTGTTTTTGCCATGCAGCCCATGGCCATTGCAGCTGGTTGTAGTGGCTGGTGTTGTAGGTATATGCAGAGTGTGACCTGTGTGGGGACCAACTTGTGCCTCCCGAGCAGAGGCGCTGCTCCAACACCAGCAAGGCTGGTTGTTATGAGCCATGATAGGATTTGGAGCTGTGATGAACACTAAACATTTTTATTTTATTTTTTTTTAACTCCTCCTTCATGCAAACTCCTATGCATTCTGGATCTCCTGAGGTGGAGGTCATCCAATGCTGGACCACTGTACAAGAAAGTGTTCTAGTGGGAGGAAGAGACTTCAGAGTGTAGAGGTTTTTTGCAAGTAGTAAAAATTGACCTTTTACCCCGAATTTCTTTGCTGGTCAAGTTCATTCTGAATAACCTTCATACCCATCCTTATAATCTAAGGCATTAAGGTATGGGATTAGTTCCTGCTGCGAATGCTTGTGACTGCTCAGGTTAAATCTGTGATCTTTCTTCTGCACTGACAATTGAAGTGGTTTCTTCGATTGGAAAGAGCTTAGGACTTTCCTAGCCAATACTTGCATAGAAAAAAAGCTGTTTTGCAGCTCTTACTCTAGAATAGCACTTTCTGTGTGACAACCTGAAGATGGGTTGCTTTTGGAGATTAAAAAAAAAGAAAGAACTGGGGTTAGCTGCGTTTTTATTATGGTGGGAGAGTGCCCAGATGGGGCCCTTCTGGAGCACTTCACTCAGCAGCACCTGCCCTGGCCAACCTCCCCTTGGGCATAAGCCCTCGGATGGTGGGTTTGGTGAGTAGATCTGGGGTCTATGTGGTCAGGATAACTTCATCTGAACAACTAGCACAGCTGAAATGCATTTTTGGGTGTGCTTCTCAAAAGGGCATTCAGCCTGTGCACGTCTTGTCTCTCGGCTGGACCAAGAGCTGTCAGAAAAGCGGTTACTCCGCTCTTTGCACATGTATTGCACCCATACAGGGACGTACGGAATCAGTGATTTTCTTCTGTCCAGCACCAAATTAGAAGATCTTTTTTGGCAGAGGGCTCAGTTCATTAGCTGACTGCAGCACAGGCTTTTAGAGACTGAAAGGATGCTTTATTTTGAAGGTGATGCAGCTGGGGAAAAACTGCTTCTCTTTGTTCTTGATTGCAAATCCCCTTCGAGCAGTCAGAAAAAAGGTTGATTTAATGACCAAAGAAACTCTTTCAAAAAGCAAGGAAACAAAGCAAAAGCTTTCCCTTGTTGTGGAAGTGCCTACAGCAGAGTTAATACTGTGGACTTTACCGTGGCAATAGATGGTTTAATTATAAAACAAAGCATTTCTACTGAGCAGTGCAGTCTCCCATTTCTGACATTAGCTTTCAATTGCTCCCTTCAGTTCCTTGTCAGTGGGAGGACAGAGAAAACCTGTTTCCTTCCTGGAAACATTCGTTTAGCCAAAACACTTTCTGAGAAAAATTCAAATAGAGATTTTTGGGTAGTTCTAATAACTACTGAAAGTGTGGGAAGGGTCATAAACTGAATTCAGGCAAGAAGCACTTTTTACCTTCAATATCAAGATTACACCATGGCCATGGTTGTGGTGGGATGCATTTGCTCTGGAGGTGATACCTAAAGTCATCAGATACTTCTGAGTGAGACTGAGACAACAGCCTTCATTTTATCAATTGGAGCTGGAGCTGCAGCTTCTGCAAATCCATACTGATTATGATTTTGTTGCTGAAAAAAAGTCCTTTAATCTCTTCCTTATAGCTTTTCTCTCTAACTCCTTAATTTTAGAATAGCTCTTCTTATTCCATTTTGTGATAAAGTTTAAAATATCAGATCTGGGTGAGTACCAACAGCTCTTCCAATGGCTTTTGGTAGCACCCAATCTTCTCACTATGAACTAGGATGTTTCAAAGCCTGACCAGGGATTTTATTAGGAAAATCCTAAATGCCATCATCCATTCCTTACAAGATTAGGTGAGGACTGGAGCCAGATCTCATGAGCAGGTGGTTCCAGTGTAACACTTAAATAAGGGCTGAAGCCCTCATGAGTGCTCACTGCTCCACATCTTCCATAGAAATCCTTCAAAGCAGGTACTGTTGCATTTGAAGCACCTTCAAAGGTCTGTTTTCTATAAAAAGATGAGAAAGGGGTACAAAAGGTACCGGTGTAGGTACCAGAGATGGAATTTGTGCTGCTTGGCCATTGTGTAACCTGCCCCACTTGCCTCTACCTGTGTTTAATGGACTGTTTTCATTCTCATTGGGTTTGAATTACAGCTTGTGCTCTTTCATGTGGAAACAGGGATGTGATAAACTAGTTCAATCACTTAAGATCACATCTTAAAAATATCTATACCCAATCTGGGTTAGAAATTTTTAAACCTGGGATTCTACCAAGTCTTTTGGTTCTAAAATATCCCCCAGCAGGATTGAAAATACTCCAAATATTTGTCTTGTTTTGTTTCCCTACCGTTATAACTTTGTCCTCTGGGCAGAAGAGTTCATTATCAGCACCCATTGAAGAGCACTAGTAAAATAATACTGTTTCCTTTAATCTTTTCCCTGATGGGATAAACAAGTGAAGTTCCTCGCTGTCCTATTGCAGCACAGGCTTTCCTTCATTTCCATCACTCTTGTAGCTCTTCTCCAATTTTTAAAGAATTCTTCTGAACTTGAAGGCACTAGTGCTGATCTAATGGCTGCATGTCTGCTGTGATGTTTGTTTGAAGTGATGTACGAATGAAGGAATGTAGTTGATCTTGGTACAGAACATTAAAATCATGGCTCAGTTCAGAGCATTTAAAACACCAGTAGCTCTGCATATCTTAAGTTTGTGTTTTCTTCACTTCCTAACTGTATCTCCAGACTCCAACTTTCCTATTGCATATGGAGAGATGCAGGAGATTATAGTCTCATGCAGACAGCTGGAGCAAATGAACGGATTGGAGAGCAAGGGGTAGTGGGGTCTTCCAGTTTCTGTGCTTGGGATATGACTGCTTCAGTTGTGACTTACAGTAAAATATTCATTGTGCTTTTATCCTCACCATTAATGTGTATCTGGCTGTGTGAGCCAGCACAGGCAGTGCGCAGGAAGAGCCACAAAACCACAGATGAAACGCAAAGAAGACCCAGGGGATCTCCTGGTCCTCCAGCAGCACCCAGGCAGAGGCACGCAAGTGGGGACGCAGGCAGTGCAGAGCTCAGTCCTTACCAGCCAGAAAAAGAAAGAAAAGATCTCGAGCCTGCTGCTTTCGCCTGTAGATATCAGGGATTTTCACACACGTACTCTTCCACTGTGCTTTGATCTTTCCCACAGCAGGGCAGGAATCTCAAGGATGCTCGATAAGGTGCCCCTGAGCCTCTCCCAGGCCTGTGTTATCTAAACACAGACATTCTACCCATCAAGCACACAAAACTAAACAATAATAGTATGATATGTGTGGTTTTTGACATCCCAGCCACAAGTCACTTACACGTGTTTACACTCCTCCTCGCCAATCTTCTGTTGTATTCCCATGCTGGCATATGCAGTATTTAATAAAATACCTTGACTTGATCGTGCTTGTGTGGAAGACTGAAGTCTGTGCTAGGAATGCATGCCAGCTGGGCTGCCTATAATTTTTTTCTAGTGGTGGCAGAAAAATTATTATTCTTGGGCACTGAAAACTTCTATTATGGTGTGTACAGTGGTGTTTATCTTTGACATCTTGAGATTCTTCTGCTGTGTGTAGCTCTTTCCTAAGCCGTGGCTAGAGGATGCGATGGAGCAGGCACAGGGAATGACATTACACAAGGGTGATGTGTCAGTCTGTTGTCCTACCTGACAGCAGCAGAATCACCCTGCTTAACCATAGCAGCATATTTCACTTTGTAATGTGGTGTTTTTGTGTTTAGAGGTAACGCTGTTGAATGCATCAAAATTCCAGCATAGGTTGCTGTCAGCATCAGTCCAGCCTTATTGTTGTGACAAGTGGCCTTCATTTTTAATAAAGAGGTAGTTTAAAAAAATATAAAATAGTATTTTGCAGGATTTAATTTCTGTTTTGATTAATTTTTGCTAGGCAATCATTGGTGTTAATTGCTGCATATGCTTCTGTTATATTACCAAAGGCCCTGGTACACACCATGCCATGCTTCACTGTGCTAGAGGTTCTGCAGCATTTAAGTGGCTGTAATTGTATGAAATGATTTAATACACAAGAAATGTAAAAAGCCTGAACTATCTAGTATTAGTGCTCACATTCCCTGTGCCCATCTTAAGTGCCACATTGCTTGAAACAGTCAGAGTTGTTTTTTTTTCCCCAACAGCAGACAGTGCTATGACTTGAAGGCAGCAATGAAGCCTCTCAAGATGTGGAAATAAACTGCTGATTTGATGTCCTGATCACTTGTAGGAGTTTCACTCCTGCAGATCATGGTTGCCAAGTCCAGCTTCTTAGTATTCTGTAAGATTCTGCTGAAAACATTAATTTCAGGGAGGAATTCACTCAGGAAAAGCAAAGTTAGTCTCTGTTGTTGCAGTGCAGTTCTGCTACGCTTCAGCTCCTGATGTACAAAGGATAACTGCCAAAGCACAAGGGGATAGATCTTTTAAACAGCAAAGAAAGCCCAAACAAAGCTCCCTGTCTCCAGCCAGGTGAAATGTAACCCCTCTGCAGAGGCTCTGACCTGCAGCAAGCAGTAATTCTTTGCCTTGTTTCGTAGCGTATATCTGACTTGGAAGAAGAAAATGCTCTCCTGAAGCAGGAAAGAGAGGAGCTTAGCACGATCCTGTATCAATGTGAAGGTGAGAAAAAATGCTTATAGCATCATAATGCCTCCTCTAAACAAGGAGCTTAACTGTTCTCCCCTGAAAGTTGTTTATCCTGTGTGCTTTTCTTACCTTGAAAAGTGCTAATCTTCCCACACCCCTTTCCTGGTGGTTTTTGTCATTGTTTTGTTGTGCAGGTAGTTCTGTTCGTGCTGTCCTGCTGGTGGTTGGTAAGACAGAGGCTGATTTAATTGGTGAAATATGGAATAAAGTACCTAACAGGGCTTTTTAGTTCAGTTATGTTGCAGCATTTACTGCTAGTGATGCAGGAGGCAGTGAGGCTGCTGGGGGTGGAGAGTAACAACGTCCCAGGACTGATGAACAAAGGATCCAAGGAACAGCACTGTTAACAATATTGAGCTGTGACAAAGGATTTCTGTAATGTGACAGGAGTCTGTGAGTGTTTTTTAAAGCAGAGACTTAGATGGTGAGACATACATAGAAGAAAGCAATCTGGGAAAATCCTAAGCCACGAAAGAAACTCTCATGCATGTATTGAGCTTTTTTTATTTTTTATCATCCTTTTCAGCTTTGATTTTGTTGCAGGATTTACAGAGAGCATCATGCATCATTCTGTGGCTGTATCTATCACTGCTCTGTGGTACTCATGAAGTACCCTTTGTTCTGGGTTTAACCCTATGATTTAACACTATGTTAAAAAGAAACTTGCTGCAAATATTTCTTCTTCTCTTATGGGATGGTTTGGGAGCATTGAAGCTCTGGGAAACCAGGTGGAGGGGCTTTGTTTGGTGTTCACCCTTTTAAAAGAACACATGGACTATACTTGTATGGTTTCTCAAAAAAGGGAGGAACCAGATTTGCTTCCAAAGCCAGTTTTTAAAAACAAAAAAAATGTATTTAGGTATAAAATACTTTCGACCCCCCCCAATCTTACCATGGTAAATGGTTGATGATGACATGAGAAAGATGCTGCTGTTGATTTGCTTCTATGCCAAATCTGGTGGTGGGAAGCAGGCAGAAAAGTCTTTAAATGCAGTGAGTACCAAAGTCACTTAAACATTAATGTATTTCTGTACTGCGCTGGTCTGGTCTTAAGTGGGTTTATGGCTGGCCCATGGGAGCTGGAGCTGGCACAGTTAAGTTAAGCATGATTGATCTCATGGTTTGTAGGTGCTGGCAATTTTTCTTTAGCTCAAAGGGAAGAGGACTGTGCTCTCCGAGCAGAAGAGCTCAAGCTGTTCCAAATGGCAAGGAGACAGATCTAGATTATAATAGTCTCTAAATATTAGAGAATGCTTATATGTATTTTAAAGGTTCTCAGCTGAGAGCATTTTTATTAATTAGTCATTGTTATTTCAGATATTTACAGGAAGTTCATTTCAGAGATGAAGATCATAATTTTTTTTTTTTTTCTTATTTTAAAGATGAACTTTCACAAAGCATGATTGAGGAAAATAACCAGATGAAGAAAGAGCTGGAAGAAGAGAGGTCTCGTTATCAGAGCCTGGTAAAAGAGTATTCGAGGCTGGAGCAGGCATATGACAACGTGCAGGAGGAAATGACTATTATAAAGGTAACAAAACTGAAATGATTCCTTTTTCTCTTGTGACCTGAACCTGATATTGGTGGCTGGATAACATGGCTCACTCATCCCCAAGACACTCAATAGAACTGACATTAATGTGAGGTGAACTTATAATGAACTTCTACACTGAAGCCAAACCATATGTCTGCCTTCAGAAAGGAGCTTGATCTTTCACGCTTCTCTGTTAACTACAAAGATATCTGTGAATCTGAGCAAAAGCTGGTTCATGCTTCTTGGTTTGCTTTTTGTTTCGGTGATGTTCCTGCGTAGGTGTTGGGTTACAAAAGCAAAACAAAAAACATCCAATAACATGACTTCAGAATTTCAAAAGGCAAAGTTTTCAGGTTCAGCAATGCTGAAGTGTTGGAAGAACTGTTGGAAAATTGGATAGTAATTAGAGTGATGCTGGATTAGGTGCAAGGTTGAGCGTTTAAAGGGAGCCATAAAGGATGCTGTAAACAGTATAATCTTGAGCTCAGATTTGCATGTTCACACTTCACAGGAATCTGGTGTTACAAAAAGCCTTTAATTTGTGCAGAATTTTTAAACTGAGCTTCCGTATCACTTCACATTTTATTTTAAACTATTTCCCTGTGTTAAGAGGAATGTTATAGTAGGGCATATGAACTAGAAAACGGAATTCACTACAAGGTGACAGTCAAGGCTTTTGTAAAGGTAAGCTTAATACATAGACACATATTTGCTCTAAGAAACAATGCTTTGTGAGGAATCCTCCCTCAAACACTGAGTGTATTATATATCTGCATCACTCCTTGGCAGCAAACACCAGGGCACAGAAGAAGCCCATCCAACCAAAGCAGTTTGGAGTCCGATTCCAATTATCCATCCATATCGACCTCTGAGATAGGAGACACCGAGGATGTAATACAGCAAGCAGAGGTACAGTAAATCGGGCAGGCTCGAGGGGAGGAGAGCCCTGCTCCCTGGGGATGATTGATGTGGGTCTTGGAGCACGTAGGAGGAATGCAGGTGGGACTATAAAGTGTGAGGGATTAAACTGATTTCCTGCTACAGAAATACCTTGTTGGTTGTGCGAGAGGGATTGCAGGGTGGCGATGCTGTGGCAAATGCTTACTCGTTTGTGGGGTCAGACTTAAATAGGGCTCTAAATATAATTAAGTGTTGGGTTTTGGCCCTACCAGCTTAAAGACTGATGAAAATTCATCGAAACGGTCAGCGCTGTTACATGTAGTTATTCCTAGCACCGATGGCAGTGACTGTTTAGCAATTCTTTTCCGCAAGGATACCAGAGTTCATTACCCTCTTGCCCTGAGTGTTTTCATTCCAGTGCATCTTTACAGATGTTTTGCTGGCCAGCACAGCCCCTGTAATCAACAGTCTCTTAATGCAGGAAAGAGCAGCATAAATTATTCCCTGGCTATTAAGAATCACGTGGAAAAGGGAAATGTGGTTTTTGCTTACATTTGCTAGAATAGGCTGCTTCTTAAACTCCACTTTCATGACTCGAGAGCATGCATGGATGATGGGTGTTCCTAGAATCTGCCACCCCACTGGCAGGTCTGTATTCTGTGTCCCACATACTATGCCTGCAGAAACCCCCACTTCTCTTTGCTGACTGCTTTGTTATGTTGCTTTAGTATTTCTGAACTGCTCTGAGAGCATTTGCTGAAGTCAAAGTAATCAGTATTGGCCATGCTCTAATATAAAATATTCCAGGTGAAGCAAATTAAAAAACAACTAATAAATACTTGGCTAGGAGGGATTGGTAGGGCATTTTTAATGTTCTTAGCTGTGGCCCCAGTCAGCCCACTTATCTATTGGGCTGTTAAACGTTCAGTGATTTAATGAGTCAGCTGTTTACTGACATTAAAAATAAGTGCTTAAAATGGGGAGTTTGAAAGGGGGTCTTTGAAAGTACATGCCTTTCTTAGCCCCTGTTACTGGCTGTGGCTGGGGTTGGTGCTGATGTACTGTCAGGGTGTATCTGGCACTGTGTATGGTTATAAAACTTAACTGAGGTCTTCTCTTTTTTGCCAATCTCCTGTTCTGCTCCAGGAGGTTGGGGTGGAGAAAGCCGCTATGGACATGACCGTCTTCCTAAAGCTACAGAAGCGAGTGAGGCAGCTTGAGCAGGAGAGGAAAAAGCTGCAAACCCAGCTGGAGAAGAAGGAGCAAGAGAGCAAGAAATCCCAGGTAGGAGATGTCTTTTCATTGATACTAATATTTCACGTTGGTAACTGGCTTTCCTTGGTTGCCTAAGGACACGTGATGTAGGAATTGTGGTTTGAGAGTGACAGGTTCAAGTTAAGAGGCAGCAAATCCATCTGGAAAATATAGAGAAACTTTTCTGGCAGCTAAGGACAATCGGACAGGAGAACAGATTTTTTTTTTTATTTTTTTTTCATAAACTGGTTATAACAGATTTAAGTCAGTATCATAAGTATCTTGAAAACAATAAAATGTAGAATCAATTTTTGCGCATTTTACTCTGCCTGCACTGATCCCATTTCCTTCTCTTTTGAGAAATTTGAAGTGTGGTTTGAGTTTTGTTAGCAAAGGTCAGAATGAGGAAGGGGAACATGAGGGTAGAAGGGCTCTACATGGGGATCTGGACAGGCTGGACTGATGAGCCAAGGCCAACTGTGTGAAGTTCAACAAGGCCAAATGCCGGGTGCTGCACTTGGGCCACAACAACCCCCAGCAGCGCTACAGGCTTGGGGAGGAGTGGCTGGAGAGCTGCCAGTCAGAGAGGGACCTGGGGGGTTGATTGACAGCCGGCTGAACAGGAGCCAGCAGTGTGCCCAGGTGGCCAAGAAGGCCAATGGCATCCTGGCTTGTATCAGCACTAGTGTGGCCAGCAGGGACAGGGAAGGGATCTGACCCCTGGACTCGGCACTGGTGAGGCCGCCCCTCGATGAGTGGGTTCAGTTTTGGGCCCCTCACTCCAAAAAGGCCATTGAATGACTCGAGCGTGTCCAGAGAAGGGCAACGGAGCTGGTGCAGGGTCTGGAGCACAGGTGTGATGGGGAGCGGCTGAGGGAACTGGGGGGGTTTAGTGTGGAGAAGAGGAGGCTGAGGGGAGACCTCGTGGCCCTCTACAACTCCCTGAAAGGAGGGTGCAGAGAGGGGGGATGAGTCTCTTGAGCCAAGGAACAAGCACCAGGCCAAGAGGGAATGGCCTCAAGCTGCGCCAGGGCAGGGTCAGACTGGCTCTTAGGAAGTATTTCTTTGCAGAAGGGGTTGTTGGGCGTTGGAATGGGCTGCCCAGGGCAGGGGGGGAGTCCCCATCCCTGTAGGTGTTTAAAAGACGTGTAGATGAGGCACTTAGGGACATGGTTTAGTGGTGAACTTGGCAGTGTTTGGTTAATGGTTGGACTCGATGTTCTTAAAGGTCTTTTCCAACCTAAATGATTCCATGATTCTATTTGGAGGATTGCAGATGGATGTGATGCTGCAGCCTTACAGACACAGAGACCACCTTTTGGCTGCATCAGACCTAGAGGCATGTCAGTGCTCAGGAGCCATGAAGAGAAGGTTCTTGCTACCCTCCATCTCCACATGCCTTTCAGTTCACTTGGGTTATTCAAGCACTTTGCAGTCCTGGCTTTCCCCATCCAGCAGAGTGTGGCATGAGCTGATAAGCACGTCACAGACGTGTCACTCAGGCTTGTGTCCTCAATTTGGTGTTGTTATAACCTGTGTGTGGTTTGTTGTTTCTTTCTTCCCACAGTAATGATTATATAGGAATGTAGTTTGAAAAATGCTGTAGTAAATTGGAAATAGCAAAATAGCTGTTAGACTAATGGGTTCTTCCATTCTATTGCAGGGCAGAGATACTACTTTCATGTATTCTTTCGTCCTACAGTTTGGGTTGTTTATTTGGAAGCAATTTTAAAAAAAAAAATAAAAAAAGATTTAAAAAATCAAGATTTCTGACAGCTGGGTTGTAACCTAAGAGACAGGAGTACATCAAGGCTTGCAATTGGAGTCTGAAAATACAGCTCTCTAGCTGCCAGTGAGCTGATATTTGGCATGAGGTGCTTTTTAACAGCAGATCTCTTATATACTTGTTACCCTGCCATCTGTAACTGAGGCTTTATGGATTGTTCAGAGGCCAGAGTGTGGGAGACGATGCCTGCCGTGAAACAGCAGTGCTGTTGCATGGTGTCGTGAAGCAGTAAAAGATGCTCTTATATGAAATGCTGAGCAAATGTCATCACTCTTGGTTTCATAATTTAAATTTCTGGGGCTGCTGTTGCTTTGTTTGGGAATTGCTTTATTAGTCTCCAGTATGAGATCTATGTGTCTGTTGACAAATGCAATAAAAAAACCAAAATCATCAACAGTAATTGTCTACTTGCTTCACCAGGTATTCTTACTGATCACCTCTAGCAATTTGCAGGAAAAGCATGAAATAGGAAACTTCCCCAGCCTCCTGTCCTTGCTACAGAGGCAGATTAAAAGCTTGCTTCCCAACCGCTATGTTGAAGATTGTTCCCCTAATGACTGTCGTTTTTTGAAAGCTGCAGTGAGCCACAGCTGTCAAGATCATTAAGGAGAGATTAAACCATTTTCTTCTGAAGCAGCCCCGCTATGTGTTGCTGGGATTCCGTCTAATGCCAGTTAATAACATTATTATGGTTGAGCTGGCCGGCAGTGTTGCGGCAGGGATGGCTGTTGATGGAGATATGCATAGCCATCCTGTGCCATGTGCCAGCTCCTCTGGCTGCTTTTAAATATAAGTTTATCTCTTTAATCCACTCAGGTAATTGAAATGAAGAGTGAAGTGACTTCGGACCATGAGGATTTTGCATACAACAGTCTGAAGGTGAGTGAGGAGCTCCTACTTAGTGCTGTAACCTATTGCATGGCTCCAACAGCCCAGACACATTGTCTGAATGTGGTAATAACCCAAAGCTCCTGTAATTGTCTCTGACTAGTAGAGATGACTCTCGGAAAGCTGTAGCTCTCCATCAGCTCCTGGGCCTGGGGTGGGCTCATAGATCTTTCTCTCTGGGGCAACATCCGTTCTGTGCTGGTCTACCTGTTTCTGAGTCATCCATAGCAGTAACAAGCCCACTTACGGTGAAGGGTGCTTTTTCCACTGCACATATTCTGACTGGGACTTTCTTGAGTTTCCTTGATGTGACACTGCCAGTCTTGGCAGTTTGCTCTGCAGTAGGTGTGAATTCTTGCAGCCGAAGCCCAACGTGTTTCTTATTCCAGGCTCCAACTCTGCTTCTTGTCTGCTTTCCTTGCATTCCCAAGGTGCCACTCAGGTCAAAACCAAATAAATCTGCTTCATGGATTGCAGTAA
Organism: Strix uralensis; assembly: GCF_047716275.1. NCBI lineage: Eukaryota > Metazoa > Chordata > Aves > Strigiformes > Strigidae > Strix > Strix uralensis. The sequence continues at coordinate 99,866,121 of NC_134012.1, read as the reverse complement.
TAGCCTCCATCTCCCAGTGGCAGTGCTGGTTGACCTGTCCTACCCTACAATTCATCTTGTCCTTAAGCTCTAAATCCTTACAGTTCTGCCTCCATCATTTTCTCCCTATGATATAGAGAGCAACTGAAAACTGCTAGGCTCCTATTGCACCTTGTGTGGGTTCTGTCCTCCTGCTTTAACTGTACCCAAGTACTTCTGGTCTTTACTGTTAGGCCACTTTTTATGTCCTGCTCATCCTTGGAAAACCAGTTTCTGGCATAGGCTTTGTAAGGAGATTTTTATTTGTTTTGTTTTTTGGTAGTGCAGACCTACATTTCAGATTCTCCTTCTCTCCCTGTCACCTTAACAAATATTGCAATACAGCTGAGAAATCCAGTTATATGCATGTTAGCCAGTATAACATCACACTAAACCATCTGACAGTAGTAACACCTACTTTTTGCTATCATAGATTATATTGAGTTGGAAGGGACCCATAAGGATCATCATCATCTCAGAAGGATGCAAAAAAGCAACAATTAGAGACAGAAGGGATGTATGTTCAACCGTCACAAAGAGCACACCTCTAGCAGTAGCTTTTGTTGGCACTTAGTCCATCCAGTTTTTAGTCTCTAAGCATGATATCTGTGTTACACTTGCTAGACATGCTGTTTGTGATTGAGGGAAACCCTGCCAAGTTTCGCTAGTACCTCTGCTGGAGTAGACATGTGTCAGGAGCTTTAAGATCATTGACAAGTTGATAAATGTAGCTGTGGATGTTTTAAGTTTCTTGACCTTGTAAAGGAAGTGAAGTTGTAGTTTGGAAGGGGAAGACCCAGCAGATGAGAACTACCACCTTCTTAAATGGCTTTTGGAGTTCTGGCTTCTGTGTGAGTTCACAGATTGTGTTTTCTTCAACTTTTAACTCAGGTAGTTCAGAACAGAAATATTAATTTTGGATTTCCCTGCTTTCTACATTCCAAACATACTGACATACATAGTCCTACATACCTAACAAGCCTTATAACTCTCTATTAATACCATTTCATAAGAAAGGGTAGCACGTGTTACAAAAAAAGCAGGGTTCTTTAACCTTTAGCCTCAAACAGGTGGAAAATGAACTTGCAAGAAAACACACCTCAGAGTTAGTTTTCAGTGGCGTTGCACTGCAGTTTCTCCAGCACAAGGTTCTTGCTGGAGTTGCACGAAAATGAGCTGAAGGTTGCAACAAGGAGCAACCAGGTCTAAGAGCTTGCTTTAACGCAGCGCAGACCTGCACAGACCAGCTGTAGCACATGATACTTTGGGTACTGGAGTGTTGGGTGACTGTCAGTCTAGGAAGAGCTGAGGTCCCTGTGAAAAGCAAGGAGCAATTGCTTCAAATGCCATTCTTAGCCCTAAAGAAATTGCCTTCAAATGGTAATCCTTAGCCCTAAAGGAAAGGATTTTGCATTCCCTGTAGGTGTGTTGGCCAGAGAGGAACCACTGAAAAAGAGAGACAAATACAGCTCACTGGTGTTTTCCCAACTTGTAATATAGGACGCTGCCTGAAGTCTCCATCTGCAATGAAAGAGTGACTTACTGCTGATTTTAAGTGCTGCTTTTCCCTCCTTCCCCATGACAGCTGCTTCTGCGACTACAACAAAGCTCTTCCTCTCTTCTATTTCTCCTGCTGATTTGTATCTCAAATATTTATACTGTCTCTGGCTCCTTCAAGAGTCTTGTATAATTAGATTTATTTTTCCTCTTTGACAGCTTAAAAAGCCTTTATCTTGGGGAACTAGGCTGAGGTGTCTAAAAGCTTACAGCAAACTCTTCCTGTGGATGCTCTTGAATGGTCCATGAGATACCATCTTACAGAGGAGGAAGGGATGTTGGCTTTGCACTGCTGATGCACTGTCTTTTGGAAACTGAGACTCCTCAGCCAGTTTGGAAAGGTTTCAGGAGGTTTTAGAAAGGTGACTACAGTGTCTTTTCAGAAACCAGTATAATTCCCTGAAATGAATATGAATTTTGACCTAGGTGAGGTGTGATGACTTACTGATGCAGCTGAACAGCTCATCGTGGTGTCTTGCACTGGATGGGGGAGAGATGCTTGGATATGGTCGTGAACGACCCAGGGTTTGGTTTGGATAAATATGAGTAAAATATATAAATACAATTAAAATGTAAATATATTTATAACTGTATGCATTATTTTAAAATAAGGCATACAAATATCAGTTTGGGTAAATGTAATAAACACAGGTATTGCTGAAGAGTGGGCTTTGTTGGGGGTTAAGGATGTTTCTGGGTCTTGTTCAGTACTTTGTGACCTGAGTCTTCACTGACTTCTGTTCACTTCTGGGTCCTATTCAAGATATATTTGACATATACGGCCTCTCGAGTGGGACAGTGCGAGGTGCGGGTGTTAGTGGATGGCTGTGTGGGCTTGGTTTTTGCAACCAGCACATGGTCTGCTACTTCGTACGTGTCTTCTGTCATCCAACTTTGTGTCCTGTACCATCACAACACCCACGATGGCCGGGATTTGCCTTTGGTATTAGCTTTTGTTGGGGAGCCTGTTCCTGGTGCAGATTTTGATGCACAGTCCTTCCTTAGAGAGGCTCATTTGGATAAGGGTTGATTGTTTCTTTTTGTAACGCTGTGAAGAAATGTCAGAAATTCGGGCAAGCACTGATATATTTACAGCAGGCATGAATTATGTGTCCTTAGTAATGGATAAAGAGAGTTTTCAGTAGATGCTGTCCCAAAATATGCCCAGGTAGATGTTTGGTTAGCCATGATGCAGGGCTAGAGGGATGTGAAACATCTCCCTCATGGGAGATATGTCCCTGAGTCATGCCTGTACAACAAAAAGTTCCCCAGTGAAAAATATATTTTCCAGCTTGTTTTTTCAGGCTGGGAAAGTGTGGTAGGAATGAAGGCACGAAGGAGTCCTTGCCCTGACTTTGTGTTCCTAGCAGGAGCACAATGCGTAATTTAATTTCTCGCTCTTCACATAGCTGGGATGTTTGTTTCATCCCTCAGACTTGGAAGCTCATCATAAAATGAGCTTCTAGAGAATTTTATTTTCTTTTCCTGTTGAGTGCCAGAAATAGAAGAGAGGGTAAATTCCTGGCATGGTAGTTCTAACCTCTGATTTACACAGGCTCATACTTCACCCAGCACTGCTATATAAGCCCCTTCTTAAAAAATGAGGCGATTTCCGTCACTGTTAGTGCTTGGGTACCCCTTTCACACCTCGGTAACGCTGTACATGTTGGGATAAGTGTGAGTTCAAGTTCAGGATGTTCTGACTGTATAACTTGTTAAATAAATCAGCGCTATTGGGCAATGCTGAAGAAAGAGCATTTCTCACAGCGCAAGTAGAAATCTCCCTTTCCACATTCAAAGAATTTTATTTTGGCTTCTGTACTGCCATCACTGATACTGGTGCAAAAAGGGTGTACAGACAGGGGACAACAGATGTCTCACCCATGTCTATAGATATTTTAACATTGGTCCATGAAAACCACCAAGAAAGGAGTAGGGAATGAATTTAAATGTAAACTCGGAGGGAATCCAGGGCATGGGCTCTTGGAGCAGGGTTGTTTGGTATCGCTTTTACAGAATCCCAGAATCATCTCGGTTGGAAAAGACCTTGAAGATCCTCCAGTCCAACCATGAACCTCACACTGACCGTTCTCAACTCCACCAGATCCCTCAGCGCTGGGTCAACCCGACTCTTCAACCCCTCCAGGGATGGGGACTCCCCCCCTGCCCTGGGCAGCCCATTCCAACGCCCAACAACCCCTTCTGCAAAGAAATCCTTCCTAAGACCAGTCTGACCCTGCCCTGGCGCAGCTTGAGGCCATTCCCTCTTGGCCTGGCGCTGGTTCCTTGGCTCACGAGACTCATCCCCCCTCTCTGCACCCTCCTTTCAGGGAGTTGCAGAGGGCAATGAGGTCTCCCCTCAGCCTCCTCTTCTCCAGACTAAAGAACCCCTGTCATCCTGACATGATGATATGAGCAGTCCCTGGACTGAGCAGTGTGGCTGACCCATCTCAAAAAAGGGAAAGAGGAGGAGGAAGGGAAAGAGAAAGAATAGCAGGGGTCTTATACAGCAAATAGCAAAAAACAAAGAAGAGCTATTTGTGTAGAAAAGCACTTAATCACTTTCTTCTTACCCTCCACCTGTCTCTGAGAATGATAACAAAAGAGTGGAAAGCAAGTTGATGCTTTAGCCACATGGCAAGAGGAGTTAAACCCGCGTTGGCATTGATTCCCTACTGCACACACACGTCTCCAAACTCATTTTAAAAAACAGTTACAGAAAAGCCAGTGTCTCACATGCTCCCTCTGCTGAGCTATTGTTAATGTGGATGTGGAGGAATTTCTGGATCTAACGCATTTCTTATCGCCCCCCCCTTTTTTTTTTTTAAATTACAGATGGTATAAAGTACCTGAATATGCTCTGTTACTGATGGTGTTTGTTCAGCTAGGAGTATGCCGGCTGTCCAGATGCCAGCTCTGCTATTCTGTTCACACCTCTGCTGTGATAAGGCATGCTATTTATAATTTGTAAGGATTTATAATTACAACACCCGTTTCCTATGGAAACGAGGTTTACACAGCTGTGCTAGCTACAGACTGTATGAATTGTATAAACAGCCTCCACCTCTACCCCCCCCCCCCCCAGCCATTTTTGGATTCATTAAGTCGCATCAGCCAAAGCTGATAATGAAGCAGATATCCCATAGATAAGAGGGATCGTGGGAAAAAAAAAAAAAAAAAAAAAGCTGCGGAAAGGGTCAAAAGGCAGCAGGAAGAGGAAATTACCTAGATCTCAGTGGGGAAAGAGCTAGTGCTATTGTAGACACTAGAGAATCCACATGGATGGGGGTCAGTCCCTGGGAGAGGCCTGACCCCAAGTCACTGGGACACCAGACTTTGTCAGATCGCTTGTAGGCATCTCTGGTTTTGCCCTGTAGCAGTTGGGTGATGTTCCTGTTGGGTTTTGGTGTTCTCTGAGAGGCCTGGGTGCATGGGGACAGGAGGAAGCAGTTCTGGGTGCCAGCATGCAGCAGCTGCTGATGGAGGATCTGGTGGGCTGTTGGGATTTGGGCCATGAGCAGGACCCTGGGGGTCAGGCTCTGCCCCCCAGCTGCGACCCATAGCAAGGACTACCCCATCTGAAGAAGCAAAGCAGCTCTTGACCCAGCTGGATGCCCCAGGTGGGTTTTGAGTGCTGGCAAAGAGCTGCCAAAGGTGGTGTTACCATCTGTTTCCTGGTGAAATACTGAAATAAAGGCTGCTTAGCTGCCAGAGTTTTATTCTGTCTTCCACTGTCATGCAAAAGCAAATAAGCCCTTCAGTTGTCTCAGTGAACACAGCGATGCTCATGTATCATTATTCAGGAGAAGTGGTTGACATCAAACTTGTACTAATATTGCTTTTGCCTGTCAAATGCCAGCAGCTGACAAGACATCAGGGTGAGAAAATCCTCCAACAGCAAACGTTGCACCAGGGTGGGGGAATTACAAAATGTATGAGGAAAGGAGCTGCATTGGGAATTCACACAGCCATAGCTCACCTAATGGGATGTCTGCCATGACGAAGGGTCACGTAAATGGGCATCTTCCAGCTTATCTAATGAATATGAAAGATGAGCTAAACATTGTGGGGTTTGTGGTGATTTCTTGATTGAGAAGGAAAAGGGCTAGAGAAGAAACAAACATGTTTGACTTCTCTAACGGCTTGATTTTATGTTTAAAAATAGTATCAACAAATAAAAAATCTCCCGTCTGTCAACCTGCAGCGTTGTTATTAAGTAGAAACAGGCTACTGATTACAGGAAAAATCTTTTCTGAACTACGCATGGCTGGACTGACAGCAAAATCCAGATCCTGGCATGAATCGATCGTTCGGCTGTGATCATCAGTAATTGAGTTACCTTAGAGGTGTCTCAGAAAAGGATGAGGCATTGCAAGGCAGTTTATCTAAACTGGTTAATGGCTTGGTATTTTCCAGAGGCAAGAGCTGGAGTCGGAGAACAAGAAGCTGAAAAATGAACTTAATGAGCTGAGGAAGGCCATTGCAGATGGAGCAACCCAGAATAACTCATCCAGCGATGTTCAGGACAGTTATAACCTCTTACTGAACCAGCTGAAATCTGCCAACGAGGAGTTGGAAGTGCGGAAGGAAGAGGTGCTCATCCTGAGGACGCAGATTATGAAGGCAGCCCAGCAAAAAGGGACGGGGAAGATCACGGTAATTGAGAGGGTTATGGATTTTCTTTCCCCATTCTGTTGCTGGAAGTTCGCTGACTGCCTGAGTGATGCCATTTCTGCTTTGGTAGGCTCTGGGTGGCAGGATGGCACGGGGAGGTTATAGGAGGTTCTGCCTATGGATAAGATGTTGACCATGACATCATTTCAGACAGCCCAGGGCTACATGTCAATCTGCATGAGGATAGGGAGGCTCTACAGAGAGACTTGGATAGATTGGATCAGTGGGCCAACATCAATGGGATGAGCTTCAACAAGGCCAAGTGCCAGGTCCTGCACTTGGGCCACAACAACCCCCTGCATGGCTGCAGGCTTGGGGAGGTGTGGCTGGAGCTGTCTGGAAGAGAAGGATCTGGGGGTTCTCATTGACAAGCAGCTGAACACGAGCCAGCAGTGTGCCCAGGTGGCCAAGAAAGCCAACGGCATCCTGGCTTGGATTAGAAATAGTGTGACCAGCAGAAGCAGGGAGGTGATAGTCCCCCTGTGCTCTGCACTGGTGAGGCCACACCTGGAGTGTTGTGTCCAGTTTTGGGCACCTCAATACCAGAGAGATCTCGAGGGGCTGGAGCGAGTGCAGGATCCTGTGAGGAGCCATTGAAGGAGCTGGGACTGTTTAGTGTGAGGAGGAGAAGGCTGAGGGGAGACCTCATCACTCTCTACAGCTCCCTGAAAGGACGTTGTAGAGAGGTTGGTGCTGGTCTCTTCTCACAGGTGATTAGTGACAGAACAAGAGGGAATGGCTTTAAACTGCAACAGGGGAGGTTCAGACTGGACATGAGGAAAAAATGTTCCCCAGAAAGAGTGGTCAGAGAGTGGAATAGGCTGCCCAGGGAGGGGGTGGAGTCCCCATCCCTGGATGTGTTTAAGGGTCGTTTGGATGAGCTGTTGGGGGATGTGGTGTAGGGGAGAACTTTGTAGAGTAGGGCTGATGGTTGGACTCGATGATCCCAATGGTCTTTTCCAACCTGAATGATTCTGTGATTCTATACATGTCTCATGGTGGTCTGTACTGCTGTAAGGTGCTTTGACCCCACACCTGATGAGGTCTAGCCAGCCCACACCAAGGAACAGCTTCTCCAGCCCTGCACCAAGCTGTGGTGGTCTGAGAGGTTCCCGGTGATGGTTTGTGACAACTGGGTTATTCTGCAAGGAAACAGGATGGGGAAAAAGAGCTTCTGGACCAGATTCTTCTCACTTGATGCTGGTGCAGCTGTAATGTGTTTCTACTGGTGTGTAGGCAAGAAGAGACCCTGTCCCATCACAGTCATTTGAGGGCTTTTTGTTTAGAGCCTGTTCTGATGGAAGAGTATATTTTCTGAAAACTCTCACTTGGACTTTTTAATTCACCGCCTTATCATTCCTTGAGGTTTTCATATGTTTTCTATTTCAGATCACACACACCCCTTATCTCTGTCCCAGGTTCCTTGCATCCTCCTTCCATCTCCTAATCTCTGCTGCTGTCTGTTTACATCCATATGAATTCATAGAAGCTCTCTAGTCTTGTTCTTCCCTGAGGAAGCTCTGTTAAGGGTGGTTGGGAGTTGTTCAGTATCAGGAACTTTGAAAGACAGGAGGGGATGTGCAGGATGTCATGCTGCTGTGTTTTGCGTGTTGAATTTAGGAGAGCATCACCACCAATGCCAGCTGGCCGAACAGTGACAAGCACATTGGTCAGGAGGACGCGATTGAAGCCTACCAGGGGATGTGCGAGACAAACCGGTAAGTGTGGCCCAAATTTTTCCAGTAGCAGGAGGAGCTGACCAAAGTGTGAGAGATGAGATCCCGAGCAAAATTAACAGCATGTTTTAGAGAGTTACCAGCTTTTGGATTGTGTTCTGGACCTTGGGTCAAGGGTAGGTCATAAAGATGGGACCGAAGATACGTCTTGTCGTGGGTGAGGAGCCCTCGTCATTGGGGCAGTGTGACCCCAAGGGAGGGGAGATACTGGGCAGGTAGAAAAGCCAACGTGAAAGTGAGCAAAACTGGATTTTGGCTTTGCTTCCAGTAAACAAATAGTAGCAAGATTAGGATTTGGGATATATTTAAGAGGTCCTCATGCTATGCTGGGAGAACAGCACGGTTCCCCTCTTGTTTTCTCAGAGGCAAAAGCCCGTGATGGTGAACTGAGCTAACAAACATATGCTGTGTTCTCTGGCAGTGCCCACATTATTGGTTTTCTTGTGTCTAAACTGAGAGGAATATTCATTTGATTACAGGTTTCCCATAGGAAGGGTTAATATTGTGAACATGTGTCCGTCCTTATAGTAACAATGGGCTTATATTGAGAGGCATTAAATCAATCCTCGTAGCTATCTAGGAGGATATCAAGTAAAAGTAGTGTCTTGCAAGAAGACAATATAACATGGATTAAACAGCAAGATAATATGTAAAATAAATATTTATTTTATTGCAAGGAAATTGAATGTTCATCTCCTTTTCTCTTGACAAATAGAGATGTTTGAGGCTTTTTTCCTAAATAATTGTGTTCAGCAAGATAGTCAGAAGACCTAACCATTGTGGATTAATGTTTTTTTATAACACAATAGACTTTGCCACTTTGTGAACTGGTGGCAGAAGGTTGTTAGCAGACCAGGCTGGAAAATACCATGACTTAATTCGGATTTTATTCATACCTGTATGAATAAGAGCAAAGGCACACCATCTTTGAAGGCAATATGAAAAATTGTGAAGAGTTGCTCAACACTCTCAGAACTGTGTCACCAGAAAGGTGCAGTGGGAAATCCACGTGCCCAGATTGATGTGCCTAAATTCAATGTATATATGTAGCCGTGGGGTCAACTTTGGTCATTGTGTCTATGCTGTACATCCCCTGAATTTCTGCCATAGTATGGGCAGGACTTTCTGACTTTGTGTCTGTTTGACTTGTTGAGGAGAATTTGTGGAGATCTCTCCAGTTACGCTGTGTGAGTCCAGAGATGGGCTGGCTGGAAGGGCTGAGTTCCACATGCATTGCATTTAAATATAGCTTAAAACCCTGATGGGTGGCCCAAGGCTCTGCCCACATTAGTGCTGCCAGTTTTCACTTTGGCCCAAGGACCTGGAGGAGTGGGGATTGTTGGGGACCAGGACTCTCATGACACTGGTTTCTCCCCTGGGCATCTTGTCTGGCTGGATCAAGGAACAGGCTTTGGTTGTTTTCAATTTGTTGCCAGTGAATATTTGCTTTCCCAAAGTGAACTTGCTGATGAAATTTCTGCCTGTCCTGCAGTGAGGGTGATGAGATTGATTTAAACATCACCTTTTTATCAGTAAATCAATGGGGCTCAGTGTGCTTCCTCCTGCAGGCTGTGGTTTTTGGCCACTTAATGAATTCTGTGGATTTTCTCTTATTTCCTTCCAACTTTGTCCCGGAGCTGTGAGCACTGGTATGGATGTGAAATCCCATTGTCAGGCACAGCTTTATTTCCTCCCTCAACCTCATTTTCCAGTGTACATGTGTAGGGATGGTTAGTTAGTGTTCAGGTGTTGGTGAAGGAGCTGGACTCAAGATAAGAGTTGCTGCATTCACAGGGCACATGTCTGACCAGGTTGTGCCCCTGGTCCCGAGTAGTAACAGATATTTGGCCATCCTGGAGTACATGTCCACTTTCACTCAGCCTGCCGGGAGACTCCAGTCCTTCTTCAGCCGTTCTGGCTTCCAGACTTCTGCAGGGAGGATTGAATCAAACAGAGACATCATCAGAAATGCCACAAAGATCTAATTTTCCACAAGAGTACAAATCTCTTTCCTTGCCATTGCACAGGTGAGCTGCAATTGGAGAAGTTACATGTGATGGGGCCTTGGTGTGTTTTGGTCTCTTGAGACTGGGGAGGGGAAATCTGCAGTCTCCTTGCTCAGCTTCCTATTACCTCTCTCATCTACTCTCAGCTTGGCTCTTCTACTACAGTAGCAGTAGCTCTACTGTACTATCACCCTGATTTTCTGCGGCGATTTATCCAATGGCTCGTTAATCACCACCAGCTTCCCCATTATATGGTTCCCTGTGCATTTGTTTGTATATCGGGTTGGTTTATAAACTGTAGGCTGGAGTTGATGGCATTAAAACAGATGAAAACAAGCACTCGGGGAGCATGCGTTATTGTATTTGTCGATATAAATTAACGTTCTCTCCCCCCAGGAAAAATTTGCACGTGTACTGACGTAGCTCTATACCCAGGCATGTCAGCATGTGAAATACAACTGCTTGCTCTTTCTAGTCTTGATCAAAACATATTTTAATGGAAAGCTTTTATGGTGGGATTGCAATTCTGAAGTGGGATTAATAAACAAGAGCCACTTTTTCTCCCACCTGCGCTGCAAGAAGCACTCCCATTCCTTTTTATCCTGATTCCTCTCATTTTGTCGGCTGTTTCTAAGCGAGCTGGATTCTCTTCCACTGGCTCAGTCTGACCGATGTGGTAAAGCTATGGTCCACCCATGGGTCACTCCTAGCTTGAAGTCATCACCTCTTAGCTGCTTAGGCTGGGGATAGAGCATGGCTTTATTTTGGTGGGAGATAGACCTTTTATTTGCTCTGCGTCTGTAATCCAGAACTTTTAAATACAGCAGGAGGAAAAGAAGAAAAACTGCCAGGTGGCTCTAACCCTGCCCACATAGTGATTCTCTTTCTCCACACCACTCTTGGCAGAAAGCCCTTTGATGCCAGGTCAAGGGAAAATTTGAGTTAAAAGCAAGCCCTTATAAATGCAGTGAACTTGGCTTTTTTTTTTTTTTTTTTTTTTTAACTCTTGCTGACTTTCAAGTGCTAAAGGGAAAAGCATCAAGTTAGTTTCCAGCTAATTTTCTGCTTCAGTAACTGAATGTAAAGCTAGGTAGGGTCTTTGTTCCCTGATTCAGTTCTGGCGATCTTCCTTTCAAGCCTGTTTGATCTTGGTGGAAATGTAGAGCCAACAAAAGACCAGGTGATGATGTTAGAGATGATAACCTGGCAGCTCAAAGCAGATCAGGTGTAATCTTTGAAATTAACTTCTGTGATTAACTTCCAAGTGGTTTCTGTAGAGTACATGGCTTTTTTTTTTGCTTTTTTTTTTCTGCTGGGTGAGCCCCACCTACAGTTGCAGTGCAAAGTGAAGGGCTGACACTGGCTTCACGTGGAGGATGCTTTTGCAGCTGGAAGAGGCCATCACAAGGAAAGGGTTCATATCTCTCCTTACCACTCTCCAATGTGTCTCTTCTTATCACTGCTTCCCACTGTCATGTACCTAATCTGCGGTGTGCATTAGTTTTCCATTTAATTAAAAAAAAAAAAGCATATCTGTGTTTGAAAATGAAATGTCCCTTCTTCTTTATTAAGAGATGATAATTATCTGAGATGCTAAAATTAACATCTCTGGGGTTTGGTGTACGTGCAGCTCCGTTAAGCTACTTGGATCAGGCTACATGGAGAAGGGGAGGTGCGTATTTGGGCAGGAATTTCTTTCTTTTTCATGAAGACAGGTCACCAGCTGGTCCCCCAAACCTGTACCTCCAAGATTAGGATAAAGGAGAAATGAGGCTTTATGAATCATGTCCTTTCAACTCCTTTCAGCCGTATTTGAGAGAAGAATATACCCAGCATTTTACAAAATTATTTTGGCACATACTAATTAATCTAATTAGCTAAAAGGACCTGAACTGACTTTTAATGTCTTGGTCAGTATGAACTCTGGGAGGAGGGAAGCTCAGTGATTTCTGAGTCAGTGCCATGTTGATGGACATAGGCTGAATGATTATTTCCCAGGGAAGTTTTGTCTCGGTGTAATGGCACTCCCTTGAGCTGCTTTCCTCATTTACAATGCGTGTGATTAAAAAAGGAAGGAAAGCTATTTTTCAAAGGAGGTTATCCAGGGAAAAGTATCTCTTGAAAATGTTGCTCATTGTATGAAATTTCCCAGGTTACTAACATGTAATAAATAGTGAGGATCCTTCCTGGTTTTTTTCTTGGTTTTCAGTGCCTAACTACATGTTCTGTTATCTGAACCAAAAAAAAAAAAGACCTTACTGACAAATTGATCCAAATCGGACCAATAAACCTCCCTCTGTCAGCATACAGACCCCTTTGGAAACCTGCTATGTATGGGATAAAACAAAAGCTTTAATTTAAATTCATACATACGGCTTTAACAGATGAATTTTCCAAATGTTAATGCCTGAAATATTTGCTACTTTTGAGAAATGCCATGCTCGTACACAAGGATGGAAGGGATGTACAAGCTGTCTGCAGCAGCGAGACACCTCTTGAGTCCTTTCGTGGTAGTGCTGCAACACCACATTTCTTCTCACTGCTTTCCTTGTGTGAAAATTTACTGTAGAAAGTTTGCATGTTGAGCTTTTCCACTTATATATGCAGAGCTTTCCTTGACAGGGAATGGCATCTGCTGTGCCTCTTTTCAAAATAGGAAGTGTATATTGGCTCAATTCTTTTTTTTTGTCTGAAAGTTTAATGACACATTAAGTGATTTTTTGTTGTTGTTTGTATTTTATTATTATTTTGAAAAACTGTTTTCTAACTGACATCAAAGCCAAGTAAAATCTGGCTGTAGCAAGTGTTCCTGATCAGGTTGACCAGCTTACATGGCTCATTTGTAATGTGTTCAACACCTCATTAAAGAAGATAAGTGAGTTCCCTGCCTTTTATAACTTTAAAAAAACCCCCAACCTGTTAAAAAGAAACTTTTGATACTAAAGTGAGATGAGACTTTTCAGGGTGTTTTACTGCCTGAATGGATACAGAGGAGATTTGGTCTCATATGGATATAAGGACACGAACATCCAAGGGGTGTTTGGACTGAAAGTTGCTCTGAGGAAAGGTGGATGTGTTTGACTTGATGATTGAGGAGACCTTCAACTGAAGTAGAAGGAAGAGAATTTATTTTAGACCAGTGGAAGTTGCTGCAGAAGGAAGGAAATGGAGAAACTTGCCTTAATGAGCTGATTAAGGATACTGTAGAGAGGAAATGTTAAAATAAACTTTTGTATAAAGTAATCTAAAGTGGTCACATCTAGAGGGATTAGAGTAAAACCAGACAATAACAGGAGGAATAACAGGGATGATTCATTTGTTTTTCAAAGCAATGTAGGAACCCAAGTTCATAGAAGGAGCATGTTTTTCTGAGGGCGGCTCATGATTAATCCAAACCTACATGAAGAAATAAAATGAAAATTAACTAGTTAATATTTATTTCATGGTGGGCCTGTATTTTCCAAGCCTATTAGTGAGATGTGCCAGAGCACAGAAAGTCTGGAAGAGGAATGAGCTGTTCCAAGCTATGAGTATGCAATAAAATACGGGGTTGGGTTATGTGTGCACTGTGAGTTGGAAGTGTATGTGGGCTGTTCCAGCTCAAAAATAGTTAATTTTTGGGGGAAGGAAGCAAGGAAGCCTGCTGGGAGCTGCTAAGGATCACTCTATGCTTTTCATTTTACCCTCACTGTGTTTGGACACCTTCCTTACCCCTCATGCTGACTTCTGCTCTCTCATTTATCCCTCATGGTCCTTGTTCCTCCTTGTTGGTTTGTAAGCATAAGGTTTTAATGAGGATTTGAGCTAGCTGGTGTGGCGTGGGCTTGCCAGTTTTTCCTTGCAATCATACGGGAAACAGTTTATCCATACAGAAACAAAAACTCAGGCTCTGACTTCCAGGAGTTGGGCTTTTTGGTAAAACCAGTAGCATCTCAGGAATGATGATAACTTACCAAGAGGTTGTACTGGGTGATCTGTGGTGATCCCTTCGGACCTGAATGATTTTGGGTTGCCATGTTGGCTGTGGTGGGTTGGGGAGGAAAAGGCTGCATGAAGACACATTTCACACCTGGGGAGGGAGGAGGAGCTCCACTAGCCAGGGGTGTCCTTTGGGGCATGACCAGGGCATGGTTCTCCTTCACCGTCATAGAAAAGGAAATACAATGTAATGAAAGTGTGCTTTAAAAAATAAAATAAGGGTTCTGCACCTTTTCCCCTTCTATTGCAATTGACCTTTTGTCTTTGTCCTCTTGTTTCCTTTTTCTGTCCTTTATTTCTAGCAAGACTGAGGACTGGGGGTATCTCAATGAAGATGGAGAGCTCGGCTTGGCTTATCAAGGCTTAAAGCAAGTTGCCAGGTCAAACACTTTGGTTTTTTCCCACTGCTTCTTCTCCCCTCTCTCCATTTCACTTGCCCTTTTGTTTCTTTCTCTTCCTCTGGTGTTGTCCTCTGTAGGACCTGTTGTCCTCTCTGGGAGCAGCCGGAGGTAGGATATCCAATTTTGGAGGAATTGAGACCCTGCTCTAATTTTCAGAGGAGTCGTTGCAATTCTGATTGGGCATTGCTGATGGTGACTGTTGTCACTAATGCCTGAGCTGTGATTCAGTAAGAATGACATTACGTTAATAAGAAATTGTGTAATAAAGTTGTTGGGAAGCTGTAATCTCCAGGAAGCCCAAAAAAACCATTGTAGATGTTTTTCCCAAATTGTGCTAAAATATAGCACTTCCCTAAAGCATTTTCTCCCAATCCTTGACATCTCAGAAGCGGAGTCCCTGTGTTTGTATTGTGATGCTGTCTGCTTTGCATGCTCCCAGGGATTCTGTGCTCCCATCAATGCATTTTCTATAGATATAAGGAGGAAGGTGCATGGTGGACACAGTGTCATCCTTCCCCATGTCCTGGTCTGGTGGGAAATATCCCAGCAGGACACACCAGGGTCGTACCTGCAACCTCCGTATCTCCTGGGGATGCCAGTGATTCTGTAATGATCTCTCACCTCCAAGCTAACGAACCTTTAGAAAGACAAGTGGAGATTAAAGCAAGGCAGAAGGACTCCTGGATTATTCTTCTGGTTCAACCTGGTGCTTGGAACAGCTGATAATTAAATGTTAATTTGTTAAAATGTGTTTAAATGCGCTCTACTGCTCTCCTGCAGGGTGGTTATAAGGCTCCAATATATGTGATTTTTATAAAAGATATGAAATGAGCTGATTAAAGATACTGTAGAGAGGAAATGTTAAAATAAACTTTTGTATAAAGTAATCTAAAGTGGTCACATCTAGAGGGATTAGAGTAAAACCAGACAATAACAGGAGGAATAACAGGGATGATTCATTTGTTTTTCAAAGCAATGTAGGAACCCAAGTTCATAGAAGGAGCATGTTTTTCTGAGGGCGGCTCATGATTAATCCAAACCTACATGAAGAAATAAAATGAAAATTAACTAGTTAATATTTATTTCATGGTGGGCCTGTATTTTCCAAGCCTATTAAGAATGTAACTCCCGACATGATTATGAGGCTGACTGCATTATTGCCCATGTTTCTATAGATGGAAAACATGCTTTTCTGTCTTTTGCTGCAAAATGGTAGTAGAGATTGGGTTGTTAAATCTTTTAAAAACAACAACAACAAAAACCAAACTGGAGAGTGATTAATGCTTTTCATCCAGAAATCTTCCATAGAAATCATGTGTTCTTTTATACAATCCTTAAAAAAAAAAAACCATGCTTAATTGTTCGTGCAGGGAAACAGTTCACAGGTGTGAATCTCCATGAATTTCCCAGTGGACTGAACAGGGTTGTAGCTTTTTCCCTGCTGGCAGAGCTCCATGTCTGTGCATGTCCTGGGTAATTCTAAGCTATCAACACCAGAGTCTTCCTAACCTTTGAGGATTGCTGTTTGCATCTGATGCCAGAGGAGCCGAAGCCCCTGAGCTGGGTGTGTGACTGTCTGTAGCTCTGCCCAGGAGAGCACATCCATGAGCTACAGCAAGGACATGGGCTTGGTCATCCCCCGGGGTTGCTCCTCCTCTTTGCCACCATTGCCCTGTGTAATCTGGGACTAATACTTTGCAGTTTCTGTCTTATTGCCCCTTCCTCAGAGTCCTCATCCCTTCCGGAGTCACTTATTTCAGGCTTCATGAGAGAGCTGGTGGACTAACCAGGATATTTCCATTTAGCAGAGGGTAGAGGATACCCTTAAAAAATCAATTATTGTGCCACTTGCCAGTTTTTCAGCACCCGCATGGGTGCATACAGGAGGGTAGTTAACATCTCAGTGATGAATCGTTCTTTCACCGGGTTAACAAAGGCATTCTGGTTTAGCAAACGGCTGGATAATGCACTGAATAAATGCCTTATTAATATATGCCTTTTCTCCCACTGATGTTGTCCTTGTGCACAGGCCTGGAAGGAGACCTGAGGTAGGGAAAGAGGGGTCAGAGAGGGTGGCAGGACAAATTGTTAGAGAAAAAGTTGGGTACCCACCTAAAAGTGAGACAAGGGCTGGTTTTGGTGACTTCTGTCAGCTAGGTATCATGGTGTTAGTGTTTGTATGTCATGGAGTACAAGCAAATGAGTCTTTTTCCCCCTTCTGAAGAGTCCTGGTGAAGTCAGCAGCGATGATGAAAGCTGAGAGCAGGAACTGATCATAGTGACAGAGAATTGCCTTCTGCGTAGTTTTCTTCAGGTGCTTTACGAATGAAAATTGAGATATATGTGAATATACCTTTTTTTAAAAGCAAAGATAAAATAGCAGCTCTACAAACAACTAGAAGGAATGAAAGGTTTCAGCTTCTGCCTTTCTTGAAACTCCCAGCAGTAGCAAACGAAGCCCCTGGCAGTCCAACTGAACAGAGCCATTTGCAAGATACACAGTTCGGTTTTCAAGAGTAAGAACTGATGTATTTACATTTGCTTCTTGCTAATGGGAAGAGTAAAGGACTCCAAATCTGTGATACGGTTGCAGAAAAAAAAGGGAGATCTTGGATTTTATTTTTTTCTTCCCCCTATTATTTAAAAAAAAACCTCACAGACTTTTGATTTCATGTCTCCAATTTCAAAAGTATTTAATCTGCAGTATATGTGGCAATAATAGCTGTAGCACCCCTGTGTGTGTCAAGTTTTATAGGGAGGTTGACCAGGAACGTCTCCCAGGTTGGCTGACTTTGAAGGATCTAAACTCAAATGGCGTTTACTACCACGATGCTGAAATCACAGGCCGATTGGTGTGGTCCTTTTCTCAGGTTGCTGGAAGCACAACTCCAGGATCAGAGAAGAGAGCATGAGGAGGAGGTAGAAGCTCTGAAAAACCAGGTGGATGCAATTAAAGAAGAGATGGAGAAACAGCAGCAGGCTCTCCTGCAGACCACCCTGCAGCTGTCTCCAGAGGTCCAGGTGGAATTTGGAATTCAGCAAGAAATTACACGTCTCACCAATGAAAATCTGGTAAGAGACTGTACTGAGACTGAGACTGTAAGAGACATAGCTTAAGAAAGAGGGGAAAAAAGAAACAGGTTGAGAGAAAGGAGACAGGAAATGTGAGGGGGAGGAGAAGGCACTGGGGTCTCTTTCACCCCTCCTAAACTCTCTGTGGAATCCTTCAGCATCTCCCACTGGGCATTTGGGAGCGTTGGTACTTGGCTTTGAACTGTTGTTCAGTGGCTATATGACTCTTGTGACTCCCTAGCTACTTTATTTTTTCTGGTTTTTAAGCCTGTCTACTTTGTGGCACTGCCTATTAAGTGAGATCACTGAGGACACCTATACTCTGTAATTACGCACAAAGACAACACAATCCTTTCTGCTTACTTTTATTGGGGTGGGGGGGGAGGCAGTTGCCACTCCAAAAAGTTGTCCTGGCTGATGATAAATTTTCCGTTTCTCACCTCCTGTATCTCTGTGCAAGGTCTGGAATGAACATTGGCCCCTCCTGAGCAGGTGGGGGCTTCTTGCCTTTCTCCACAATGCTAGTATCCAGTGTTGAAACTGTTTAAGTATGATTAACAGCCAGGAGTAAAATGCTTTGGGTGGTGAGCTGTGAGTATTGCCTGCTGTGGGCTACCTCTAGAAAAAGCAGACACACAACACCCATGGTCTCTGTGGTTGTATAGACTTTGTGGGTGTCTCCGAGCCATCCAGAAATAACACGGCTGTTTTTCTACCAAGATGCACACGTGCTGCATAGACCAGGCTGCTGAGTGACTCCAGCCTCAAACTCACCCCAGATGAGTTGTTCTTGAGGTGGTTTTTTTTAACCCAATGCATCTTCTGTTTTTCAGGATCTTAAAGAAATGCTAGAGAACTTGGAAAGCAATGAAAAGAAACTAAAGAAGCAGCTGAAGATTTACATGAAGAAGGTCAAAGATTTTGAAGGTGACTCGGCTGTTGGTAGACTTTGGGGTGGGGGAGCAGCACTCTGGTTTTACTTCTTTGGCCAGCCTTGGAGAGCTGCAGCTTTTTCTGTTGAAGTAAGATTTTGCTCATTCTGGCACTGAACTAGCAGCGAGCACTGAGCTCATCATCAGCGTGACAGCAGAGCATGGAAAGTCCAAATGAAGCTCCTGGGTCAGGCTTAGGCTGCCTTTGAGCGAGCGCAGCTTCGCTGGTGTAGCTATAGCTTGTTGACGTGGCTGAACGTGGTGAACTTGGAGGAGGGTCCACGAAGTGATGGAGGGCGAGTGGTTGCTGGAGGTATTGATCTGATGCTTGGTGTACCAGGGTTTGGAAGGTATTTACAGAAGCCTTTTTGCTTTCATTGCTGACAGTGCTGGGACCCAAGCAGAAGTATAGAGAGGAGACCAGTGGCTAGCAGGCAGCTGCTCTGATCCAGCAATTTTGAGAGGGAATTAAAACCATTTAGGATCAAAATACATTGTATATTCTGCTTGATCAGAAAACACCCCAAATGTGACATCTGTGTTGTATAGAAGGAGCTTCCCATTCTCTGGAGACGCTGTGATTAATCACATAACCTTGTTCTCATGAGCTAATTTCTGAAAACTAGGCATTAAGTGAAATTAAGCTGAATAACTGGAGGGTTTCCATGGCTAGCACAGCTGGTCTCTGTCAGTGTAATTTGCATGCAGCAGGCTGCTGTTTACTGCAGCACTTGCATGCTGATCTCTCCTGTTTTACTAAACTTTTATGGAAGCACAACGCTCAATGGTGTGCCACCACAGTTCTTCAGCTTTACAGCCAACCAGAAGACATCATGCTTAGGTATTTTTTCATTGCCTGGCTAATTTTTTTCCCCTCTGTGAAAATGACACACTAAAACGATTCCCGTAGGGTTACTCACTTCTAGCCTGTGGTTCCTTGGAAAATAAAAAATGACTTCATCTTTTCCTCCTTAGGTCCAACTTTTGCACTCTTTCTTTCATTCAGAATCAGAACTACTGCTGACTGGTAATTCAAAACCTGGTTCTTTATATTTTTATAAGTCTACTGAAGCTGATGACATTATTGGAAACTTAATATATAACGCTTTGACCTGGTGTCTGCTCTAAGGCCAATGGAGGACGTGAATAGTTCTCGATCAACAGGTACCACCTTTCATGCTCTTTTCACAGCATCCCAAACCACAATACCGGTGGAAAGGAGTCAGCACGAGCGTAAAATGCAAGCTGCTGTCCAGAGGAAGGAGAAAGATTTTCAGGGCATGTTGGAATATTATAAAGAAGACGAGCCACTCCTCATACGAAACCTCATTACAGGTGAGGAACATACTTCGCTCCTGTGCCTGGCTCCTTCTTCTCTTGCCTGGGAGATCTCAAGATAGGCAAATAGATCTCAAATTAATCCCTTCTGGGGCTGCATGTTTATGGTGATGATAGGTAAAGAAGCGCAGCGCTAAGCAGCTAGACCAGCATGGATATAATCCTTAGGGATAGCAGAAAATGGAAGAATGCAAAAAGGAGGCTGCAGTTTTCAGAGCAGCTCGTAACTTCCTGAGCTTCGTATGATGTGGTAGTAGATGGGGAGGGGATAGCAAAGGATGGACCCCAAGGATTTTGCGCAGCAATGGAACAAAGGCGGTTTGGTTTATGAGATAATAACAGATAATAATCTTGTGAGTTCTTTTACGCTGGAAGGTCTGATCAGAATTGCTGCAGCATCCCCTTATTCAATGCTGTTAGAGAAGTTCTGCTAAGTGTTAGTATTTACCATCACTCTAACCCCAGCAGAGTCTAGTGAGTATCTGAAAAGTGTTCAAAGAGCAGTGCTCACCCGCTGCTGTGGTCTCTGAAATGCCCCTCATCAGACAGGCTTTTTCTTTAGAGACTGCAAATTCCCACAGCTACCATTAGGATTCAGTATCTGGAGGGAAAGAGTGATTAACTACGTCATGAATTCAGAGGGAGGGGTTTATAACCTGTGGGAAGTATTCCTGAAAGCTTTGCAGAGTTTTTCTAAGGCTATTTGTGTGCTGCTTGGGCAGGCTTTGACATGGTAAAGATGATCTAGTGCTACGTGTGCATCCCTAAGGTGTAAGGGGGTAGTGTCATAAGCCTCAGTGCAGACACTGCTACCTTCCCGAGCCCTAGTGCTGCAGCTTTTCTGCTTTGGCTGGCCTCAGCAGGTCCATCTGTCCTGCAGCTGGACCTCTGGCTCTGTGTCCACGCTGCAGAGAGGGATGCAAGTTGCAGAGCCAAAATTCAGCTTCCCCAGGGCTGGGGGGAGAGTGGTTTGCCTGGGTAGGTCTCCAGCTCTAGTGTTCCCTGCTTCACCTGGCAGTTGGTGAATTTTAAGAGGATTTAAAAAAAAAAAAAAAACAAACAAAAAAAACCCCAAAACGCCAAACCTTCTAGATCTCAAGCCCCAGGCAGTGTCTGCTACTGTTCCCTGCCTTCCTGCCTACATCCTCTACATGTGCATCAGACATGCGGATTACATCAACGATGACCAGAAGGTGCACTCCTTGCTCACCTCCACCATCAACAGCATTAAGAAGGTGCTGAAGGTAAGTGTCTGTTTTCTCTTGTCCTGGTGTTGAGATGGTGTAGGATGGTAATAACCATGCCAAACTGTGTGATATTCAGCTCTCATAGTGGTTTTCAAATCACTCTTATAGCTTCCCTTTTTAGAAGAACAAGGAAAATTATGATCTTAGCAAACAAAATTGTTTGCCTTTCCAGATTTAAAAAAAGTTTGCAGGGAACAAATGGCTAATACTGCCCATCTGCAGAGAGACCCTTCTGATTCTAGCTGGGGAAATACTTTGTCTTGCTATGCCAGTGTCCCCCACTGAAGGGGACATCTCACATGTTCTAATTTTGCTCCTCCAGAAACACAACGAGGATTTTGAGATGACATCATTTTGGCTGGCAAATACTTGTCGCCTCCTGCACTGTTTAAAGCAGTACAGCGGAGATGCGGTAAGAAACTCATGGCTGATCTTGAGTATGTTGGCATCCCTCCATGAACGGTCTTCAGGTCTCCTGGGTCTAGTGGCTTCCCTCTGGCTACCACATGGGGTCACCTCTGACTTTCCTCCTTTATTAATATGGATATAACATGAGGCAGCTCCTAGAATGATAGAATCACAGAATGGTTTGGGTGGGAAGGGACCTTTAAAGGCCATCTAGTCCAACCCCCTGCCATGAGCAGGGACATCTTCCACTAGACCAGGTTGCTCAGAGCCCCGTCCAACCTGGCCTGGAATGTTTCCAGGGGTGGGGCATCGACCACCTCTCTGGGCAACCTGTGCCAGTGTTTCACCACCCTCATCGTCAAAAATTTCCTCCTTATGTCTAGTCTGAACTAGACCAGAGGTTCATGGGACGTTGCACTGAGAAAAGACATTTGAGAGCTGAAACCAGAACCCTTACAACACAATATGCAACAGGATATTTTGAATTTCATAGCCAGACATGCACTTTGATTGGTCTGAACAGGTGATTTCCTTCTGGTAGGCTGTTTTAAAGGCCGTTCCCCTGGTTTTAGTAGGTCCCACAACTTTTCACTAACCAAGATTTTCAGACAGAAGAAAACTGTTCCAAATCTTGCAGTTTTATTCTGCCCGTTTCTACTGACTTTTTTTCCTGTTCTGTTCAGCTAGTTCAAAATGACACACTTTGACAGAGCAAAAATGCATAATCATAATATAAGATTTGGGAAGGAAAGCCTCTCATTTCTTGCCATCTCAGTAATATTTTGTAAGTTGAAATAGGTTTTATTATAGCCAACCCCTTCCAACAAAATCACATCATCACAGTCCTCTTAGTACATTACACGCTGCCATCCTCATAGCTATATGTTCTGGGTATTAAAATTTTCAGCAGAGCCAAATTATGTAATTTCTCATTTAGTCTTGACTTGTGTTAGATATGCTGAGCAGTCAAGCTTTAAGAATAAAGAAAAAAATTTTCATGGAATCAACTATTCAGATTATTCACAAGATAATGACTGGTGGGTAAAACCTCAGAGCTGGACTTTAAAGATTTAAATTAAAAAGAACAATAATTTAGATAATAGTTATGCTCCTGTTTGCCCTCTTCTGCCTGAATAACAACATTACAATTTAAAGAAAGTCCTCCCCAGAAAACGAGCAGGGTAAAAAAAAACCCCAACAACTTAAATTTCACATTCTTTGCCATGATTTACTGTGTTAAATGAACCAACCAGCTATTTGCAAATTCAGTTGATAATTTGGTGCAAAAAAACAGAGGGGGAAAATCATTCTGAGCAGTTTCCAAAATACTATTATCTTTAATTCGAAATCCAACCTATTTTTAAGAAAACAGGTTTAAAAGAAAACCCCAAACTAAATGCGATCTTGCAGTGCACAACACTTTTTCATCAGTTGGGAAAATGGAGAAATTCTAAAGTCAACTCAAATTGTACACGTTGTATTTTTGCATTTTGCTAGTCAGCAAACAACATAAAAGTTGCATAGTTCTTATTTTGTCACCAAATTGGTAAGACCATATGATCAGGCAATTAAAGCATCTGTGTTAATTACAAAATTAAGTTAGATCACATTTGCTTCTGCCAGCAAAACTGGCATTAATGTCTGAGCCCAGAACTCAGGGCTACAGGATCAGAGATCAGCCACTTCTTCAGGTAAAGGCAGGGAATAAATTCAGTTACATGGAGAGATTTCTGAACTTCAGATCAGTTTAAAATATTAAAGTATATAGCATGTGGCTATATTTTTTTTTCATTTTCTAAAATCTTAATCTTAAAATACTTGGTTTCCCTTAAATGATTGTGACTCACAGGAATAAACAAATAACTAAAAAAGTTTCCCAGGAACTGAAATGTCATTTTCTAGTTCATACATATATTGCAATTAATACAAATGTTTCTCCTTGCTAAAGCTAAAATGAAAAACTTACCACTTAATGATGCTTTTCTTCAAAAAGCAGCCCTCTAGCAATAATTTATGAACAAAGGGCTGAGTAAATCAAAGGTGATTTATGAGTCTTTATTTTTACTCTATTACAGAAAAGATCTACTTTGGTGACATATCTGGATGTATTGTACTCTAAGGGTTTTTTTTTAATACAGCGACTTTACTGGACTATAAATAGGTGACATAATGAAACCAGGTGTTTTAATCTCCTTCTCTTCAGGGTTTCATGACACAAAACACACCTAAGCAGAACGAGCACTGTCTGAAGAACTTTGACCTGACCGAGTACCGCCAGGTGCTGAGCCACCTCTCCATCCAGATCTACCAGCAGCTCATCAAGATAGCAGAGGGCATACTCCAACCCATGATCGGTAAGTTCACAGCATATTAGCTTTTAGGAGGGTTTTTTTTTTCTGTAATTATTTCCTCTGAGTGTTTTTCAGACCTTTGTACATGATTTGTCCCCAAAGAAAAAGCCTGCAGCTGGTAGAGAGGCATATGTTACAAAAAAAGTCCTGGTTTGGAGCAGGTCCTCTTGTTCGCAGTGACCTGGAGTTAGGGAGGCACACCTGGATGAGTTTTTATTTTCTCCCATGACAGAAGCTAATAGGGGTGAGGTTTTTTTCCCCCATGATAGAAGGTAGCTCCTTCCTTTCTGCTGGAGAGGGTGGTGACAGAGGTGAGGTGGTGCTGGTGAGTCCATAGGAACAGCATTCCTCTTCAGACCAGATTCAGGGTTAAGCTTTTTATGGGTAGAAATGTGCATTATGAGGGAGGAGAGAATTGGGAAGAGGAAAAAGAGACTGATAAAGACCTTGTTTTGCAAGGGTGAGTCAGTAACAAGTTCAATACGAGTGAACAATGCGCCGCAGTGGCAGAGAAAGCCAACAGGTTGCTGTGTTGCATGAACAAGGGCATCACCAGCAGAGTCATTATTTCACTCTACTCGGTGTTTGTCAGGCCACACCTGGAATACTGTGTTCAGGTTTGGTCCCAGCTATACAAAAAAGATATGGCCAGGCTGGAGAGGGTCCAGAGAAGGGCCGCAAAGGTGATCAAGGGACTGGGCAGACATGTGAGGAAAGGCTGAGAGAGTTGGGTTTGTTCGGCCTTGAGAAGAGAAGGCTGAGGGGAGAGATTATCACTGTGTTCCAGTGTTTAAAGGGTGGCTACAGAGAAGATGGAGACTCCCTTTGTACAAGGAGTCACATGGAAAAGATGAGGGGTAACAGGTACAATTTACTCCTGGGGAGATTCCGATTGGACACAAGAGGAAAATTTTTCACACTGAGGACAATCAGCCACTGGAATAATCTCCCCAGGGAAGTGGTGGATTCCCCAACACTGGACACTTCTAAGGTTCAGCTGGACAGGGTGCTGGGCCAGCTTGTCTAGACCGGGCTTTTACCAAGAAAGGTTGGACCAGGTGATCCTTGAGGTCCCTTCCAACCTGGTATTCTATGACTCTATGAGTATAAGACGAGTTACCTCCTCAGCTAAATCCCTCCTCCTCCTCGCTAATCTAACTGAGGGGCTGTTCTCAGCGCTTTATATTTTTTAGCTGCTGGTGTTTTCCTTGAGCTCCCAGCCTGGACTCCTTTGTGTCTGGGACTTTTTCCCTTTACCCTCCAAATGTCATTGCACAAATTCCTGCTGTGTCCGACAGCATCAATGCCTACCATCACTGCATGTACCTCCTGATCCTTGCAGAAAGTTGTCCTGTTCCTCCATCAGTTAGTCAGGCTGTAAGGATTTTATTACTTTTAATCTGTCTTTGTTTCTCCCAATCCTTTGAGCCAATTAATAATTTTAACTGCAGAATTTAAGGCTCTGTGGTGGGTATAGAGAGAGAATTGATTACAACTCAGAGGAGAGCTGTTCCCTGTTTCTGCAGCATGGTAAGTGATTTCTGTGTAGTAACATCAAGGAAAAAAAAGTGTGATCGTAAAGATATTCTGTATGCTTCAACTATTTCATATTATCACAGTAACCTAGCAATTCATGGATCTGTCCTGCTTTCAGACCTCCTAGCATCCATTGTGTTGCATTCCTGAGACTGCTGCACGCCCATGGAGGGATCAGCTCTTACCTCTAGTGACTAACAGGTGGATGCAGGCTTTTTTAGCTCATATTTTTTCCCCCTTTTTCAGTGTCCGCAGTGTTGGAAAATGAGAGCATCCAGGGGCTTTCTGGTGTCAAACCGATGGGCTACAGGAATCGCTCCTCCAGCATGGCAGACGGTGACAGCTCCTACAGCTTAGACGCAATCATTCGCCAGCTGAACATGTTCCACAGCATCATGTGTGACCAGGGGCTGGACCCGGAGATCGTGCAGCAGGTCTTCAAGCAGCTTTTCTACATGATCAGCGTGGTCGCCCTGAACAACCTCCTGCTGAGGAAGGATGTCTGCTCGTGGAGCACGGGCATGCAGCTAAGGTGGGACTTGGGGCGAGGATGTACCCGCTTTAAGGAAGTTTTGTTAACTTTATAAGGTGGTGGAAAATAGGAAAATAAATTGCAGTGGTGTTAAGTAAGGGGAGAAACTGGATTCAGCGGGAGACTGATGCAGTGGCATTGTGTAATGGCCCATTGTGTAATGCCTGTGCAATGCAGTTTGCTGTGCTGCTTGTGAATTAAACACATGTTATGGTAATTATTCTGGGGTGGGCTTTCCCCACCCTTGCTTCACCCAGTCTGAGCGGGAAGGCTGCACAGTCCAGAGACTGCACCAGGTGATGTAGGTCATATTGAACGCTGGGATGGAGAAGTCTCCATGGTTCTCTCCCACTGCTGTGTCTGCTGGCTTTAATGTAACAAGTGTTGTAGTGTCAAAGGCTCCAATTCTGCAGGTGGATCTTCAAAACCAACCCGTGTTGCTGTGTGCAGTGCCTCTGGCCTCTCATGAGCTGTGAGATGTGCAGGCAGTGGCAGCCAGATGTCTGCTGGGCTGGGATGAGGGGCTCATGTGCCCCATTGCTGTCGTAGTGTAGTGTTGTAATAAGGATTGAAGTTTGAAAGGACAGCTAGTGCAAACCTGCCAGAAGGGGGTGGTGAATGTTTGTCAGCCCTGGCATAAATCTATCAACTTACTTCTCAGTGTACATGATTTAGACCTTCCTTTCGCTACCCTCTCCCCTTCCCATGGTAGATCCTTTGCATGTTCCCTTTGAGCCTGGGGGTGGGCACAGGCAAAGGCATTTTTTGTGTAGATCTTTTCAAAGAAAATACGTTTTGTTAGCATTTAAAAGCTTGTTAAAAGCTTAATTTTAATTGACTTTTGAAACTTGAACATAGCTGAACGCTGTAGAAAAGCACAATCCAAACTGTTACATGGCTCGTTTATTTCTAAGGTACATAGAGTATAAATTTTGCTTTGAGTTGCTGAGTATTATTAAGCTTTGGTCTGGTTGTCTCTTGCCATGTGTATCACAAATATGCATCACAAAAAGCCACATATACCAACACTGCAACATACCTTGAGTCTCACAGAGGATTTCTGAGATGCTACGTCTTCTTTCTCAGCTCTCAGCTCACTTCTCATCTTGGTTGCTCACCCAGGTTTAACATAAGCCAGCTGGAGGAATGGCTGCATGGGAAGAATCTGCAGCAGAGCGGAGCAGCACAAACTTTGGAGCCCTTGATTCAGGCAGCACAGCTTCTGCAGCTGAAAAAGAAAACCTCAGAAGATGCTGAGGCCATCTGCTCCTTGTGCACATCACTCACGACCCAGCAGGTAGGGAGCAGGGCAGAGATTTACACCAGAGGGCACTGATAATTAAAGGAGTGGGAAAGGGTGGTCTCCTGGTTCCAGCTCTTCACTGCCCAGACTCAGCGTGCCATTCCCACAGTGGGGACAACTTGTCCTTTTTAGGACTGATGTTAGGTATTGACCCCTGTCAGAGGTGGTCACCGCAGCGGCTCCTCTCTCACAGTGCCACTGATGGCACTGGGGATCCAGAAATCTGCAAAGATGAAACCCAGCCCTGAGGAAGAATTCATGGTACAAGTCAGACACTTGGGATTTTAAACCCACCTGTTGTCTTTTGCCAGGGTCTAACCTGGCTAGGTCTGCAGGATGCCCACCAAGGATTCGTATTTGGGGCAGGGGGTTGAGAACTGCCCACCTAGGCTTACTAGATCTGACCTTAAGCTTTGAAACTCCTTTCCAGGAGGATATAAACTCATGGTTTTTGTTGTTGGATTGCTGGGCCTTAATTTGAACATGTCATAGGAAGGGAGAAGCAAGAGCTGTGAGCTGATCTCCAGTGCTTCTTGGAGATCCTTCCTCCTGTATCTCCATCTCCCTGTTTTGAATGCGTGTTCCTGAGAGAAGCAAGGGCTTGTAGGGGAGGAGCAGGAGTGAGGGAGCATCAGAAGTGTTGTAGAGGTGACATCAGAAGCACTGGGAAGTGGTCACCCCTGTCACCACATGCCTCCTGAGTGGAGTCCCTGTATAAATCTGTTGCTCAAGTCTATTCCCAATTTACAAACGTTGCCATGAGACGTGACTTTGACAGGTCCGTAGAGGCTTGCTGTACCTTACAGCAGGCAAAGGAACACCAGGATCATACTTGTGCTACTTCTGCTTCTCAGTAGTGTCACGAGAGACTTGCTATGGTCATATCAAGACAAGTTTGGCTTCTCATGACTATCATGTAATCCTATTTTGTTTTCAACAGATTGTAAAGATACTTAATCTCTACACTCCTATGAATGAGTTTGAAGAGCGTGTGACGGTAGCTTTCATACGAGACATCCAGGTAAATTAAAGGGCTGTAAAGTGGAGGAGAAAGTAATGATTTAGTACAGATGTCATTAGTACTAACTCAGGCATTTTGTAATAGGCATGCTGCTGCATGTTGTCCTGAATTTAGTGCTCTGCGTGTGCACACACTTACTTGTGACATACAGCTGCAGGGATAGCCAGGCTGTTAATCACAAAGAACAATAAGCACCAAAGTTCCCAGCTCAGCTAATCCAATGCTCTTTAGTAGCTACACGACTCAGAAGTAAGGTTGCAGGAGTCAGTGAAGTATCGGTGGAGCTACTTCTGAGATACAAGGCAGAAATTGGCAACTAAAGGAAAAATAACTAAATGAAAACCAAACATCTTTTAATGTTCACAAGGAGGAGGCGGGAAAAGGAAAGAGAAATCTGTTCAACTACTCCTAGAATATGTCTCTATCACTGAGCAGCTGAATCAAAAGTGTTCTGCTGGTATCATTCAGTGTTGTTTTTGCTGAGAAAGAGCATCGTGTTGTTTCCAAGTCCTGTGTCTTGCTTCTTGGTCCATAGAAAATGTAGCAAGGTTCTTCTGAAGCAGTGTTTCCTACAGTCTATGTAGAAGTTCTATAAACACTTCCTTGGAGGAAGGCTGCCGCAATAGAGAACAAAATAGAACAACTGTTGCTTGCAATATTCTAAAATCGTGTACATTCTCAAACCTTTGATGATGATAAACATGACAAATACAAAGAAAAGGCAACAATTGATACTGAATTTGTTTTCCTCTCCCACACCTCATAGACGCACTTGCAAGAGCGAAATGACCCTCCGCAGCTGCTGTTGGACTTCAAGCACATGTTCCCAGTTTTGATCCCGTTCAGCCCATCCTCCATAACCATGGATTCGATTCATCTCCCTGCTTCTCTCAACTTGGAATTTCTCAAGAAAGTCTGAAGAAAGTCTAATTAAGCCCACCTCTCCTACCCAGAGACCCCCAGCAAAGACAGAAAAATCATGAAACAGATTTAAGGAGCTCTTTAAATATGGACCAAACAGGCTTATGGAAGAACCAATACACAGTAATAAATGGATGCTAAACCATACAGTAAGAAAGAGACTGATCTATATGTGATTTTTCTGGGTAATTTGCAACTCGGCATAAGGATACTTGAAATGTAGACTTTTTACTGCTTGATTTTATGTTGACATAGTTCAAAGCCCATAATCATCTCCAAAACCACTAACAAAAACGAAGTGTGAGTGGGAGACAAGTTACTTTGATCTCATAGGTGTCTATGAAGAAATGACAGTTAAACAAAAAACAAAATCTGAGACACTTATGCTGCCTTGAAGGACATGTAATTTGTCTAATAGCTAGGTGGTTTTGTATGTATTAATAACGGGACATGCAATTCTGCCTCCTGTTCTTGCTAATAACTGTATCACAATAGTGAGTTGAGAAAGTAAATTGCAGAAGGCACAAGTATGTATTAAGGTAATGGGCTTAGATGCTGCTTGTTTCCACTGGCATGGAATTTGTCACAAATTCTGTGTTTGAGAAATGCTGTTGCTCCTCCTAACTGCATCCAGTACATCTGCTTCATGGAAATTCAAATAAATTGGTGGTTTGGACTTTCTTCCATTACCAAATTTACATTAGTCACTTGCAAAGGTTTTGTCCTAGTGAAATAATCTCAAGGCAAGGGACTGCCTTAGGCCTTCTGCTTCTAGTATAGACAGGGATCCTCCTGATCCCTACTGTTGGCTTTCCTGTGCTTTGCAAAGCCAAAAATTTCATCCAGTGGCTATCAAGACTCTTAGACCTCTTACATGGCTTGTATCAGAATCTCATGCGTATATCAGACATGCTAAAGCAGCCCAGTTTAATCATCAGGTCTCCAGTCCTACTTCTGTTCACTGGGTTAGTCCTAGCCATAGCAGTCCATGGAAAAATCTATTCAGTGCAGTAGCCATCCGAAATGTTACCTATTGTGATGAAGAATACTAATTAAAAAAAAAAAAAAGTTTTAAACCAAGAGGGAATGGATGAGCAATGAAATGTTTTAACACAAAAAACCTGTAAGATAGTGTGTTAGTCTGTTTCTTTAAGAGTGAACATGAACTCCTTGTCTACAACAACCTTAAACGAATAATTGCAGTCAATTCAAATTCTGTTAGGATTTTTTTTTTTACCTAACTTGCAAAATAAAACAAACCAACCCTCTGACCTCGCCAGGTAGATGCTGAAAGGGGCCAGCTACTCACAAAAGCAGTCACTGATTTTGCTTCGTACTTACCGTGCCATGTGGAATCCCCAGTTTCTGTGGAGCCATGCTTTGCCAAAGTGCAGCGAGGATGACTGGCATTAGCCAGCAAAAGCCCTGCTCATCCCAGCACTGTGAGCGTTTCTCCCTTGCCACTGCCACTCCCTTCCATTTGGTCTTGTCCAAGCAGATCTGAACTTAACCTGCTTTTGTGGTTGCGGTTCCTGAAGTCTCAGCAATTCCGCAATCGTCAAGAGCTTTCAAAAAAACGCCTCTCTGCCCTTGACCATGTTTAGTTGGTGTAAATCATACCCAAACAGCAAATTTATGACCAGGTGACCTGTCTGCTCAGAGGATAAAACAGAATGTGAAGTCTTTTAAAGATACACTAAATTCCACCATGCTGCAGTCACTGTTTTAGACAAGGAGTACATTTTGATTTAGACATCATGTATATAATCTATGTAGATACAAGCTGTAATAGTCCTGTATGTACTATATATGTATATTACTATCCCAAAAGCACATTTTTAAAGAAAAAGTTGCGTGCTGTGAAGAATTACATTGGTCTATGCCGCTAGGTAAATACCTTGTTCCAAGTGGACTATGGTTTAGTACAGCTGTTACCAGTGAAGGACAAATTTAAGGCCGTTCCCTAGGAAGAAGTTCTTTTCTCCTAAGCATCACCCAACTAATTCTAAAAGAAAATTTACTGCTTGTAGTACCAGCACTACCTCCAAACTCCAGTCCTTGAGCACTTGCATCTACGGCATATATTCAGTAGTGCCTTCATCTCCCCTTCATGCACAACAAGGGTAACACCACCATTTTGCTGTCTGTGCCCAGCAAGCCCACACTCTTCTCTCACTTGCTCAGCTACAATATTATTTATTATACCTACCTCTTTTCACGTTTTGCAAGTGAATGTTTTTGCAGTGCTCTGAATTTAATTTTTTAATTGTATCTTGTCCCTTTTTTTCCATGCTACGGTAGTCATCACAGGTTAAAAATAAAAAAAAAAGACAAAGCAGAATTTGGTCTTTCTGTAAGGCGGTTTTAAGATGGAGCTATTTCTCAGAATTCATCTTAGGCCAGCAGTTTCCTCTCAGGCTCTTCAGGTCTCTACCTCTCTCTGATGTAAATTATTCAGAGTACAATTCCCAGCAGATTGATTAAACCAATGCTTATCGTTCAGACTAAATGACAGGTTGCTCTGCAATGATTTCTTTGCTGATCTCAATTATAAAATGTGGTTTACGGCCTTTTAGGGGATAATGGTCCTTCACTGGCATTTTCAGGATCACAATTTACATGTACAATGAAGAGACTTTCTTAAAAACTCTAGGTATGTATAGATGGGAACTGGGGTTTAATGTATTGATCTGTGATAACGTAGTTTATCCATTAAAATCCATCTGGAAGAGGACTCTGTATGAAATATCTTTAATATATGTTACCTTTTCTGTTAGCAATTTTTAAAGTTTGTTTCTAAATGTTAATTTTGTTAAATTGCTATGCTCAAGCATGCCTTTCCTCAGATTGGCACTTACTTAAAAAGCAAATTTAACACAAAATGTGGCTTTGAGAAAGCTGGTTGTTTTCCAGTCCTGTCTTTATTCTAAAATATTGATTATTAAGTTGAGCATTTTCCCACTGTGTGCCTTTAGCTGTTACTAAGGTAACTGACTTTTCAACCGTTGTTCCTCTGAAACAAGTGTTAAAATGTGGGAATATTTTATTGTTCTGTCATAAAAATTTGTCTGTGGATTTTTAGGTCTGCTTATAAAATCTCACTCTGAGGAGGTCTGCAAAAACACTTTGAAGTTCTAGGAAAAAAACAATACTGACTCTTACTGATTTTTGTATGTATAATGTAGCTCAGAAAAGTACTATTGGGGATAAAAAGAAAAAAACAACAAACACCTAAAAAAACAAATCACACAAAACACCATCACTACAAAACCAACTCTTCAAAGGCAAGTTCACGCATCTGCCATCTGGTCTACAAGAAACATCCAGAACAATGTATGTGCTTCATTTTCACCAAAAACTTGCTTTGTTTTTTTTTTTTTCTTTTTTCTTTCATTGGCATTTTGTAGCTGAGGTTGCTTATCTTTCAGCTTGTAAAGCTGTTGTAGTAGTTGACTGTAGAAAACAACGTTAGACCTCAAGACTGAATTAATACAATCTTACATCATAAGCATTTTTTGCTCATGCGATTTATTCCGTTGTATCTAAAAGTATGAGCGAAACAGTAACATGTGGGCGTGTTTCAGAGTTTAAGCATAGTGGCTGCCTTTCCTGATACTGCAACTTAAACGCTGAAATCACACCACCACCTAAAGTCTTTGCAAGGTATGACCCTCCATTTGTGTGATTTGGAAAAGATACAAGTGCAAAAGATGCACTTGAAAGAACAGGTCATTCTCCTCCATTTTCAATAGTAAACGAACAAAACTGTGCAAACCTATTCTTTCAGACCATATTTAACTGAAAATTAGCATTCTGTCATTGCATATAAATATGATTAATTAAAGTTAATTTCATGAACTGCCATGAACCTTCTTCCTCCAA
Organism: Strix uralensis; assembly: GCF_047716275.1. Taxonomy (NCBI): domain Eukaryota; kingdom Metazoa; phylum Chordata; class Aves; order Strigiformes; family Strigidae; genus Strix; species Strix uralensis. Next base: position 99,833,208 of record NC_134012.1, on the reverse strand, counting down.
CTTTGTTGATTCACATATGTATTACAGTTATAAATTGATTTTTTTTTTTTTTTTTTTTGCCTGGAAGAAGTTCTAGCAATGTAGATGTTAAGCAAAACAATCCGGAGGACATATTCTCCAACGAGTACACAATTGATTTCAAAATGTAAATGCCAGTTAACAAAAACTTTCAAATTAAGTTGAAATTAGATGAAACACCAAATTATCAAAAAATGTGCTACTACAGTGCAACGTCTGTTTGTTTGAGGGTTTTGTGAAGTCTCATTACGTTAACAAGCAGAAGCTATGTATGCTCTCAAAGAAGCTGAATGATAGACAGGAGTGAATACTCAAGATGAAATACTACTGCTTATAAAGTATTTTTCCATTTTGAACAAATCTGTAAACTACACCTTTTTAGGAGAATGCTTGTAATAGTCACTGTAATATTCAGCTGTGGATAAAAAAATTGTGAAATAAACACTTTTGAAGAAATTGTGACTTTTGGTCAAAAATGGGGATGTTAAAAAATAAACCTTTCAATGTTTACTTCTATGTATTGGAAACATTTCTATTTTAAAATTAAAAAGGACTTTGCAAACACAAATGAACAGTCTCAAAGCTTTTACTTAAGAATTTTAAAGTTTTAGAAGTTATAACTTAATTTCAGAGGTGCTTAAATATTGCGAGCTAATTAGAAACCACGTGGGGTACCTTATGTCCATGAAGGCGGTTGCAAATGAATGGAGAGGACGGGATGCGGTGCCAGCCCTTGTGCATGGGCTTAAATAAGATTTAGTCAGTGGCAGAGAAAGAAAATACAGTAAAACCCTCTGCTTTTTTTTAAAGACAAAGTTACATATTGCTGTACATTCACTGATCTCTAGATTCATGAAATCATTGGAATTACATAGGGAAAGCAGTTGAAAGATTTTATTTTTTTTTAATCAAAAATGGGATTGCTTGCAGGAAAACGTTTTTTTCTTCTATAAAAGTTATAAAACCTAGACTGCATCAATGAAGACATATGGCAACTTTTATCTGGACACAAAAATTTTTATTTTTTTATTACTGTCCTGATCCTCCCACCTTCTGCCAGACCATCTGAACGGTTCCCCTAAAGTTTTTATGCACATAAATCATACTTCAACATGAATTTTCAACCACCAGAACTGTGACGGGCTCTTTCTATGCCTCCCCTACGCCCAACTGGGAGGTTGCAAGGGAGAGGGGACATGAAGAAGACCACGAGGCAAGTCCTACTCTTCATCCAAGCCCAGAAACGCCGAAACTTGGAAACGGGGGCAGCGCTGGGCCAACAAACCACCATTAAAACCCCCGAGGCGGCGTCCGGAGCGGGTGGGGGGGTGTGGAAGGGGGGGCGTGACTTCTCGTCGTGAGGGAGGGGAGCTGCCCTCAGGCCTCCCCGGGCCGCCGCCCGCGGGTCTCAGGTGCTTTACCCGGCGCAAGGGTCCTCACCGCTCCCGCGGAACTCGGCTTGCGCAGTGGCTACTCATCATGGACCGCGGCGAGGAGGCCCCGGAGACGGGCAGAGGCCGCAGCGGGCCCGCTTGGCCCGCCGCCGCCGCCCGGGGCCTACCGCCGCCGCCCGGGGCCGCCATTGCTACGGCAACGCCGCGCCGCCCGCTCGCCGATTCGCCAAAGCCCGCGCCGCCCTTTCCAGGCGAGGGGTGGGGGGATGGCGAAGAGGGACAAATCAAATCGAGTAGAAGTGAAGTGGGGGAAAAAAAAAAAAAAAAAGAAAAATTAAATGGATTAAAAAGCGCTACTTGGGTGTGCCCGCCCCCTCCGCCCGCAGCGTGGCGAATGTGCGGCGGGTGAGGCGCGGCTGAGGGGGAGCGGCGCGGCCATGGCGCTCCTGCGGGGTGAGGCCTCTGTCAGCCCGCGGCGGGGCGGGCGCCGTGTGAGGGGCAGCGGGGCCCCTCCGCGGGGGGTGGTGTGCCCGCCGGTCCCTGAGGGGGAGCGGGGCGGCTCCGTGCGGGCGGGGAGGCTGGGCCGGGTCTGAGGGGAAGGTGCGCGGCCCTGCGGCCCTTGTCCCGGCTGGGAGCGCGTGATACCCGTCGGAAAATCCGCAGTGGAGCCTGTGAAGCCGTTCCTCTTTCTCCGGGGGGGTTTTTCCTCCCCGCTCTCTGGTCCGTGCCGTTGTCAGCATCCGCGCGATAAACAGCTGAAAAAACCCGCGGCTTTTCAAAAAAAGCACTGATCTGCGTGAAGGTGCAGAGGGTGGAGAAGGGGCACGCGGTGTCGGTCGCAATCTTCTCTGTTCTGAGCACTGTTTTATGAAACAATAATAGTGTCTGTCTTCCAGCCGTGCTTATGGTGCAAACAAACCTATAGCGAAAGGTGCGTATATATGTCCAAAAACTAGCCATGGGTGTGTGCGGTGACTAGAAGTGACACTTGAAGTGTCAGTGACTGGAAGTTTGTCATATCCAGCCCCTGCCTGTGTTAGCACTAAGAGCGCAGGACAAACTCTGTGCGGTTCCTGCAAGTCTTTTATGTAAAGAAGTACTTTAGGAGGCTTAAATTTTGTGTCTCTTAAAAATGAGATCATTAGCACTTTAATACCTGATCTTGTTGAAGAACAAAACTGAAATTTGTTGAAATAGGGCTCTTCATCTATTTGACAGTGCTTTGCTACTTAACAGAGTGTACCTAAATAACATACGTGTAAGTCATGGTTTGAGGTTTCAGTGCCAGAAGCGTGTCTAGTCAGTGTTGCAGTAATTCCGTATTTCTCTGCTGAGCTGGATAATGCAGAGAGCAGCTTTGCCTGTTTCAGGATCTTCTCTCATCTCTTGCCACAGTGTTTTTCATGCACTGTTCTTGCTCCTTGAATTTTTTTGAGGTTAATGATTGGTTTTTTAGGCCTTCAAAATAGGATCTGATGAACAAATATTTTCATACCAGCTGCGTTTCAGAAATGTTGGAGGGTGAGAGAATGTTTCAGACCTATAATTGCAGATCCCCAAAACCAGTTTAAAAGATGGTTTGAGTATTTGGTAAGGACTCAGAGTGACCTTCGTTTTCTAGCCCCAAAACTTTCTGGATCCCTATGCGTTTGGTAGTATTCTGCTCTTATCTGGTGTTTATCACCTTGGAAAATTGCAGAGACTCTGGAAGTCTTGCCCTGGTAGTGTAGGACGGTACTAATTAATGGAGACTTAGGAAGAGCTCTCAAAGTCTACAGAGTCCTTTCTCAGGCTTCAGACACCCCTTGTTGCCCCTCCCAAAGTTTTGTGGAGGGAGTAGCATTTGTAGATGTCTCTCCAATCTAGCAAAATTCAGTAGTCTGTGGAGTAATAACACCCTTAGGGGAGCGGCTCTGTGGTCAGTTTAATTCAGCATGACATCGCTGCTCGGAAAGGTCGTGCTTCACCTTCTTCCCTTGCTGGTTCAGTCCAGCCTTCTCTCTTAGTCTGGAATTATGTTTTATTGAGCAGCCAGAAGGTGAACTCAGTCACAGAACTGATCGAAATGAAAATTAGCCCCTCGTTTTCCACTGACTCTGGGATGGTCTCCAGCTATACCACAGCTTTGGCCCTGCAGTGCTGTTGTGAGGGAGTGGGCAGCAGTGAGCAGCCTCAGTGAAAGAACAAGAGAAACGTTATTGCGACAGGAAAGTTTAAGGGCAAAGTTCCGTCCTTGCCCCCAGACTGTTTGTTTGTAGGGCAATAGGGTGTATGTGATTCAGCAAATAATGTGGAAAGCCAACAACCTGGCCAAAAGGGAGGAGAACAAGTTCTTTTAGCTAGGTCAGGTCCGTGAGCTAGTCTGCAGCTAAGCCTTGTAATCAGCTGTTGTTGGCACAATTTTGGAGGAAACGGACGGGAATCAGGGGGCAGGAAGAGTGGTGGCAAACGAGTGTCAAGGCCCACTTTGCTGCAGGGAACATGAGATCACCCTTAAAAGAGTGAAGGGTCTTTTTTTTGCAGGTGTTGTTAACATTTAATGAAGACTAAAACAACATTCCATAAATTATTGTTAATACAATACATTTTGGATAGTTAAATGAAAACTACTAGTCTAAATTGAAGTCTGTCACCTGAATACTTAGTCCAGGGACTAATTCTGCAGTGACTGTATTGAACACGCCTGGTTTTGATAAGCAGAAATCAACTAAAGCATCCTCACCGTTGTTAAAAAAACTTCTAGGGCTTCACACCTTGTGTCTGTTAGTAGTTTTCAGCTTTTTTTGAAAAAATGGATACAACCAAAGTAAAAAAGGTTCAGTCAGTGGATTAGGAATTGTTTCAGGTTAAATTGAATTACTCGCTGGTATCAACTGAGGGATGATTAAATGAAGAGTGAAAAATGATGATGGATATAGCATACACTTCATGTATACAAGGGGTCAGTTCTGAGCGTTTGTTCCAAGCCTGGATACAGGACCTTCCCCACAGCACCAGCTTTGGTACTTTTCAGACCTCTGAATATTCAGAGGCCTCTCGAGATATATATTTTTAATGACTGTTCCTTCTATGCTTAAAAAACCTGAAGTGTGAGCTTGCTGGATGTATAATAGTTAGCAGCTATTTATTCCTTTGAGGAAGTAAGTTTTGCTTCTCACAGTTTTTGGGTAGTTACTGTGTCAGCACTACATTTTAAGGGAGCAGCAGTAGTGTGCTTAGCAGAGGCTTCCTTCTAAGGTCTTCTGGGTAGCCCAGAAAGTAGTCCATGGGCAGCATCAGGGTGGGAGGGGGTTAGTCTGTTTCTCTATCTTCATGGTTTTGAAAGCCATGTTGTTTTTTACATTCATCATCCCTATCCTTGAAGCTGTAATTCTTGCTTAGTCTGCTTCAGGGTATTTCCCAGGTGATCTTCTGAGCGTAGTTATTGCCTGTTTCGGATCTCAACATTGTGTTCAGTTCCTTGTCAGTGGAGCAAGCTTGACCTTCACCAGTTGGGAAGGTCATTTTCTATAAACTGTGCAGCCCGGGATGCAAATACATGAGAGAGAGAGAGGAGCACCCTCTCTCTGACAAACCAGCCGAGGAATATGGATCACACGGCCTCTAACAGAAGGCCCAAAAAGTGTTCACATGTAGCTTAAAGAACAGGCATTTTCATTTGCCTTCATTCTTAGATCTGTATATATCCTTCCAGTGTTACCTAAAATAACTGTGGATGCCTCATGGCAGCTGTACAAAAGAGCTATGTGAGCTCTGTTGTTTAACTGGGGGAAAGTTCACAGACTGCCTCCCACTTGTTTCTGCACGGAGAGGCAGAGAGGAGCAGTGGATAGGTGTTCAGAGACAGCTTCTCCCAAGCTGAAATTCATATAGACTCCTTCTGGCCGATGCATTTGTACACACGCACTTGTAAACACTTTCCTGTCAGTTGAAAACTGAATTTTCTTTCTCAGAAACTAGAAGCCTGATGCTAATGCAGTTTAGATGTCTTATATAATTCTGGAAATAATTTTGGTTAAGGAATGGTTTTCCTCTTAAGTGAAAGGTTAAAACATATAGAAAGTTTTTTGTTTTGCTTTTTTTTTTTTATTCTTTGTGAAAACTGTTTCAGAGTGTAAGCCAAAAATCTGCTGAGTTTTCTAGGATGAGGTAATGGCCTCTTTGTTTTTTTAGAACTGTTCCTCATCTGACTATTTCACAGGTGTCCACTGTGGGATTTCATGGATATTATTTTCACACTTTTAGTGCGCTAGCACTAATATCTGATGTGATGTGGCAGCCTTCTCTGTCTGTCTGGTATCCTAAAAAACTGTTGGGTTTTGGTTTTTTTATTTCAAAACTCTTTGTGGAAAAGACGTATTTCTGGAATCTTTCCAGCTTTTCTCTCTGACCATTAATTCTGCATACCTTCTCTATCTAAAGTGCTTCTATATCTCATTTATCGTGTACGGCGTGAGTTCACATTGCCTGTATTTACAAACCTTGTGAGTTTAGGATGTTACGCAGTTGAGGCTGACTTGATGACTTTCTGTTTGTTTGATTCTGTACATCTGGATAATTTTTGCTTCTGTTGCAGGTGTATTCGTTGTTGCAGCAAAGCGAACTCCTTTCGGGACCTATGGAGGTTTGCTGAAGGACTTCACAGCCACTGATCTGACAGAACATGCCGCTCGAGCAGCGCTGGCTGCTGGCAAGGTCTCTCCTGAGATCATTGACAGTGTCATCGTCGGCAGTGTCATGCAGGTTGGTGACGTGGAGAATTGACTGGTCAGTGATGATTTCAGTTGTCTCCTTCAGTGTGGTCTTATAGTGAGTTACCTCTGTTTTGCAGCCAAGAATAAACGAAAGGGGTGGAAATGAAATGGGTAAGTAGTGTTTATAGTGTAGAGTTTCCTGTTCGTGTTTAAGGGACATACCCTGCATGATTTGTGATACTACTGGGGGCAAGGCTTAGCTTTCTTTTTTAAGTACCAAAAGTAGTTTAACCTAGGACAAACTGATTTTCTGAAAAGAATTGTGGATTCATTAAAGGGTTAGTTGCTAATCTCTGGTATATTTTTTCCTGTTTTCATGACTTGAGCTGTGGAACTCAATGATTGGTGAGTTTTCACTGATTGTATAAATCCCTTTCTTTCTGGAGACTGTAACTGATTTGAGCCCACTTAACTTGAGGTTTCTAGATAGAATTTTTTTGAGTGAATATGAGTTTACTTTCAGACGAAGGGATGCATGCCTCAACTGGCAGAGACATTTGGACAATCTTATCGTTTCCAGAGCTCTTGTGATGTAGGTGCTATTGCATGCAGGGCACCAGCATTGCAAAACTGCAGTATCCGCATACCTAGATTAGGATCTGTTTTAGGCAAGACAGAAAAGAGCATTTCTGGTTTGGTTTTGTTTTGTATTCTGGCTTCACCATTATTAAAGGTAGGCAGTCTTATTTTGCATTGAGTGTTTCAAGGGTGCAGAAGAAACAAATACCCAAGAACTTTCATGATAAGTGAACAAATGTGCAGTATTCCTTCTTAAGGATTTTCAACCAAAAGAGAAGCTTTTGATTATTCTGTCTCCTACAGCTACCATCTCAGCTTTCATTCAGTTTTTTAGGTTTTGTAAGTACTGTTTGTGGCCTAGGAAAAAAAAAAGGTTGCTGCATCCAAATCTCCTTTAATGCTTTCACATAAAAAATAGTAGTATTCTAATTAAAAAAAAAAAGTCTTTTCATGTTGAAATTACTTTTCTTTTCCTTTGCATCATACTTCCCCGTCCCAGTAGATTTTTTTAGTCCTGGATTCCTTTTAAATACTTAATATTATATGTGTATAATATGTATATAAGTATTATATGTACATATATACTTAAGTATTATATGATTAAGTTTAAATAACTATGAATGTATGACCATTTTAAGCTCTCCTTCTTCAGCAGAATTGTCTTGATTAATATGTTTTTTCTGAACTTGCATTGTCAAGTAGTGTTGTGTACAAAACTTTGTCTTTATCGTACATACTAGCTTAGGGCGTGATCCCCAAGAGCATAAGTGTTCTCTCTGTTTGGAAAAGATCCATTACAAACCTTTAGTGGTGCTGTTACGGTTTTTTATTCTGTACCTGTGCTTGCCATCATCTGCTGACTCAGTAGTTGAAATGCAGAAGCCTAATCATTTTTGTTTCATCTCATGTGGGAGCCTGGTTTATTAAAGGAGCAGGTTCTGAAGCAAACTGCTCTGTGTGCAGTACTTTGCTTTTCAAATAGAAGTCTGATATAACCATCTTTGAAAAGTTTGGAGGAATGAGACTTTATTGTTTGAAGAGGCCAGTGTCCAGCTAGAACATCAGAGTTACAAAATTTTGCAAAGTGGATAGGAAGCAGCAATGGCATCTCTGCATTTTCCACACTGTCTGGTTTTGGGGGGCCTTCCCCTGTTAGTCTGAGCAATTTTAATTTAGCTTGAAATAATTACTGCTTACCAGTCAGGATCTGGTCTTATGTCAGTCTGTTGTGTGTATGCTGCTTTGAAAATAAGAGTTAAGGGAAAAGGGAAGACTATTAAGTTGCTGACTTCAGTCTTCACATCTGTAGTACCGTTTTTGGCCTGATGTCTAGCTTTCATGACACAGAGTTTCTTTAAAATGCATATTAAGACATTGGCCCTTTTTGATCATACGGGATGGTGGTTCTTTGAAGTGAATCAAAGTGCTTCTTATGACTAGTAGGGTTTCTGTTGAACATAAATTATCCTCTGTCAGTGATGCAATTACACCATTTTCAAGACTTTTACTTTCCAAAGAAATTGGAGTGTAACAAAACCTCCTGTTTGTTATGTCTGCAGAGCTCCTCAGATGCCATTTATATTGCAAGACATGTTGGTTTACGTGTGGGAGTTCCTGTTCCAGTTCCAGCCCTCACTGTCAACAGACTTTGCGGCTCTGGTTTCCAGTCTATTGCCAGTGGATGTCAGGTACAAAGCACTTTTTTTTTTTTTTTTTTTTTTCCTTTCTTTCTGTATTAGCTGTAACTTTTATCAGGCTGTTAACATGAGAGAAAAGATGTGTGTAGAAACGTGTATTTCATGTTTGGGATGAGTCTTAGCATGGATTTTTAGCTACCACTGGTAGAGACTTCCTGTTGTCCTGCATGGTTATGTGCAGGAAGTCAGCCTCCACAGTGCCATATTTTGTGGCTGGTTTTAAAAATCATCGTTGTAGCTATTTTGAGTTTAATATAAGGAATGCAATGAGTGTTACCCAGTGAAATAGAGCTCAGCTGTGCAGTAGTTGCATTCTGTGATCCTGTCTGTACAAACTGTGATTACTGGGCATCAGAACCACAACAGGAGGCTTTCATCTTCTGATCATTGTTTATATTCTCACCTAGCTGGCTATGTAAGCAGCAACCTGTGCTTTTTAAGTGTGTTTTTGTTCAAAGATCCAAACCCTCTTACGGGTTAGATAATTTATAGCGTCACTTCTTTTAAAATAGAAGAAAGTCAACTTCTCTTTGAGCGGTTGGCCAAAACCACTAAGATGGTACAGTGATTTTTATTTCATTTGTTCATACAGACCAGTGGTCTAGACTTTAGAAAATTAAAGGGTATTTTATGAATATTTCAGCAACCACATAGTTGTGTTTTGTATTTTTTTTTTTTAAAGAAAAAGTTGCCATTGGCTAGAGAATTATTTTAGGTCTGATCCTCTAGAGGAAAAAATGTAGAAGACAGTGTAGAGTTAAGGTTACATATTTACAGTAATATCTGTCTGGCTGTTTTTTCTGCTTTCTGCAAAGGCTACGCATACGTTGGCCTACACTGAAAAAATGTGTTGGAGAATTTGACCACTTACCTCAGAAGTGTGGTTTTGAGGTCTTTTCCAAAGATGCCATTTCATCAGCTAATGTTCCTACATTTCTCTGGCACACAACAAAGCTGCAGCTTCTGTTCTGAGCTGCTTAAATGTGCACAAAGTTTTTTGTAATTATAGAAAGCATCTCAGCACATATTACTACAAATCAGTCACACTAATTATTAACTAGTCATCTCAAATGCATATCAATGTAATTTAATCTGCTTCCGTTCCAGTACATAAATAACCTTAACTGTCCAACTGAGTGAATCACTTCAAGAATTTAGGAATTGGGGCTTTTAGGTTCTGTGAGCTTTGCCAATGACAAAATAGTGCATTTTGGGGGTTTCTTTTGGCAACTTACCTGACTAATGTTTTCTAAAATGATTTCCCATTTTTTTAGAGTCGTAAGGTCTCATTTCAAGCTTTGAGGTTTAATTTGTGTTCCTGTTCAGAAGATCAGGAGCTAAAAAAAAAACCAACCAAGCTCAACCATGTGTGAACCTAACCACACAAGCATGAAGATGCTTAATGGCTTTGCCCTCTGTCCTGTCATACATGTACACCCATATTCTCTTCCTCCCTCACTGATACAATCATTCCTTGCTGAAAGGAGGAAGAAGGAACATGTAATGAAAGAGACAGACCCAATCTTAATAGAAGGGTAAAGCCTTCATAAATATACACATGGCTAAGCTTGAATTCATTTTCTTTGTGTGGCTTTGTAGGTGAGGAGGTTCTAAAATGGTTGTTATTGTCTTGCAAAACCAGCAGAGTAAATACTAGATCTGTTTTGTTTTTCTGTTAACAGGAAATTTGCCTTAATGACTCAGAAGTTGTTCTGTGTGGTGGAGCTGAAAACATGAGCCAGGCTCCTTATGCAGTTCGAAACATTCGATTTGGAACCAGATTAGGAGCAGAGCTCAAGGTCTAGTACTCTTTTACTTTTTTTTTTCCTCTGAATAAAGGCATGTTTACAGAGCAATGTAAAGTATCAGGCCTGTAGACACAGTATCCTTGCAAATGGAATTATTGGAGATCCAGATTTAGTTGTTCGAAGCATTTATCCAGTATAAGGTTCAGGCAATTTCGTTAAGCATGCCAGTTTTCTAGCTTTTCCAAAACTGTATTTGAATTACTGTTCCCTGTTAAACATATCAATAAACTCTTAGACACAAAGCTTAGTTCACTTGGTACATCCCATCGAAGTACTGTATGTAATATAAAAACTTTTCAGAGGCTGTGAAATAGAGGCATACACAGTTCAGGTAAAGCTAGTAAGGCTAGCAATGGGTAGATAGACTGGTAAAGAACATGTATATCTCCAAGTTGTAAGCATCTCTCAGTTCTAAAACTTGAAGTTAAATCCATTGACAGATAAGTTATTTTTACATTTTCTTCTGAAGATAAATCCTTAGTGAATACTGCGGGAAATTTGCAGCAGGATCCAGTTCTGCTCTGATAATTACCATTCACTCGATCATAACCAACATCAAAATGCTAAATTAGGATATTTCAGTGTTTCAGCCCTTTGTTTTTTGTACACCATTTTCCCAGTGTGAAGGTGGTGAATGTGAAGTATACTTGACTCTGTTCTGTGAATCTGTGTGGCACTGTGACTGAGCCTCAGTTCCTACAGAGAACACCTTGTATGTGGAGGTTGCTGATACACCGAGTTTCCACAGGTGCCACTGGGTTCTTCTCGTGAAGAGAATTACTCAGTTGCAGGTGAATGAGTGATTTATCTTGCAGCACTTTACTGGTGACAGAGATGACAGAACCCATCTGGACTGACTGGGCTTGCCTTTATCAGGTTAAGTGAAGCTAGTGTTGCGTATTTTCTCACCTGAGATGTTTTACCCTCAGAAAATTTTGACTGAAGTAAGGTGTTTTCACCTAACACTAGAGAACAAGCCAGAGAATCAGTATGTTGCTGTGCCTTTTCACAGTTCCTCACCTTTCCTTCTTGGTAACTAGAAAGACAGGTGTGTTTTCTCATAGGTCTTGAGTAAATAATTCCTGCAGCAGTGAAATACGCTGAAATGCTAAGAATCATAGGCTTTTCCCAAACCTCTCAGGGCCACATGTGATTGGAAAGAACCACACTAGAGCACAGTGTAGATTAACTAAAATAACACACAAGAAATTGCATACTGGTTTGCTGTGTAATAAAGTATCTGTAGGTAACCTGAGTTAATTTTACAAGAGACACTAGTTTCCAAGAGGCTGCTGAATCATTAGAAACTGTCAATAATACATGTTAATATTGCTGTGCTCTATGATTTTTCTTTTCATAATGTTCCATGCAGTTGGAAGACACGTTGTGGGAAGGTCTAACAGATACGCATGTTAAAATACCTATGGCAGTTACAGCTGAAAATCTGGCTGCAAAATACAACATCACGCGAGAGGACTGTGACCGATACGCGTTCAAAACGCAACAGAGGTGCAAAGCTGGTTAGTAAATTTAGGAATGGACGTGTTTATATGATACTAGTTTCAAATCTAGTTAGTTTTAACATCGATTCAAAGTATTCTTAAGTTTTGTGTAGCTGGTGCATCTTGGTGTAATTTGTCTTTTGATTTGCCAATACTGTATTTCACGTTTTTTTTTCCCCTGGGATACAAGTAGCCCACTCCTAGGGGGTTTGACTTTCAATATACTGAGTCAGGTGTTATGCCTACCAGCAGCTTAAGTAACGAGCCCCTTTCCACTGGCTTGCTGTGTCTTCCTCGTGGACATTCAATAGCCGTTTGAGCAGTGAATGCTGTTGGCCTGTCACATGCCACCTCCTGCATGCCTGACTCCCTTCCTTTCTTTCCTCTCCACTGCAGAGCAGTCCTCTCCCACAGCAACCCACACCCTTCTTGCATTGCCAGCATGTGCTATAATTGATAAAAATCCATTTTATTTCTTTCGCAAATCATATGCTATTCTACAGCCCAGGAGCAGTTAGAGCAGATGGAATCTGAAGAGGGGGATATTTGTTCAGGACCTGTGTTTAAACACAGTTCATCTTATTCCACACTAAAGACAGAGTCCTGTGGCTAATCACGAGAGAAGAAGGTTTTGTAGACTTTATTTGGAAAGTTCAGAGGTAGCTAAACAACAGCAGATATGGCAATTTCAGTGCCTTAGTTTTAAATCCCTTAGAGTTGCATTTGTGGAATGATTTGAAGTGGCTAGGAGTTCAGTTTTGGGAGACAGGAGTTTTGGTTTTAAATCTGTGTGTTCATATCGACATTGTGGACACAAAAGGTAGCGTTTAGTTGCCTGAATATTGACATCTAAAGTCATCTTAGGTGATGTGGCTGGATGCTCTTATGGGCGTCTTCGATACCCACAATGTCTTGAATTGCCTCAGGTTGTTTAGGCAGGTGAATCTTGTTCTAAGATCATGACTGTGAGACCCGTGGAGGAACACCTTGGACAGGATTTTAATTTATATATGGTAGCTTATGCTGGTTATCAACAGAGAAAACGTGGCTCAGAATCCTTTTCCATGTTCCCCTCTTAGTGAGATTTACATCTTCTTGGTGCTCTGATAAGTGACAGAACTGTAGAATAAAGCAACAATGCACGGGGATGTGTACCAAAAATAATGATTAAAAAAAAGAGTTCAGTTATTTAAAGCTGAAATAACACTTTAGTATTTGAGACTTTCTTTGGAGAAGTTTGAGAATGTATTTGTAGAGTTTTTGCCCAGTTTCTGAAAAAAAAAAACCCAAACAATAAAACACCAGCCAGCCTATTTAAACAAAGTAAAGCATAAATAGTACTTTCCTGGAACTCTTGGTTAAAATAGAGCAAAAGTTGTGTGCACATGAAAATAGCATTATTGGTCATGCTGTGCAATCATCTTGATATTTTTATCAGAGTCCTTTTATTTTCCTTTTTGTGGTTGCAGCTCATGATGCTGGTTACTTTAATGCTGAGATGGCACCAATTGAAGTGAAAACGAAAAAGGGGAAAGAAACTATGCAAAAGGACGAGCATCCAAAACCCCAGACCACTCTGGAACAATTGGCAAAACTCCCATCTATCTTTAAAAAGGATGGCACGGTCACTGCTGGGAATGCTTCAGTGAGTACGTCAAAGCCTTGGGTTATGAAAGTGTCACCTCTGAGGTTCTCCAAATTTATTGTCAGTGTATTTGTCTCACTGAGCCACCTTTGGCTGTCAGCCGTGTCTCCTGACGAAAGCGATTTCTAATTCTGCAGTTGAGTGCCCCTGGTTGACTGTTTCAGCCCCAAGATGGCAGGGGGATCCTTTAGCCTGCTCCTGTGTCCTAAAATTTAGTTCTGTGTCACTGTTCTTTTAGTGAGAGATTGACACTTCCTCATCAACCTTGAATTACACAGTCGATACCTGCAGTGGCTGTGTAGAATTAGCCCTTCTGCTTTTTTTTGGGGGGGCAGTGATTGCTGAACATCTGCTTTACAAATCGTGCATTATATTAGTGGGCATGCTGCTGCTGCTCATCTTTGTACCACAGTTAGTATCCTCTCTAGTCCAAACCACATTTTTCTCTTACCCAGAGAGTCTGGGTGCATAGCAGCATGTCACTACAGACTGTTCCTCTTACAGTCGTTATCTCAATCAATTGATTAATGTTCTTTGGGCCAGAAGGACCACTGTGATCATATAATCTGAATTCCTGCCTAAAATAGATCATAGCCACAGTAAGTATGGGTGTCTCTAAAGCATCTTTTATAATTAATAGTACAGTTATCCAATATTAATAGTGTTCTTGCAAGTCTACAGAATGATGTTTGCAGTGTAAGGGAGAATTTAAGTGGTAAAAAGTATTTTACTTTCCTAAAATATTGAAATTAATTAAACATCTATATTTAACTTTCTTTCACAGTCCACAGAATAGTGAAAGACTTGTGGCTGTTTTGAATAAACACTAATACAATTGCTAAATGTTAGAAATAGTGTCTTGGACTCAAACTTTTTTTTTGAGGGGCATATTTATTTTAAAGCGTGGGGTTTGGGTTTTTTTTGTTTGTATCTTCTCCACTAAGAATGCTTTTCTCTCTTATTGCAAGGGGGTGTGTGATGGAGCTGGTGCAGTCATCATTGCCAGTGAATCAGCACTTAAAAAGCACAGCCTTACTCCTCTGGCAAGAGTAGTAGCCTATCACTCATCTGGCTGTGACCCTTCCATAATGGGCATTGGTAAGTTGCAGTAAAGCACTTTATTTTACAGCACCAAGCAGCATTAAAATACTCTTGTGTTGGGCGTTCTCAAGGAAAGAAAGGGAGGCTGCAGTGTGCTGAGTCTGGTCGCTCTGAAGACATTTGTGTGGCTTACTACAGGGAGACTGTTGGTTGCACTGCGTCAGCCCATCCCTCTTACACAGAGGGACTGACTTACTCCTCAGTTTGACTGAAAGGATATGTGCAGTGCCTGACCCGTAGCATTAGCACTGAACTGTAGTCTCCCAGGCACCTTTTTTTTTTTTCTTTTTTACTCTCTGTTAGTAAGTCAAGAGAACAGTCACACTCTCAGTGTTTTTTTAAAACCAGTTTTCTCCTGAAATTCACTGTAGTTTCCTGTGAGATTTAAATCCCTTTATTAAATGTGTAACTATGAGTTGACTTCCTCACCTCTTGCTGAAGAAATATTAGCTATGTGTACACCTTCAGCAGTTACTCAGTTGCTCAAGCTAAGATTGGATTCCAGGATGCACATCTGTTCAGGTATTATTTTGGCAAACCAACTACTTCTCTTTTTTTGTTAGTCCTGTATTTTATGCTTCCTAATCAAGTAGCTGTTAACACAAACAAACCCTCAAAGCAATCCAGACACCCCAGGATTTTTCCCTTCTGTTTATTTTGTAAGCAGCATTGTATCCCAGCATTGCCTTTCCTTTCTGTCACTCTGTTCAGAGAAGTCATTGTTGACTGGTTCCATGTGTCAGTAGAAATGCAAATGAAGCATTGTCAGATTTGTTTTCTTGATCAGACTATCTGACTAACACAACCTTCAAAGCAAATGTAGAGGGAGGATTTTTTTTTCGCTAGACTTCATGCTGTCATTGTGCTTTCTAAACTAGCCCATTCTTTCTAGGTCAGGCAACTCTTTTAGCTTGTTTAAAAACTTCATAAATCATATGGAGAAACAGTTAGTATCCTAACTCCTTAACACCACAGCTTGTCCCCAGCATCTCAAAAAGACCAGATGAGATTCATTGACATGACAGCAGCAGATCTGAGAACGGGAGCTCAGACTGAGCAACTGCCCTTTCACATACTGATAGTGATAGGGAGTCTTGCCTCACAATGTCTAGTGAGAGAATTCATTATTTTAAAAAGAGAAGGGGGGGCAGAGGGGGCGGGAAAAGTCTGCTTGGCTGTCATTAAAGGTCTTTGTATTGTCCACATGAGACCCTCCCATTACTCTCACGCGTAACAGGCATACTAAAATCCATCCGTAATGAGATGCATTTGGAGCCTAGTATTAAGCTGCCTGAGACTTTCCAATAATCCAGCTTTGAACTGGGCCCTTTCTTCATTTAATTTTTCTGTTTCTTCAGTCATTTACATATTTCTATGTTTTTTATTCTTTGAGCTATGAGTTGTCAATGCCATTTTTTGGTAGTGAGAGAGCATTTAGGGTTGTTAACGTTTTAGGATTGGGGATTTTTTTTGTCCAATGATCAGCTGCCATCTAACATCTCAGTATCTTTGTCCTACAAGCACATCTCTAATTAACCCTTTCAAATTCTCTTTGAGTGTCTCCTTTGGTAGCTGTGCTTTGAAATCTCCACTAGTGAATTATACTAGGTCATGTATGTCAGCTTTCTTCCAGAGAACAGTTTTATTGCCAAACTCTGTAATGTTCTCAAAAAAAAAAAAAAAAAATCTTACTGGCTTCAGCTGGCTGGGACCTGGGTCCAGATGAGCATTTTTAGTGTTAGGTTTTTTTTTTTTACTAGAAGGTTTTCAGGTAAATTATATAAAGAACACCAGAACAATAGTACCCGTAACTAAACACATGATCAGCAAACTCCAGAACAGCCTGTCTTTTTCTTTTTTGTATACCTGGAGGCTGCAAGTTTTGAGGAAAGAATAAGCTGAACCAAGAGTACTGGGAAGGAGAATGCCTCAAAACTGTCGTGAAGTTATTTTATTTGGCTGGGGACTGTCAGTTCTCTTGACTTGAAAGCTCTGCATGTGTTTACCAACATAGCTGTGCAGCACTAATGACACTCCTAATGTTCTCTGGTAGTATGCTGAGGAGACTGACAAATAGTTTTGAGATTAAGGAGTTCTTTTACCACCTAATAAAGCAGGTGAGTGGTGTATCCAGAACTCAGTGGCTGCACAGAGTCTCATGGGAGGGGATTTGATAAGGCTTTATGAAGCTACCCTATGTATAACATGTTTATAAGCCTGTATTTGTTTATTTTTTATTTAACTAAATGTGCATACGATTTCCAAATAGGCCCTGTGCCTGCGATTACTGAGGTTCTGAAGAAAGCAGGATTGGCCCTGAAGGACATGGATTTGGTAGAGGTGAGGAGTTTTAATATGAACAGTGAGGTTACTCCTGATCTTTTTAGCAGAAACATTCCACTCATACGTGTAGCCCCTCATCACAGGGTAGGTGTTTCTGTGTGTCTGGAGCCCACTGGTCTTAGCTCACTTGCCTGACCTCTGTCCGTTTAGTTTCTACCACACCATTGCACAGTCATTACAAAAATCTCAGGCATGTGGAAATTGAAAATGGTGTGATAGCATGCTGTGGAAAAAAAATATCCTCATGTGACCTGAGGTTTCACTCTGTTGGCTGGACTGTTAATGTTTTAAATCAGTCACGCTTCTCCATTTGTGACGAGGCCATTTTTTGTCAGAGCAATAGACTCTTCATTAACACATTGCATCAAAATATATGCACCTTTTTTTTATAAAATATACTACATATTTTCTTTTTATCACATGTGCCAGAAGGATTTGAATTTACATTGGGATGCCTGACAGTTTGTATGTTGTCTGAGTACGCGTTCGTAAATGTTTAATATTTTTCTCAATCAAAATGACCTGCAGAAGAAGCGCATCTCATTTAATCTTGTGTGAGCGCATGCTGCTGAGAGCTTGTGTGGAAAGTCAGATGTGAACAGTTGTATTGTTTCTCTGGTGTTTCAGGTGAATGAGGCGTTTGCACCTCAGTATCTAGCTGTCGAAAAAGTTTTGGGCCTTGACCCTGAAAAAACCAATGTCAACGGAGGTGCCATCGCTATAGGTCATCCTCTGGGTGCTTCAGGATCGCGGATCACAGCTCATCTAGTTCATGAATTAAGGTATGTCCGTAGCTGATGGCTGCTGGTCGTGAATGCAATACTAATGTATTTATGCCTGCAGAAGATCTTTAGCACGGATACTGCGTGACTGAAATCTTCTAGTCGACTGGCTTAAAACTCTCCTCACTAAAGTGTACTACTTTCTGAACAAATTTTTTAACCTTTGTGCTGTAGCCCCGGTCCTACAGCTTCCCTTGTATTCCATTCTGTCATCATTACAGGATTTTTTGCTTCCTCTAGATGTGATCTAAGCCCACAGCAGTCCCTGGGAAGGTTTCCTTTATTGAAATGGCCTTTGAGCAGAGTCTGTTCTTTCTTAACAGGGTGCATTTAAAAGGCTTTATCATCAACTTCTCTCTTCTTTAGTCCATTTTCATAAATTTTGACTCTTTTGGCTTGCTTGATATGCTTAGCACCATTTCAATCTGAATCTTCCTTTTTCCCCCCTCAGGGCAGAGATCGCTGTATCTTTTTGCTTGTACTTGCAGCACTCTATTAGCGTTCAACCATAAAGCCTCAGTTAATTTGCACCTTGCAGAAAACTGTTTCTTAAAGTGTGGCTGTAGAAAACTTAGCCTTTAAAAACTACCTTGACAATAAAATTATGTTTTACTTACGCCATTTTTATTATGTGTTGAAACCACAAGTATCCTGTAATGTCATTCCTTGCCATTTTGTGTTCCTAAGAACAGTATAACATACCATCTTTTAGATGTCAAAAGACTCAGACTTACAACTCCTTGTTATTCTACAGAAATATTTCAATATCAACTGAGGCTTCACGATATTCTTCTAGAAGAAGAACATACACATTCTAAAGCATCCATCTTGAGTAGTACCTGGCTGATAGCTAGTTTCCTTTCATAAAATCAGGACAACAGCTACTATGGTTTCATAAATGTAAATTGTTTTTACTGTTACTTTTTCTGTACAGGCGTCGTGGCGGGAAATATGCGGTTGGGTCGGCTTGCATTGGCGGTGGACAAGGTATTGCTGTTATCATTGAGAACACAGCCTGAGGGATTCTGGAGACTGCAGTGTCACCCAAATTACTGATTCGGTGTAAAGATGAGAAACTTCTGCCTTTTCTGACAATAATGCATCACTGTCTGCCTTCGTTTTGTGCCATTCCTGCAAGGTAAAGGAATAGCTGAGAAGTCTGAATTCTGAACAAAAAGATTCATTAATGCCTTTCTAAGTAAAGGAAGGGTAACATCAATATAATTTCACGCTGATGAAGTATTTTCTAAAAGCCTCTTTTCAATCAAAGTTAATGTATTTCTGTAGGCAAAATTCTTTTAATTTCCTGAGGGAATTGCCTGTCAAACTTTCACCAAACCTGCCTTAAAATAGCAGTCAGTGCAGCTTTTTAAGCAAGTATTGCTTAAACTGTTCTTATTTCAGCTACACTGCTGTCTGGCAGATATGCCTCTTTTATCATCAGGAAATGTGGAAATGGAATTTGAGACCTTCTGAAGTACATACTGATTGTAGAATGATGGCTATAATCTGTACCCTGCTGTTTTGTGAGGGAAAAGAAAATTGAGCGAAAGCTGAAATTTCCATTGTGCCTCCCAAAAGAACAATAAATATGACAGAAAAAAGGGCTTGGTGTTCATTTGTTTGTTTTAAAAGTAAATCACTTTGAGAATTGTTACTTTTGGTAAGTCAGTGTTTGTTTTTGGAGAGACCAAGTTTTTCCTGGCCCAGGAATAACTGGTGTTTACTAGGTAGTTTCTGGAGAGTTCTAGCAAATCTGCCAGCCTTCCAAGAAGGGGGGGTTGTCGCATCTAACTGTGTTGCTGCATGGTAACTGTATACATACAGCAACTCATTTCTTAATTTCCTCCTGTAGTATCATCCGTATCTCTTGGGTCACTTAACGCAAGGCTGTTCTTAGCTAATTTGAGAAGTGCACATCTGAGCAGGTTGCCTTGCCTCTCACAGGCAGTGGCCTTCGAGCTATGACTCATTTGACCTAATGCCCATGACATTTGGATGAAACGAGATCTCCGTTGACTGTACTCACAGCAGTCCTCTGGGCTCGCTGTACCGTCAAGAGCAACTTGCAGCTTGCGAGGTGTCTACATCAGATACTCACAGTTAGGGAGTAGATCCTGTGTCAGACAGCACGCGCTTCTCCATAGCTGGTACTGTGCTGCACAGGCTAAAATAGTAGCAAAAACTTCAGCCATTACTCTTTCTCATCCTCTGTCCACTGTCAAAACACTGCTTATCTGCAACTTCTTCTT
Organism: Strix uralensis; assembly: GCF_047716275.1. Taxonomy (NCBI): domain Eukaryota; kingdom Metazoa; phylum Chordata; class Aves; order Strigiformes; family Strigidae; genus Strix; species Strix uralensis. The sequence continues at coordinate 99,813,393 of NC_134012.1, read as the reverse complement.
GCCACTCCACTGGTATGAGCTGTGACGATTGTGAAAGATGGGAGGTTATTCAAAACCTGACTGCCTAGCCTAGCAAGAAATTCAGGTCAGGGGGATAACAGTTGAAGCATGCTGATCACCGTTCCTGGGGTTTTTATGGATTCAGTGTCTAATGACTGTAGAAATACAGAGCGCTGTTCATATGGATTAAAAAAACCCAGCTGCCATAAGGCAGTACACCAGACGCTCATCTAATACAGTATCTGCTTTCCTCTTTCTACTGTATTTTAGTAAGTCAGGGCTACTGGGGTTTTACTGTTCAAGATACAGTTGGCACATGGATTTTATAAAGCGGGATGTTATCTATTCTTAGCTCCATCCACAATAACCAATTCCCTCTTCCTTCTTGGCTGTGGATTGTCATTGAACTCTTATTTTCAGAGAACTGGCAGCAGTTTTTCGAAGATCTCATCCCTGTGTAGTAACAGTTCTTTCAGAGCTCATCACTGTGTCGGTACAGTAGAGAATAATCCCCTTCATGCACTTTATTTTGCACATAATGCTTCATTTCCCCCTTTTATCACCCAGTTTTTTGAGATCCATGTGTAATTGTAGCTGTGAGAGTTGAATTTGGTCATCCTGAATAATTGTGTATTTTCTGTAAAAAGCATCGTGATGTCCACCTCATTTTCCAGATAACTTATGAACATGTTATGATTGTACATCCTGCTCGTAACCTTTCTTTGCTGTGTGAGCCAACTTCTTATTCCCAAATCATTCCATTTTTATCCCGTTCATTTCCTGTAGGAGCCTCTGATGAGGGGCTTTGTCACACTGAAGTGAAAAAGTGAAATCCTTTCCCATGAGATTACTGGGACTTAATGTATTGCACTTCTAATACATGCAATTTTTTCCACAACTTCCAGGCTTTAAAGTTCAGTGTCTGCTTTTTCAGGGGCAGTAAGGGAAAATGCTCTTGTTCTGGGAGTAAATTTAACTTACTTCTTGCCTGTCTGTGGTTCCAGGCTGCAGTGCCTGGTGGTATAAACACTCCCTCTAAAGAATGCCAGCTTCATTTTGGTTAAGGAGAATTGTTCTGGTTAGGGTGAGTTATGTGTGGATGGTCCAAACATGGGCTTCTGCTCTCTCTTGCCCACTTGAAATGTGGCTGCTTTGTTAGGCTGTTACCAAAATGGGTATTTTGTGTCAGTTAAGCTGTTAAATGCTTGAGACTTTGGCAGTCGCTCTGTGTAGACTACCAGTCCTCAAGTGAGTTGTCAGTGACTTTGTCTCCAGGGGAAAGCCCTTCTTCTGAAAGGTGCGTGGGTGCTCTGGGTTTTGGGGGAATATGCTGAATTCCTCTTCTGTAGTTCCTGATTTCACTTTTAAGCCTTGAGTGTGGTATTCCCAGAAGGGCAAAACCAGCTCCTGTGCTAGGTCATGCACAAACAGTTTGTTGTGCTTCAGAATATCACCTTTTTCTTGCCAAGTTAATTCCTAAAGATGAGCACAGATGACGTTTGATTCCTGAGCCAATCTTCCACAGCAGAGGGGAGTGCCTAGGCTTGAGGATTTGTTCTGAGCCTGACTTTACTAGCAAGTCCAATCATTCATTACAGAATAATGGCAGTAATATCTGATCCTTGTACATCATTCCAAAGTATTTTCTCTGGTTTCCCAGATATAACAATGGTAGAACTGTGTTTCTGTCTTTGGGAAATGAAAACTTCTTACTGAGAGCAATCTGGATTGGGGGAATTTAACAGTGTTCTGGAAGGAGCGGAAGATATGGAAGAAATGTGTTAGATTTTAGAGGGATAATTACATACATTGATTGTACCAAGTGCCTATTTTTTTTTCTTTTTAGGCTCAGGTGTAGTTCTTATTTTTGTGTGAGTAGTCTATTATACAGTATAATGAAAATGTTGGTTTTGTCTGTCTTGAAATGTGTGAGAAAATAAAGTGTTTGTGGAAATTACTTGTTGCCCGTGTAAAGCTGTGCCATACTTCTAAATGCAGATGTAGCTTTCTGCCACTGGGTGGTGCGTTTTAAACACCCTGCAGATCGCACTGCATTACAAAGGCGTTTGTCCTTCTTATAGTATAGTAAAACAGCTCTTCTCATAAGTGCAGGCTGCCTTAACCTTGAAACTGAATCACCTAAAATTTCAGGTCCCATTTCTCCTTTTGTGGGTTTTAAACAGGCAGGTGCCTCGACTTCAGCACGTCTTTGCTACTGTACATGCTGGAGTCTTTGGTGCCTCTTGATTTCAGGTGAATTCGAAAGCATCTGATGTTTTATAGAGTGGGTTCCAACTGAAATTTGAGAGGACTTGTTCAACAAGATGACTGAAGTACTATATCTGGCAGGAGATGAAGAAGAGAATAGATTATATGATTCCTTTTGTCCAGAAAAAAGCTATTAAAACTTAATCCTAAGCAAGTGTATGTGAGAGAGAGGGAGAAGGTACAGAGACCAGATGGAGATAGACTTACCTGTTGCACTTCTTTCTGGATTATATATAAGCAGTTCTAGTGGAGCTCCAGTTATTAAGATGGGATATTGTGTAGTATTCTATTTAAAAAAAAAAAAAAATACATCTTGAAGCACAATTTCAGGCATGTCTCGCTTCACTGTGAGAGTACTTCTAATAAGATCTTCCTCAATCTGTAAATCCAGACATTTTCCATCTGGTGTGATGCTGTTAAGCTGAGCAGGGCTCTGTCTCGCCTCTCCACTTAGCAGAGTCTGTGTTGTCAGACTGGGTCAGCTGGATGCTGCACAGGGATGTGGAGTGAGCTCAGAGGGGAAATTAATCCTTCTGAGAGTTCACAAGCTAAGGGTTTAGTAATGGGGATGCAGTTTTCCTCCTCTGAAAACAGCTACAGGTGTTAGTGATGTCTTTGCTGGCTTAGGTACACTTAAATGAAAAATTAAATTGAAATGAACAGCTAGATTGGAGCATGAGTTAAATTTGAATTACACATATGATTGTTGGTTTTGGTTTTATAGTGGATAAGTATTTCTCATGGAAGGTGAGCTAAGATAAAAAGGTGACACTACTGCTGTTTGATAAATCCAGCTGTAGAGCTAGTAAAGCTAGGTGGAAATGCTGTAGAACTAGCAATTGCAGAGCAGAACAGATGTAAACTCAGGCTGCTAATCCACAGCTATTGAAAATGTCAGCATGAGAAATTCATCCTGGCAGGTATTGAGCCAGCGCAGCTATTGTTTTTCCTCTGGTGGCCATGCTCTTACTCTGATTCAGCAGAAGCAGGGCTGTCTGTTCACACCCTACCTGGGCTGAATCTGCTTTCTGAGAGATCAGGAATTGCCCAAATGTGGCATTAATCGTTGTGAAACCACAGCTTTAATCTCTTTGAAAATCAGTGAGACAGTGAGCTGTTGCACAGAAGCTTAAGACAGCAAGCTCAGGGCAGTTGACGTGCCTGTGGTACCTGACCTGGACACCAACAGCCCGTGGTGGTGGAGGGGTAGAGCCTGGCCGTGCTGTGCTGGATGGTTCGTTGCTGCCCCAAACACAGGTGTCACAGCAGGTCCTCTGTGTTAGCACCAGCTCACTCAGCTACTTCTGATATTTCTTTTTTTTTTTTTTTTTAGTTCTGTGAGCCAAAAACTATGAACTGTGGTGGTGGAAGAAGCAGGAAAAGAAGAAAGGTTTTGTGCTTTTATTTCTGTGTGACTGCCTGATCACCTATGTGAATCCTTTATCCTTCCTGTTAGTAACTGATCAGTTAATGAACATGGGAAACAGCGTCTGACGACATCCCAAAAGAAAACTCACCTGTGTTTTACTTTGAAAGATCTTAACATTGGCAGCGAGCTGGAGCTCAGAATTTTTATGGTGTTAATCTTCTGCAAATTCCTCACAAAACTGTATCCAAACATGTTTCTTCAGTGTTGATTGAATGTCTCTATTTCACATATTTTCTCTAGCAATGTATTTATTATAGCTGTTGCCAGGGAGAAAAAAAAAAATCTTAATCCCTCTTTATAAACATTTAGCTCTAGTATAAGATACACATGATAAAATCATTGGGGTTTTTGTTTTGCTTGTAAGAATATTTTACGCTTTTCCTCTCTGCTGTGATTATTTATACATAGACATTCTTCAGGTCTTGAAAAGGGATTTGCAAAAATCTAGAGTGTGAAGCAGAAGACAACATAATTTAAACACAGAAGGAAGAATTTAAGACATGGCAGAGCATTAGGAAGTTGTATTTACTGGACCTCTAATCATTGAATTGACCATTAACTCATTTTCAGGAGTTGTTTCTCACGTTAGCAAGGCTAAAGTTTCTCACCTACACAAAACTGAAGTTACGCTCTTTTTGAGAAAAAGTACGCTTGCCAGACTCCAGAAACTTCTAAATCATATTTTAAGAGTAATAATAATAATAATAAAAGATTCAGCAAATCTACAGTTGGTAAAATGGTAAAAATTGACTAATTTGGAGAAAAGCATATGAGATTGTGGTGAACAAAAAGCAGAACTTGGCATTTATGACTATTACTCCAACAGTGACAAGTGTCAGTCTAATACTTAAGATTCAGGGGAAGGTAGTAAGGAAGCAGAGTATGGAGTAGACTGAGCATGGAGCAGATTGAGTTGAGGGAAGGGGCAAATATGGATATGAACCAAGAACTCAGCGTGGCAGGTGTTGAACACAGAACAAAACTACCCTACACAAACACCAGTATTTATTAATTACCCCTATTTCTAAAAGAACGGTGAGATTCAGGCACTGAATGCAAGGACCAGGCATGTCCTGCCTCTGTACCTACATCCTGGAGATGGGAAAGGCCACGTCCTAGTGTTCTGGGCAGGAGCGTGTGCATTAGGCTCCTTGCTTCAGGGGGAAGCTGTGGTCAGCGATGTGCCCGAGCGTGAGCCTCGTTTCAGCGTGTGATCGGTCCCATTGAATCCAGTGTGATTGCTTGCCTACTTAGAGTTAGGCGTGACTTTAAGATCAGCAAATGCAGGTGGATGTGACTGCAGAATGAACGCTGGCCCTTGTCCTTCACTGGAGTATGTCCTTCAGCCTTCCCTAGGTGCCTTCTCCCCTACCAGCAGACGGGGCCCGAGTTTCTCTAGGAAACGCTTCCGACGGTTGCAGTAGTGTGGTGACCACGCACTAAAGCTACCAGGAGCCAGCTTCTCAAGAACTTTGTGGGCTCAACGCTTTGTGTTGCATGAGGTCTCTTAAAATGGCTTCCAGATGTCTCAGTGGGGGACCTATTGTCACTCCTTGCTCAAGTCTGTTTGTTTCCCGTACTGGAGGGTTGGTCTCTGTCTAGCCAACAGTGGCTGCTTTTTCTCGCTCTGCCCAGTGCTGGGGTGGGAGGCAGGGTGATTGAGTGCTGTGGAAAAATGCAATTGCAGGCCTAAAAATAGATGCCCTGAGAATCATTTTAGAGCCAGTCAAAGCCAAAGAATTTGCAGTATGTTACTACCACCTGTGTAATTCCAGTCTAAATTCCAGCTTCTGAGCTGGGAAGGATTTCACCATGACGCTCCTGGGAAGGAAGGGGGAGTGGCAGTGACTCCCATCAGTGCACGTGGGATGGAGGAGAGGTAGCTTGGGGATCTTACCATATTGGGATGTTCTCTTTTTCCTCTCTTCCTTCCTTCACTTCCCTGTTCTCCCCTTGTTCACAGTACCTGTTGCGTAGACATTTGTGCAACTAGGTGGTACAACTTCTGACGATAGCTGGGTAGCGAGACCAAAGCTAGGTGTGCCACTGCTGGAAGGGGCCTCTCTGTAAGATTGCTGCGGGGGTGATGACTTTACTCTCATGCCTCAGCCTCATTCTCAAGGACTGGCAGTGGAAGCAAGATTTTTGTGTGTCAGGAGATTCCCTGATTCAGTTTGATGTTGCAGGTGCGCTCCTTTCATTCTTTCCTGTGTTCCATCTGTGGCTCTGAAGAGCACGCTGCATAAGAAAAATAAGTTCAAGGAACATTTGGAAGCAAGATGCAAAACTGCGGAGCACAGCACAGGCACCCAAAGGCTGATTCCCAGGCTCCCACCCTCCTTGATCCCCCTTCCTACCCACCACTTTCCTCAACATATTTCCCTGTGCAAAGCTTGAGCTCAAGTCAGTAAGTTGCAGCCTTTGGGTCAAACCCTGGTTGGAATTCAGGAGCAGAGCTGTGAGGTCAACTCTTGGCTAGAAGTTGAACAGTAGAAAATTATTTTTCTGTGAAATAAAGTACATTAAAATTCTGACTCCCTGTGCGAGATAACTCGTTAAACTGTTATATACCACTGATAGTGCCTGGTACAATGCTGTCGCACGCTGCATAAAATGGATGTTGGAATCTGGCATATTTTAAGTAATTAGTCAAAACCTGACTTTCAAATTCATGGCCCCGCTCTCATTTTCCATTCCAACTCTTAAGCTTATCCTGGCACCAGGGTTGCTAGATGGCTCTTTCCCAACGTGGACCTGAGCCGTTGAGGTCTGCTGTTGACGTTGGCCAATAACAGGTTGCAGGTGGGGAGCTCCGTGGTGTGATTCAACACCTGACATTCAAATCAGTCCCATGCAGCATCGCCAGGTCCTGATCTGCTTGTGATAAAGGGTTCCAGGCCACCAAAGGAGGTACGTAATGCCCAGGATCCTCAGCTCCCAAAAATGGGGATGTGGCTGTGCGATGCAGATTTAAGAGCACATGTAGGTCTTTACTGTTTTGTGCAACTGCTTGATTCATCTTGACCTGGCACTTGAGCCCTACTGTACTTCTTGGCATCGCACAATCACTGTGTGAGCACATAGTCTGAGTCCCAGATGAGGTAAGATAAGGTTAAGTTGGTGTGTGCTGCCTTCACAAAGCCTGATTAAGAAATGAGTGTTCTCAGCAGTTGCTGAACAAATGCGTTTATACAGTCTGTTGTTTGTCTTAGGGAAAGTTTTATTTCTTACGTAAATTTATGATTTGTGAGCCCTGTTGAGGCCAGTACAGGGATCAGTTTGGCATGTTTTGAAGTGACTATCAGCTGTTTAAAGCATGTATTTGATATAAATTACATTCTTTAGGTCAACAACCACCATAAATATGCTGAAGTTTATCAAGATATTAATTAAACTGCTAGAAGACTTGCAACTGGAGCTCCCCCCTGCCCCTTTCTACCCATGAGAGTTTGTGACTGAAAAACAAAGGGAGGGCTCTTCCCAGGGGAAACAACATTCTAGTGATGACAACCGTATTTCTAAAAATGGTTTATGTGATTTATGGAGCTGCTTGTGGCACGTGTGTATACAGTGCTGATAGTGAGATGGCCACGCAGCGTGGGAGCTGAGGCATCACTGGCTTTTGCAGGCTTCTTGGTAGTGTTCTCCAAGCTTTCCTTGACTGAGAAAAAGTAAAGGAGATCCATCTCCTCCCCTTTCAGGTCTCAGCAGCACAATTATGCGCATACATGAATGTAGTTGCTGAACGTGGTGGGACTCATCCAGTCTCAACCCTAAGGTTACATGGTAAGGAGTGCGGTTTAGTGATAGAATAAGGAATTTTAAAGGACGGTTTAAACAACAGAGCAACCTGTCTTCTTCCTTGCCCTCCAGGGAGATGTCAGAGATGGTGGTTGTACCGCTTGCAGTGTGCCTTACGATGCAAGCCCTTCCAGCCCACTGTCTCCCTATGGGCTAGGGTTAAACCTGCTCATCTGCCTGCGAGACAGCCAAAAAAACATAAGTACTAAAGCTTGTACCTTTCCTGAGGAACAGGAAAAGAAAGGCTCTCTCTTGTGAGATACAGAATTATACTCCTGTCAGTACTCAGAGGTGGATTTGTGGTTGCCCCATACCTGTGTACCAGTACTAAAGACGATCAGAGCAAATACCCAGAGCTCAAGACCAGTCTGTGGTACAAGGCATGGCTGTTCTCCTGGGTTTGACCTCTTTATTCCATTCTGTAGATGTGCTTAAAACTCGTGAGTATGCACCCTTCAAAATGGCAGAGGTCCCTGTCAAGATGTTATTCTGCTGTAGCGCACTTGAGGTTTCAACAGCATGACCTGGACAAACTATTTCTCGGAGAAGTGGATTCTCGCGTTGTTTATTTTGGACCATATTTGGGCTTGGTCTTTGGTCTTAGTGGCAAGCTCTCCAGCAGTGGGTGTGCACTGGTTATACCTGCTACATCACAGCCTACAGCTCCTTGTCAGCTGGCGTGAGCTCTTCTGCAGGCTGTGTGGCTGGGGGATGCTCACAGAATCACAGAATCATCGAGGTTGGAAAAGCCCTTGAAGATCCTCCAGTCCAACCATGAACCTCACCCTGACCGTTCTCAACTCCACCAGATCCCTCAGCGCTGGGTCAACCCGACTCTTCAACCCCTCCAGGGATGGGGACTCCCCCCCTGCCCTGGGCAGCCCATTCCAACGCCCAACAACCCCTTCTGCAAAGAAATCCTTCCTAAGAGCCAGTCTGACCCTGCCCTGGCACAGCTTGAGGCCATTCCCTCTTGTCCTGGTGCTGGTTCCTTGGCTCAAGAGACTCATCCCCCCTCTCTGCACCCTCCTTTCAGGGAGTTGGAGAGGGCCATGAGGTCTCCCCTCAGCCTCCTCTTCTCCACACTAAACCCCCCCAGTTCCCTCAGCCGCTCCCCATCACACCTGTGCTCCAGACCCTGCACCAGCTCCGTTGCCCTTCTCTGGACACGCTCGACTCATTCAATGGCCTTTTTGGAGGGAGGGGCCCAAAACTGAACCCACTCATCGAGGTGTGGCCTCACCAGTGCCGAGTCCAGGGGTAAGATCCCTTCCCTGTCCCTGCTGGCCACGCTAGTGCTGATACATCAGGGACTGAACGCTCTGGGGCTGTTGCCTTCAGCCAAGCAGAGGGCCGGGGGAGGTCGGGCTGTGCTGTAGTATTTTCACAGCAGCAGAGGTTCTTTGGGATGATCTAGAAGAGGCGAGATGTCAGTTTTATCCCTCAAAATGCCCTGAATTGCTGCTGGAGCTGCTCTTACAGGGCTGTGCATGCAGGCCACTGAGACTAGACTGTTCATACCCATCATTTGTCCAGATTAGGGCTCTCAAATCTGCCTCTGAAAAGTCCCAGCTGGTGTTTGCAGAGGAGAGGAATATCTCTGGTGTTACTTTGTGCTCTGGAACGTGCCATATCTTGCATGACTGCACAGTGTGCAGCACCTATGAAATCTGTGTGTCCCTGCAGTCACACCACATGGCTGATCACAGGCAGACGTGATGGCCTGAGACCCCGCTTGGGAGGGCTCCAGCATCTCCTCCTGCAAAAAGGGGGCTCGGTGTCAGGCTGAGCTTTGCCCGAGGTTCTTGCTGATGCCTGCCACCGGGCTGGCAGAGAGCAGTGGGGCTCTGCTCTGGGGACAGCCAGGTGCCATGCAGAAAACCAGCCTGGATGAGGCCATCCACCACCTGAAGGCAAGGGGTGGGGATACCTGGCAAATACAGTTTATGAATTGTGGCTTTGCAGTGTTCAGCAGCGCTTGTGGTCTGGAGTTTATGTTTTTTTTCCCCCACTCATTTCAGTGGGACTGGGGTCAGTGTCCTTATACAGCTTTTTGGATGTGTGGATGCCTGTTGGGACTTCGGGGTTCATAGAGGCTTGTTGTCACCCAAGAGATGTATTTACATTCGTGTTCAACTGATTTTGAGCGAGATACGCAGCCAATTCTGCAAATCTGATTTCCACTCGTCATAGGTCTCAAAAAGTGGAAGCGAGGGTGACAAGCGGGTCTTGAGGGGCAGCGCTGTTAGGAGCTGGGAGGCTGCATGGCAGTGTTGCAGGCAGCGGTCGTGAGGGGTCTGGTGCAAATTAAGGTGATAATTTTTACTCATTGAAAAACTCATGCTCAATTTTATTACTTACTGAAAATCTGTTGTACAAATCTGTTTTGAATTTTGTCAAGGAGGATTTTAGAACTCAAATTGGGAACAGGTAATACTTCTAACAACCATAAATACAATGGTATTTATTTTAGTATTAATGTTATTTGTGTTAGTTAATGTACAATCTTGGGGCGGGGATGGGGAGGAAACATGGATGTTCCTAGGACAAAGAAATGTAAAGCTTAAAGGATTTTGTAGATTTTCCCAGTATCACAAAGTTTCTCTACCAAATCATACTTAATGCTTTAGGCATCAAAGGAAAACATGCTACAGCCAGCTCTTTCCAGCTGGCTCGCTGTGCTTGGGCAGTGACACATCCACCCAGAGTGGGATTTTTTTGTGGGTTACACCTCTCAAAAGACTCGACTGTGGTATTGGTGTCTGGCTCAGATTTTCTCCATCCAGGGAAGACATGTCTGAGTTGTGGATTCAGCTCAGCCTCCTTGCAGCACACAGCCAGCTCTCAGCAAGCCTGTCACTTCTGGTGTGATTTCAATTTAACCAGGTTTCTTCTGAAACACTGGCTTACGGAAAGGATTTCCCTTTATGCTGCTGGTTGTATTGCACCAAGCTCAACCTGGGTTGGGAAATTCAATGCTGGTCTTGTAAAACAGCTTCCACTTGCCTCCGATTACAACAGAAGATAAACCACGTGGCAACAGGAAACACAGAACTCTCGTAACTGGGTGAAGAAAAGCAAAAACAAGTACAGACCACCAAGAAACGTAAAGAAATGAGAGGAATTTGCAGCTGAACAGAAGGTGCAGGAGGACTGGGCAGTGGTGCCACGCATCTGGTGCAACTGAGGTCAGGCTTGCTGGAGCTGCGCTTCCACAGTCCAGCAGCGTGCTCTGTCATCTGGGATGTGTGCATACCTCGCCTCGCCTCCCTCCGGCATCATCTGCAGCCGCCGACCGAGATTGGCTGCGGCGCAGTCAGCCCATATCTTACTAGAGGGAAACTTGAGACCCACCAAGCCCAAATGTCAAATGCTGCTTAGTCAGATGAATAGCAGCAGTCACCAGCAGCCAGCCCAGGCTCTTTCCACATTTCGTCAGGGGCAGCATTTTGCATCTGAGCTTTGTTTCGCGATGTAACGTGGAGGGAAAAAAAAAAAAAAAAAAAGAAAAAAAAAATAGCTTGTGGGGAGCTGGCAGCGTGCGTGGAAAACAGGCAACTGCTGTGTAAAAAAAAAAAAAAAAAAAGCGGATGAGTTTCTTCCCCTCCCTGCTCCTGCTCTGCTCCCCACGCACCTTCCCCTGACAGCTGGATGCTATATACGTGACCGATAAAGGGCAAAGCCCTCTGATCCCGTGATCTCGGGTTTTGCAGTGCAAGGCTCCAGCAATAAAAATGGGAGCTTCTTCCCAGGACTTTTCCTTCCCAGCTGTTAACCCTGCAGCCCCCCTTAGATCTCTGAGTGTCTCCCGGTTGTGCTCACTCATCCAGGAAGGTTTTTCTGGCAGCTGGGGGCTCGTATCGCCGCTCGCACGCTCCCCGGAGCGCCCTGCACACACCCGTGCTACCCCACGGTACCTTTGGGGTGGTGTTAGTGGGACGCCCTTTGGTGTTGGGCACCCGACTAAAAGCGTGGGGGTCGTGCAGGGTGCCACGGTCAGGAGGAGAAGCTGGTTTGGTCAGGCTCTGTTCTCTTCTGGGTTTGTGCAGGCACACACACACATACACATTTGCTTGCTTGCGTGTAGGGTTGTTACAGTGCAATTTTTTAATATTTTTTTTCTTTCTTTTCCCCCCGCCGTTGGACTTTTTTTTTTTTTTGGATTTGACTATAGCTCCTGCATCTGAGCTGGAGATTCTCATTTGAATGCTTTCAGAGTGTGCCTTTGCAGAGCAGTGGTGCTGTGGCAGGGGTCAACAGTATTTAACACTAAAAATATCCCGAGCAATTAATCTCAGCAGAGATCTCACCTTGCTTGCTTCCATGTTTGTCTTTCCTTTGGAACCAAAGCAAATGGACACTGACATGCTCTCCTGGGGGATGCTGGATGCTGGGGGTGCTGCCAGCCAGCGCTGCAGGTCGCTCCAGTCGGCTGCTGCAGCACCTCCAAGTCTTCCTGACCCCCCCGAGCCTCTGGGCAGCAGCAGCAGAGGACTAAAACGCCCTTCCAGAACGACAGCCGTGATTTTTCCAGGGACTCCAGCATGCTTTGGATTCGGGCCATGCATTCAGGAGTTGTGCTGAGGGTGGGATACCTCTGATTTAATTTCAGCCCCCTATTTAAGTTTGGCACTTGAGTGCTTTTTGCAACCGCTGGGGAGAGAGCAAGGGAGACCTACACATAGCAGCTATTTTAATCTGGGTTAAAAAAGAAGCCAAGATGACTATCAGCCATTTAATTTTTAGATGGCTTATGTTAGGGGAAATTAATCCCTTCCTTTGCATCTGCCACTTGCAGGATATAGATGCTAATGTCTGCTAAATACCTTCAGATCCTCCTCTCCCCTTCGCAGGAGTGGGAATGCAGGGTGAGCTGTGTGTTTTGGAAATGTGAAATTCTGGAGTTAAAATGAGCTTTCTGGAAGTTCTTCTGGTATCGTGTCTTACTTCTGCAGAGCTGTACATTCCAGGATTTATTTTTCTTTTTCTACATATTATTCCAATGGGGTTAGTTTACTGCAAGCTCTTGTTTTGTTTCTAAAACCTTGTAAAGGCGAAATATCAACTCTTAATTTGGCAATCACGTGGTGTCTCCAATTTAATAATGTCTGGCTTGTTTAAAGAAAAATGAGCGTGGATGTTTGCGGACTCCAGTACATGTTTCCAGGGATAACATCTCACTGCAACTGTGGCCTCCCGTTAGAAAGCAGTTGGGAAGGGGTCGAGGTTTGAGCGGAGCTGATACCTGCTCTAATGAGAGCAGTGACAGACACCGAGGTTGGTGTGTTTCAGCAGAGCAGATTTAGTATTGGCATTGTTTGATTATTAGAACTTACCTGCCCTACTATTACTTAACATTCAGCCAGTTCTCTTACCCAGCTATCTCCTTGGAGAATCCTCAAAGACTTCCACAGGGTAAAAGAACATCAGTAAGCAATGCATTTTCTACAACTTGAGGGCTAATCAACCCATTCCCCTGGGAAATACAATATAAAAAGACAGATATATTTTGGGCATCAACTCTGTCACTGGGAAGCTGAAATTTCGAGGCTGCATCACAAAATCCCAGCAAGTTTATCAACTTAAGCAGTGAGCATGGTATCTGTATTTAGCCTCCAGCTCTAAGAGCAGCTGGGGTATTTTTCCTGCCCTGCAGTGTTCTTTTTGCCTTTAGTGACTGTTTATTCAAAAAAAAAAAAAAAAAAAAAAAGACATAGATTGGTGAAATCTAAGGGAGCTTTTACACAGTAAAAAGTGTTGCAACTGGCAATGTAAATAACACTGTGTTTCTGGAAATTCAAGTACAAACTGCTTGCACAGAGCTGCCAAATGATGCATGAAGTCTTGTCTCAAAAACTAAAAAGGAAATAAAAATACTTCTGCTTTATTGGAAAAAAATATTAATTAAGATGTGGTAGAAAGAGGCTGCAAAAAACATCCAGCTCTATCGTCGTTAAAAATGAGGCATTTTGTATGTGTTAGGGATACACATGAAGTTGCATTCACAGCTTTTTTAGTACAGAAATACCTTCTGCATCTCTTCATGGGAATGAGAGATCTGTTGGCACAAACACAGTGACCTTAGCAGCAGGTTCAGAAACATGGACCAAGCTTTCCAAAATGAATTACACTTCCCCCAAAAGCTTTTAAGTTCTTAAATAAGTAATGAGATTTTTTTTTTTAAAGGACTTAGTAGCTCTCACAAATGCTGCTTTTAATACTGCGAGGTGTTTTTTGAAATAATACATAAACAAGTACTTACAAAAGTGTGCGGCCTCTGATGAGAGGTAGATGTGACTTCATGAGTGTACTGGGATTCGTTTACTCAAGGCAAGGCTTTCCAAACAGTTTCTGAAATCTGATTATTTCTGTTGATAGTAAAATAAGTGGTCTTCAAGAAATTCTGAAGTGATTTTTTTTATATTCTTAAAATACTGTTCTTGGGCTTGCTTCTTGGAGGATGGGGAGAATTATTTTTGATTAAAATAATACAACTACAACCTATTTGATGCTATAATCCCAAGATACGTCCAGAGGCAACTACCATGATGGCATATGACTGTCTCGTGTCTTTTGAACAAGGGTTTTGCATACAGCAAATGTTAACTTCTGCCGAGACAGGAAACACTGGGGAGTGTTCAGCATGAATAAATGGGAACACACAAAGGAAAAATAAGCCGTTCCTTTTCCATAGGTGCTCCAACAGGAAATCTGCAAGTCTCTTGGCATCGCTGCCATCCAGCCCTTGTCCCTGTGGTTTGGCTTCTTCTGATGTCTCTGCTACCAGGAGGTGTGGAGCGTAACACTGGTGGGAGAGGGAGGAACTTGCACGACTTTGAAGGGTGCTAGTGGGGGAAGAGTGATAAAGTCTGAGATAGTACTAAGAAATTAGATTTTAAATCAGGAGGGAGGATAGAGGAAAACTGAGCTCTGGTTACCAGCACCAAAGGACAGCTGAGTTGCCCCTGAGAGCAAGAAGCTAAGTAACGGGGCTTGTGGTGTTCTTGAGTATGGGCTCTTGGGTGGCAAAAGAGGCAATGATGAATAAAGAGGAAGGAAGGAAAATGTCTCAAATAGAAGCAAAGTGGAGAAGTGGTGTCTGTGTTTCAGTATGGAGTCCTCTTGCTAGGAGTATCCCAACTGTTAGTCTGCAAAGGAAAAATCTCCATCAGCCCAGTGAGTGAAGGGGAGAGGAGCTGGGAGATGCTGAATGCAAAAATGGAGTGAGTAACCTTTCGTTTATGTGTTGCAGAGGTGCGGTACGTGAGAAAAAAGCTTGAGTCAGCAACTTTATCAAAGATACTTTCATAACACTGGTATGAAGAAGAGTCTTGCAATAGAGTCTAGAATAAGTACAAAAATGCTGAGCTGATCCCAGGCACCCTGTGTGTCGGTATGTGTCACCAGAGCTGTATTTTTGTGTCAAGGAAATGATTAGGGAGTTACAGCCAGAGGGAAGGGGTATAAAGACCCATAGCAGTGTTGTGCTCATTACCCTACTCTGGTCTAGCTGGGATGTGTGTGTCTAACAGTCACAACTAAGGAACTGAGATAAAAGCTGAGCCTAAACAAGATTTCCCAACTAAAAAAAATTCAGATCACAGATAAACAGGTGGTTATTTTGAGTGCCAATCTCTGAAACTCTGTCTGGAAACCAAGAGTCGTTCCGGGCTCTTTCCCCTTCGCTCAGTGACAAGAATAAGCCCTCGGATGGGTCTTCATTGCTGCCTCTGGTGAAGTATGAACTGCAGAGGGAAACAAGCCCGTGAATAATACAGGAATGAAAATTAGCACTGATTCCTCCCCACCAGTACAGTTATGCATTGCAGTGGTATCTTTGAAGTAAGAAGTTGCTGCTTGTACTGAGACACCTTCTTTTACTAATCCTATCCAGATTTTAGCACAGGGGCTTGCTCCAATGTTGGGGCAGAGCTGAACCTCGCCATCAGTTTCAGAAAGTATTTTGAGACAGCCAAAACATTGCAATAATGGCGTCGTTACAGCTTTTTTCATTTTGGGTCAGGATCTAAACTGTTTAATTCCTGCTGTCTCTAACCCACCGCATAAAGTGTGCATCAGGTTCTGGGAAATGGTCTCTATTCATGCAGGAAAGTAGGGAATAAGTACGTAAATACGTATGTAATGTCAGAATTATGTAAAATACCTGAACTGGGAGAACCTCGTGGCTAACTGAGAGCAGCCTCCATCTGTGTAATCTCATATACCTGCATTTATAGACCTAGCCAGCTGTTTCCTAGCAGTGGTTAGGGGCTAACTCTTTTTGGATCTCCTAACCGCTCTTAAGATACGTTTGGTCTTGCCAAAGCCTTTTTAGGGCTTGATGGTATCGCGGGATGGCAGGGTATGTGAAGTAAGCCACGGCATGGGCTACGACTTGCTCCCATCATACCTTACACCAGTTGAACCTGCTTGTGCACCCTTCCTCCCCGGGGCCAGTCGGGGACTGGCGGAGGCATATTCCCACATAAGGCAACATGGCTAGCTGGAGTGATGTTATTGCGATGGAGGAGCTCCAGGCTACGTCAGGAATCCTCCTCTTTGGTGGCTGAAAATACTGAGGTTACTTTCTCGATGACAGCTGATTTCCTAGTTTAAATTTAGGGATTGCGATTGCTGTGGGCAATGGGTGGATTTTTTTAAATGCAGCTGCAGGGAAAAAGGCTGTGCTCTGCACTTTCCCTAGAGAACTTTACTTTGCAGAGATGTTTTTAAATAATGTGGGTTTTATTCTGAACTCCACCAAAACTATTAGTCCTTCTGGTGTTAATAAATGTTGATAAGATGAGGAACCCCAAGAGCGAGAGATCAGTCAGCACTCTCCAACTATGAGATTTCTGTGGTTCACTTGCCATCAATCGATACCTTCCTGTTCACGAGCGTTGCAACTTATGGGTCTGAGGGAGAAGCTCTGCCCAGAGAGGTTGTACAGCCTCCATCCTTGGAGACGTTTGTGACTCAGCTGGATAAAGCCCTGAGCAACCTGGTGTGGCTTCATAGCTGACCTTGCTTGGAGCAGGGATTTGGGCTGGAGACCTCCTGAGGCCCATTCCAACCTGAATCATCCTATGAGCCTCATGCTGAGGTTGCTAGACAAGCTTGGTAATTAGCTCTGGGTCTTTCCCTGGTGAGCAGCTGCTCATTTCAAATTTGTATGATTTGGAAACTAGCTTTCTGTTTCTTGTATGTTGTCCAAAAGAGAAGAAAAACCCACGTTCCTCTGAGCATTCCTATGGTTTTGTGTCTGGAGGTTGATTGGTGCTTAAGAAAGTCTGAACTCTGGTTGAAAGCTTTCTGGTGGTCAAGGCATTTTAAGGGGTCTCTGGTGTGTGTATTTCTCCAATATTTAATAGAATATGGACCCACAGATTGATTCTTACTCTGAGTAGATACACTTACAGGGTCTTTCTCTCTCCATTCTCCCCAACGCAAACTTTCAGAAACCTTGTATAAAAACTAATTCTTTGAGATCACTCCTCCTTTGTCCAATTTGCTTAAAAACTTGCTAACGTGAGGCATGGGGGAGGGAGAGGGGTCCTAAACTGCTTGTCTACATTCACCTAGAAAGCAGAGCTGTAGACAAAACACAGATCTTTTAGGCCCTCTTATGTCCTTGGTTTAGGATATAATTTGAAAATGTGACCCTTATTCAGGTTTGTATGTGGGAGCTGATATCTGCAGATATCTGGTGTTGTATTTCTTTCAGTCAAGAAAACAAATCATCGTATGGTCTGTGACTGTACAAAAGTGGGATGGACCTTCTTGATCAAGGACAAGATCAAAAAGCAAATTGCTTTGTACAGGGCTCTTGGTGCCCTTTGGTCTGTGATCCTCCCCCCCCGCCCCGTCTCCTCCTCCTCTTCTTTTTTTCTTTCCTTTGCTTTCTTTGTTGCCTTTTAGCACTGGTATTTGCTACTAAAAGCAAAAATATAGCATTGCACACTGCAACAGGGAGCCACATAGCACAAAATCCCACCCTGCTTTTCCTTTTGGTGGCTCCTCTCAGCTGCTTTCTGCCATAGGATAGCGTTGCAATAGACTCTTAGTTGCTAAAACACTGTGGCGTGAAAGCCTGTGGTCTGTCTTGCAGTTCTCTTTGTGCATGTATGAAAGATTTCTGTGTCCATCAGTCAAACCTTGATTTTTGTGTTTATTGACTAGGTTGACCAAAACAAGGGACAAGCCCTGGGCTTCAAGCGATGCTTCTGTGAGTGGGGGTCTGAATTCCCTGCTCCTGGGTCCATGAAGCCCCAGCATGAACCTGATAGTAGCAGTCAGTGCCTGAAAAGACTATTTTACCTTTGACAGGAAAGATAAGGGGAATGAGGCTCTCTGACCCTTTTCTCCCATCTCAGACACCAGGAGGTATCTAAACAACAGCTTAGTGCCCCAAAACATGATGAGATAGTGAAGTCCCGTGAGTAGTGCTATGATCTGCAAGTCACTGCCACCTTCTTGTGAAGGCTTCCAGTCCATTGCCACCAGGACAACAAGCGTCACCGCACTAAAGGGAAAGGACAAAAGAATATCAGGAAAGATTTGGTTTAGTCTGGAAGCAGTGCCAGCTTGTGCTGTGGGGTGTTGTGCCGTGTTCAAGATCCCTAAGCCAGCTGAGGGACAGTAAGAAAACCCTGTACCTCCTAGAGAGGACAAAGGGTGTTCTTGCCCTGCAAAATATTGTGTGTTTGATTGTTTTATTTTAGGCAGTCAGGTTTCTCTGCTGGGATGGCTGGGATGGAGGAATGCAGCTTGTGTTTCGTACAGAAACATGGGCTTGGTTACACTCTGGCTTCTGCCACTCGAGAAAGGTACATACCTGCTGATGGGTATAAGAGTTTGAACAGTAACCTGCCCCATTTACATGTATTAAAATAAGTATTCTGACAAAGAACAGTGTGTTCTGGCTAATTCTCCATTGAGTGCCCTGGTCAGCTCTGAAATGCCATCAAGGAGAAGACTGGCCTCTCCAGGGAGAGGTCACGACTACAAAGAAGCAGAGGCAAGGGAGAAGGAGCAAGCGCAACGGGATTTTTCTGAGTGCTGTAGATCAATGGGTTGGTCCCTCCGTGCTTCCCACGCTCTTTGTGTTGCATTCCCGAAAGAAATATGGTGCAGGAGGGTGGTGCGAGTTGAACGACATGTCCTGAAACAGCAGTGGTGTGAGCAGGACTCCTGCGGCTGTGCTCCACCTCCTGCAAACCAGCAGAGAAAGCTCTCAGCAGAGAAGAAAAAGCCACATTTAATAAGGGAAATTGTTATAATTACAATGCAATGATACCTGGGTCTCACATGTGGTACTAGTTTCACTTGGAGACTTCAAAGCATGGCTAGGTGAGTGCTGCTGTAGCAGGTAGGGAAACTGAGGCATGCAGCTTTGGTGCTCGCTCGAGGTGAGGAAATGGCTCGGTGGTAGAGACGGAGACAGATTTTGCTGCTTTTGTGCTGGCCAGCCCTACCCAACGCTCTGAAGTGTGATCCACCACAAAGCTCAGGTGCCTAAATTGAGATTTAAGTGGAGTTCAGACCTGAACTTTCAAATTTTAACCCCCCCAACCTGCTGCCTAGGGCTGTCTTCTGGGTCCTTGCTATCCATCCCACCTCACTTCAGGCAGGGACCCTGCTCAAGTGTGTGGGGATTCCTGGAGCCCCCTCAGAGGTATTCCAAATCCAGGCCATGACAAAGCTCTTGTCTCCAGACCAGGTTTGCAGGAAGCTTTTTGTGCCTGGCAGCAAGCCTGGGCTGAGATCTGAGTGCCTCCGAGCTAAACCCAGTAACTCTCGCTTCTTCCTGGGCTGAACTTGCACTCAAGCTGGATTTTTCCCTTGGTTTTATGGGCTTGCTCAAGTTTTATTGCGAACGTAATGACTGGAAAACGGCAGTCACCAAGGTCTCTTGGAGCAGGTGGTGGCTCTCCAAAGAGGCCAGGAATCAGCCACACCTGCAGAGCAAATAAACATATGGGTCACATAACACGGTTGCAGGTAATGGGGGAGATAAAAAGGCCCATCTAGTATCTCCTATCTGGGGTGGGTTTGGCTCTTCCAGCCTGAATCCCATCAGTTTGCTCAGGTTTGTCCTTAGGAAAATGGAGATCCGGTCTGAGTCAATGGGGAGACCTGAGGCCAGACAGCATGGATCCTAAGCCTCTGAGCTGGAAGATCTATACCTGCTGCTGTCCTGACAAAGAAACCATCTGTACATCTTGCTGCTAGCTTGATCATTGCTTCTAAATCTGATCCTGGTGCACGGAAAAACTTGTCATCTAATAAAGCGTCTGGCTGGAGAAGCTAATTGGCAAGCTGCGGGGAGCAGTGTCCAGCGTGCATCATGTTTTGGCATGTCCATCTCTGTTTCTAGCTGCCTTGGAAGATTTCCCAAGGTATTAGCTCTTCATGAAAAAAACCCCAGTGCCTCTATCACAGCACATCAGTCCGTAACCATCTCCCTGCAGTTAACTGGAGTGGGGGGCCGGAGCAGGCAAACAGCTGTACCTCATGCTAATGTAGCACACTTGCTCTGGATTTCATCCAGCCTGTGATTTCCTGCTCAGTGATGATGATCCCTCTCTGTCTTCTACAAACACCCTTAAACAGAGGTGATCTGACCACAAAATTACTGGAGCAGGCTTGTAGGAAGGTCTGCCATGCATTCCACCTTGGGGAGCCCTGTGGCCTTACAGGGCAGGCATCCTCGAGCACTGCAATGCCTGACCTGACCCAAGATATCTGTGTGCTTCAGGTTTTCTAAAGAGCAGATATTTTTCTACCTTACAGCTGATGCAGCTTATTGAACAGTTTATCTCACAGGTGAATTACAGCAAATCAAAGCCATGACATGGGTCGAGTGAATCCAGATGTTAGCGCTGGCAATCCCTGGTCAGGTTTGGGGTTTTCTGAGGGTTGTATGCCAGCTGGAGGCTGGGCACTTATTGTTAGGTCAGCTTTGCACCTCTTTTCGTCTTGTACCAGCTCCTAAGAAAGCAGTTAAGACAGCGAGTTTCAGGAGCTGCCCCACTGCATCTCCTGCTCAGCCACGGGATGATGGCAATTGGGGGTTGTTGGCTGGGGTTCAAGGCTCTGAAACGTCTGATAGATGTGGCACAGCGATGTCTCCCAGCGTTGCCCAACTGCTAACCACCCACAGATGACTGCAATAACAACAATTTGTAGGTATGTTTGACTTCTGTAAGGTTGAATGACAAAGACCTTGACAGGAGGATGGGACTGACCTTAGTGTCATGATGACCAAATAAGGATGTTTGTTTCTATTTAAGGCTGAGGTTTTTTTAGTCTTTTAGCAGATGAGGTCTGCAAATCTGTGGTAATTAAGTATTTTCTCCAGTTCACGAGTACATTGGAAAAACATCCATGTGCGTATTATTTAGCTCTGCTGACATCTCAAATAATTTATTGCGTTTTTTTTAATGCCGTTTGTTTGAATGAAGTGGGTGTTTGCAAAAGATGTCAACACTGGATTGGAGTTTGCCAACACTGACGTGGTCATAGCTCACTGGGAAGCCGAATATATTGTGCAAATACAGGATGGAAAAAGTGGTGATGTGAGTGACCTTTCCTATGGGATAGCAAGTCTGTAGTATTGCGAGTGGGCTATTGCATCCAAAGCGGATAGCTAAGGAAGAGACATCCTTGCATTCTCCATCCGTCTTTGGGACCTTTGACTCCTCTTTGACTCCTAGTACCCAATTCCTTGCAGAGAAGGGAGGAAAAATGCTCGGTAAAGGTGTCTGCTCTGGGAAAAAAATGTATTGGTAACTTGGGTAATCAGCATGATGCACCAGGATACTGAAAGTTTTTGAGAAGCATGTAAAACAAGTTATGTTTTTAAATTAATGTTTTAGCGGGCTTCAGTGTTCAACGGTGCTTTTTATTCAGCCTTGTGGTATGCCTGCAATAAATTGGTGGAGGGGAAGCAAATAAGTGCCTATCAAAACCAGGATGGTTACCTAATATAATCTAACTTAGTCTTATTTAAGGAACACCCTGGGGATGTGTAATTGGAAGGTAAAATAGCCATGTATATAATGTTATGGTAGGCTGTCAGCAAGTGGCTGTGTTCCACACAGACATCCAAGACATTTTCTTTAATGTGCGAGCCAATGCTCAGTTTGGGGAGGACAAGCCGTGGTGTTGTTAGCATTTTATTATGTGCTGTTCTGCAGAGAAACCAGTGCCTCGGAGAAGCAGTTTATGAATGCATTAAATTCTTGCTTGTCTGCTTTGCTCTGAATTTTCTAACAAGGCACTTTAACTGGTGTAAATGTGTTACTGAAATGAGCTGGTCCAGATTTTGGGGCTGATTTCTGTTCCATCGGAATGGCAACCTGGGAGGTTACCTGAAGAGCAGCCCTGGTCGTGGTGGGAGATGCTCCATATAGTGCTACGAATGCAGGTGTATAAATAAACATGTACAAAGAAGACACCCCTCTAAGCTCATGTACATAGTGAACTTGTAAACCAGATGCTTGTTAAGGAGGTCAAATCTAAATGTCTCTATATGTCCCCCCCCCCCCCATCAGTAGTTTTCTCTTTAGTGGCTGAGCCCATCACCCATGTTCAGGGTTTGAATTTGACACTTCTGCCAAGTTAGACATGTCCTGGCTCTTTGTAACCAGAAAATTTCTCCTTTCTGCTTTCCTAGGGTAGGATATATGAAAATATCTGTGAGCCTCTTATCCGCCTCATGGCTTATGTGTGCAAAACACTGCCCATGAACCTGACCTGGGATCCTCCATCCCTCTGCAGCTCTGGGAGAGGCAGAAGAGCAGGAACTTGAGAAATCTTTGTACAATGCAGCAATTCAATAAGTTTTAATATTCCAGGAGTCCTGGCTCATCTTAAATTGCCAGTGCTGAACTGTACAGGATTCATATGTATCAGCTTTCTTCTTTATGAATCACTTGCAAAGCCCCTATTTGACACCAGAAATGTTTCTAAAATTCATTCATCTCTAGCTGTACTGCATTTATCTCCAGGTCAGACACCAGCTCCTAAGTGGGATCTGGTACTGATTCAAAACAGATTGAGGTTTTCAGCAAAATCCTTTTCTTTAAGTGCACCATGGCAAATCTGGATGTTCAATACATTTGAGGAGAAAAATAACTTTTTTTTTTTTTTTTTCAGTCTTGCAGATAGTCTTACTCTGTAAAACATGTTGGCTGCAAAAGTAGGAAGTGTGTCTGTGCAAGGGGAATTTCTGCAAGGGTTTCTGCTGCAGAGGTCACTATTTATTGTCAGGCTGCTTGAGGATGAATGAACGAGTACAAAATCATGTGATACCAGTATCTGGGGTTACTTCAAGTCAGTGAACTTCAATTGCAGCATAGGTAACACCTCAGGCACTCTCTTCCAATAGGAAAAGGACTTTTACGGGGCGAAATCAGGAGAGTTTGTCGACCAATGAACGTTTGCTCTGGGAGTGAGTCACATTCATAAAGAGTTTCAAGTTTGTGGTCTGGCAGATCCTGAGAGATGATTAAACCCACATAAAAGACCATTATTAATACAGTTTCTATAGTTCTGCAGCCGTGTTAGTTCATGCGGATGGGGCAGGGGAAGAAGTATAGAAGGGGAAAAAAAATTACTTAACCATGCTGGAAGCGTGAGTCACTGCTATCCTGGGTGAAATACAATCCTGTAAATGCTCTGTGGGCTCGGCATACCTGTTGGCACTCTTATCACAAAATTCCTATCTGGGACAAAGACGGAAACTTTGGGAGTTGCAGAGCAATTGTCCCAGAGGATTTTTAGCTTTATCCCAGGTTGCTTTGAAGCAGGTTTCCACCTCCTTCTCCAGGCTGCTCCCTGGTGTCCTGCCTGCTGTCCCCAGCAGTGCTGCCTGTCTGGGATGGTGATCCCGGGGACCCCATCACTATTCTGCACTGGGGTAAAACAGAGGGGCAGGTCAGCCCCCAACAGCTTAGCCAGGGTTTTCCTGAGGCGGTAACCCACCTCTGCGTGGCCTCCTGACAAGGCACTTGTTGTCTCTCCCTTTCCACCTCTGGGACCAATTCACACATTTATATAATCCTTGTCTGGGGTTGGAATGGTTTGTCTTGATTTTTAACATTAGATGATTTCTTAATGTTTCTATCCCTAGAAGTCTTCTGTTAGAGAAAATGTTTCTCATTATCGGCTACGAGGTTGCCAGGTCTGGGAAATATTTCTGTTTTATATTACTCTGTGTGTTCCTCTGGGTGTACATGAAACATCCCAGAATCGAAGATGATGAGATCCCTCTTTTATCCATAAGGAAAAGATGTCACAAGGTACAGGGGGCTGCTGCAGCCCCACCCGTGGTACCCCCACCAAAATGCCATAGTCCTGGCTCTGCCACCAGACCTTCGTCCCCCTCGGGCAGCAAGCATAGGGATGCCTGAGGATGCCTGTCCCTGCAGCCTCTGCTCTGCCACCCTCCTGACCTACATACCTTATTGCAGGAGAGAAATGGGTGCAATTCTGACACACCTTTGCAACAGCAGCAGCAGCTGCCAGGGAAAGTGAAAGAGTAATGATGGGGAGGATGGGGAGAGGGGCAAAATACGGAGCTGCAACCTCCTGACATCACATCAGAAGTGGCTTAATGGGAAAGAAAAGGAGAGAGGGACCCATTCGGTGTTTGGCTGAAGCAGTGACTGCTGGGGGTGGGAGCTGCCTCCCTTGTCTTGGGAAAACTGCTTGAGACAATTTCCCCACAGAATTTGGTCAAAACTTTGTCAGGGAATGAAAGCGTTCAGCAAGGCTCATCCCGGTCCCTCTGTGTGTTTAGGGGGCTGCAACACAGACCTGATGGATGGGTACTGGTTAGGTCTTCAGACAGACTCTTCTCCACCTGACACAGATATCCAGAAGACAGAAGATGTCTGTGGTCCTAACATGATCCTGTTAAAGAGCTGTGAGTAGGACGGTAATTTTGCTCTCCCATAACCTTTGCCCTTCCAACAGCTCTTGCCTTTGCCTGAAATAGGTGTTTTTTCCCCTAATCCCCTGTGACTCTACCACCCATCCCACCATAGGCTGAGTAGCACAGGGAGATGCCACAGGACACTGGACACACGCCTGCGTGGGGGAAGCGTGAGTAAAACTACCTTTGTCTTCATCGTCTCACCCTGCTCGGGGGCTCTGCAAGAAGATGCAATAGCTTTCACATAGCATCCTCCTCCAGGGCAGGAGGGAAAAGGCCTTCTTTATCACCTGGTCCCACAGGCTGCTCCGCCAGGCTGGTTGTTTGACCGGTGACCAGATCAGATCCCAGCTGAGGTCACGCTAGTCCTACCTGATTATGCCCTGTGATTTTCTGCCTAGGTAAATAATCCCACACCAGCTTCAGGAAGGGCAGTCCCAGACTGAACTAAATATTTCTCCAAGCAAATACTGTTCTAGTATTTTTGGAATGAGACTTAAAAAAAAGAAAAAATAAAAATTTGCTGTTCCTCAGGACCCTGTCCACCTCTCTTCTGCTGCTGTTCCAGGCTGGATGTTATCCTGGGCTTTACCAACACTGAACTAATATATGTGTCAGGAAGGCTGTTCTCATCCCTTTGGCTTTCTGCTGCAGAAATAAAGCACAACTGGTCTCAGCCATACTGTTCATTCACTTTTTTAGGGCTTTTCATATGGAAAGGAGCTAGAAAATAATTTTCTCAGACCTGCCTTAGAGGGAGAGCTGGTAGCAATGATTGATCATGATTCTGCTCCAAAAACCAGTACAATCCTGCTCATCCCATGTCCAAGGGGAGCTCTGAGCTGGTACCCTTCAAGGTACACAATCTCCTCCCCGGGTTGAGGGTCTCCTGGACAAATAGTTCCCTGGATAGGGCCAAATTGGTTAATGTGGCTCAGCATCAAAGCAAACGATGCAGCCAGCTCTGCTGCGTACCACATGGGTGGAGAAAGCCCTCTGCAATTACGGTTTGTGAATAATAACAGCAAGACTTGGGCCGAGCGTGTTCTGCTCTGAAGGTATTGTTGCATCTGGAGCAGCTTTAGTTCATGTGCTTAGGAGAGCCGAAATGGGAGTCAACTTGTGCCAGCTTCCCTGGATGGCTGGGGGAGCTGGGAGCACTTATCTGGACATGGTTTGGCCAGCAGATTTAGCTAATCTCCCCGTTGTTACCTCTTCCTGTTATTTATCACTCTCTAGCCGTTGCATGTGTTTCACATTAGCTGGTAAAGGCTTGGGGCAGGGACTCAAGGTGCCCTGCTTTTCCTTGCAGGGTTAGCAGGAAGAAGCCTCAGTTGGAAATGACAACCAAGCACATCACCATCAGATCCCTCTGATGAAAACCTCATCCTATGGTCCATGGACAGATAAATCCTCGTGGCCAAAAATCACCATGTACTTGTGCTGCCAGTCTTCAAGGGAAGAAACAGGTTGCCCAGAGAAGTGGCAGATGCCCCATCCCTGGAAACATTCCAGGCCAGGTTGGACGGGGCTCTGAGCAACCTGATCTAGTGGAAGATGTCCCTGCCCATGGCAGGGGGTTGGACTAGATGGCCTTTAAAGGTCCCTTCCAGCCCAAACCATTCCATGATTCATTCTGTGATTCTAGAAACAAGGGTGGCTGTTGAGGGACCTCACCATGCCCCACGGGGTGAGACCATGAACCAAATTTGCCACTTGAAAGCCAGGAACTGCCAGTTCCTGTGCCGGGCTGAGCCTTGTTTTACCCGACAGGTTGTTGTTGCTGTTTGCATAAGACGGGTGTTACGGGAATGCAACAGCCTGTGAAAGCACCAAGTGCCATTAAAACATCCTGTCCTGCAAGCTGGGAAGGGTTGGTGGGGTCCCCGCTCCGTCTCCAGATCTTTGACTGGAGAAAGGAATGCCTATTGTTGCACAAGTATTTATAAGAAAACCCAGCTATGAAGGCTTTCACTAAGTAAATTCTGCAAAGCTATCTTTTTATTTTTTTTAACTGGCAAATTTACACTCTCACAGACAGAAATTTCTCACTACAGAGAAATTTGTGGGGTTTCATCTTCTGAGAAAGTTTCAGAGCACTCACTCGAGAGGGGGATTTTTGCAGAATTAATTCAGCGGATATGCTCATGCTACACAGTGACAGAAGAGGCTTTCAACACAGGCTGAAACTCTTCTCATTTCCTTGAAATGTTAGCTGGGGAATTTGGTTTGCTGCCATCAGCTGCTGCTCTTCAAAGAAAAGCCCCAATGCAACCTCATATCAGTAAAACATAAAAAAAAAAACTCTGCTGAGCCCTAGTCCCATGCTTGGGTCACTTGCAGTAAGCCTGGGAGGTATGACTTTGGGGAGAATCACATATAGCAGTCCTGCATGTAATTGTTCATAAAACACTTTTTAAAAAACCTATTAATGAATGTGTCAGTTAATTTTGATGATTGAAGCTTATTAATACTCAACTTCAGTTTCACCATTCTAAAGAAATCCACATCCCCAACCATTATTTTTCCATGTTTTTCTTTCCCCTCAAACCAATCTCTAAAGGTGGCCCACATTCCTAGGTAGATGCATTCCTGGGTGCTGGTGCTATTAGTTTCATTTTTTCAGTTATCAGAATTTAGACAAAAAAAAAAAAAAATCCTTGGAAAAAAGTTCTGTTGATGCTAATTTGTTGCACAGTTGTTTCCTGGGGAAGTAATTGTTGCATGGTAGAGTTCAAAAGAGAACAGAAAATTTTGCTTCCCAATAGTTCCTTCTGGTTTTATATGACTATATTATAGGAGAATGCAGTAGAAGTAGTGCTTAGAGATCTTGCACTTGACCATGAGCCCATTTCCAGAAATGACGGTGTCTTCTGAAACCATCCCTTCTCACCTCTGTCTTATAGAGGCATTTGAATTCAGTATCAGCTTTAGCCCTGGCTCTCTCAATTACATTACATAAAAGTTAACCACTTCCCTATCTCTTCTTCCCAATGCAGAAAATTGCTTGAAATCACAGCGGCTTGTTTGAAATCATGTATTCAGTGAGGTTTGTTTACCTTTTCATTTTCGAGCTTTTTGATCATTGTTTTTCTAGCATCCACAAGAAACAGTTCTTGGTTTTATGTTGGCGACAGCTAAATTTTTCCTGTAAGCACAAAAGCCTGGGAGCTAAGATTTTAAAGAAACCACTAAACACCGTGAACCTCAGAGGGTGGTAAGAGTGGAGAGGAGTGAGGTGGCTCTGGTTTTATTTAGTATCATATCGTGAGAGGTACCAGTCTGCTTTGGACATGCAAGGCTCAGCTTGTGTGTAATTCCACCACTTGCCTGGGCTTTTAGTTTATAAAGAAGACGTACAATGGGAACAGAGATGTCTTTTCTGCTGTTTGATGCCTGCTGAATGATTGTGAAGGTTCTTTGGGCATGCTTCCAACTCTGTGAAGGGATACGATGGTGCTGATGATTTTTAGTACATGAAGCGATAACGTGTGGTTTCCATGTGGAACTGAAAGCTTGTGCTAACATCCTCCCCAGGAGGGGAAAACTTCAGCCCCATGCAGAGTAGCTATTCAGTAGTTTTGTACCACTTTTGTTGAACAAATACGGAAGCGTTTTGGTTTTCAGTCCAGTGCCCCAGACTGTTATTTAGCTATAATTTGACTTCCAGAGAATATTTGGAATGTTAACATGTAAAATCACAGTTAAGACTCCAGGAATAATTTTACTCTCTTACAACTCACTGATTCATGCAGCCTCAGCCCAACTGTTGAAAAGGGAGATAGCATGGGATGAAGATATCTGACAGGAGGTGGCTTAGTGCTTATGAAGTTCTGCAGAACATGGAGCAATTTGGAAACAGTCTATTGTCATCTCAGTATTCTCAGCCCCATTTTGTGCTCTTGAGCCTAATTGGTAAACAGAAATTATGATGGGTAGGTTGCTGCCCTTAGCTATAGTCATTGAAGTTTAAGGGGTGTCTCTGGGCAGGAAATAAGGAATAGACCCATGGGGTGACTTCTAAGAGCATGCAGATTCACAAAGTTGCATTTAAAAATGCCAGGCATGAGGGTTTTTGACTGTGTGATAAATCAGGGGTTTATGCACAAAGTTGCCCGTTGTGGCTTGGTGGAGCTGAAAGGCCTTATGTGTGGTAGATGGCTCACATCGAGACAGATGGCAGTGGGGGAGCTAAAACAAAACTAGCTTTTAAAAGCTGAAGAACACTTCTGAACAGCATCAGCTGGCACCACACAATGTAGGCCATTATTTGAGTTACACACAACCATCTCAGTGAGGTACCTGGACCAAGGAGCATGTCAAGGCATAGGTGAGCAATGATGATGTTCCTGCTGAGTAATATACAGATATTAGGTGGAAAACACTGCATATATCTTAGGGTCTGGGAGATCACACATGCATTCGACTACCTTGCTACAGGTCAGAGACCTTTCTTGAGTTTTTTGGTCACTGGAGATACCTTTTTCCCTCCCACACCTGACCATCAGCAGCTCAGGACCCAAGTAGTGTCTGACCTAAAGCAAAGGTCAATGTCAATTGAAGCAGTGCTCTGGGGAGGTAGTGCTGGGCATCATGTCCCTGTATCCCAGTTTGAAGAGTTGCCAGTCCCAGGGGAGGAGAATACCTTGTTGTGTCTCAGCTCACGCTCACCCAGCTCTACTACTAGACAAGACAGACAGATGAAAGAGTACATGAGGCTAAAAACATAGATTTGGAGTAAAGAAACAAAGACAAAACAAGAAAATACCTAGTTAATGTTATGCTTAATTACAGAGATAGTGCTTAGCTGGCTCAACATTTTGACTGGCACATGTTGTCTTTCTTCTGAAAAGAAGCTGGAATCACCCCCTCTTTCCTCCAGTAAGACAGATGCCACGTCTTTGTTTCCTCTCCTCTGGAGGAGGAAAAGATCCAGAGGAAAATCTGTGACCCTTTCAGTTAACAAGCCCAAGCTCAGGAGCCCCTAGTCATGTGTGTGTGTCTGTTGAAGAAAGCTCCACATCTTGTTCTCTGTGAGTGGGTGGTGGGATGGTGCACGGACTTGGGAGAGGTGAAGTCTTGTTCCCCTGAAGCCTTCTGTGAATGTTTGCATCTTAGTTAGCACTTCACTGGCCTCTGGCTGCTTTCTCCCTATTCAGCTGTCTAAAGATGTATCAGTAAAACTCTTTGTCTCTTGAGAATATCCTGGCTTTTCTAACTTTTTTTGACTAGAAGCACTATATGACAAAGTCCATGGGTACTTTGTTAGGGGTCCATGCAAGGTAGCCAAGGAAAGGAAATGTGCAGCCAGTTCCTGTACATGAGGCCAAACCTTCCGTGGGAAAAAGTCAGAGGACCAGGAAATAATAAGAGTTGAAAATGCTGGCCGTAGGGTTCAGACCCATTATGTTAAAAATTAAGAGACATGTGAAAACCTCAGCCCACATCTGTGGTTTGTAAGTGAAGGTTTACAGTTGAACAAATTACTGCTGAAGTCTATTGACTCGTTGAATTCACTGGACTTCAGGTAGGTCCTTTAAAGGCTGAGTTTTGCTTTTCAGCACTTAGCCACATTATGTGAGACAAGTAACAACATCGGAGTTCTGTGGAAATCCAGTCTTGTCCTCTCTTGACATCTTCATGGCTTACAAAATATACAGTGCAGCCAGCCAGATAGCTAAGGCACGCACTGTGAGTGTAAACTCCTTTTATTAAAGAGTAATGAGGTTTAAGATGGAAAACAAGTGGTGGTTATGTGGGTAAATACCAGCACCAAAATAGAAGTGCCTAGGATAGTCTCCTGATAATTACGGTGTGCATCTGCTTGTCTGTACTTTGCCTCCAAAAGCAAGTGAGCACTTGGTGGCTGCGTGCTAAACGCAGCATATTCCCAGGAGATGGCCACTCAGCTGTCAGGTGGAGATGCTGTGAAAAAATATGAGCTTGTTTATTAAGGCCCCATTTGCAGTTTTTCCAGCAGAGTAAATAAAGACAGGATGTCCTCAGAAGTCTTGACCCCGCCATCTCCAAGGGCTGTGCCTTTGGGATGGCTGAACCGAAGGCCCCGGAGCTAAAAGAGGCAGTGATGGGGTTCATTTGGGGAGGACCGTGGCATTAGGACTGATTTTTTCCAGATGAGAGGGAGCGTTTCACCCTTCCAACTTTTCAGTCGTTAATCTGAAGAGGAACTTTTTTGTACCACGTGAATTTCTAGGGAATTCCCAAAAGCATTTCAGTTTGCTGGAATCTGCTCAGCACCCAGAGCTGTTCTCATGTCGTGCTAGCTTCATTCTTTCCTCCTGCCATCCATTATCCTGTACGTGCCTAGCTGCCTTCATGCTTTGCCTCCCAACATCATTTACATAAGAGTAAAATTAGCAGCTTGAGTAATTATGAATAAGTCACATTAGACAAAGAGGCCTCTAGGCTGAATGTAGGAAGCCAAAATGTCTGGCATCGCAAACCTTCAACGCACCGAACAGCAGGGAAAGGGTCCTTTGTCTCTCTTTTGGAGTTTCCCAGAAATGCTGAGAGGTTTAGGAACCCAAATCCCATTGATGCTCAGCGGGAAGCTGGTGCAGACCCAGGGGATGCTGGGCGTGCAAATGCTCGAGGTACCTGAGCTGTCATCTTCAGTCTGGCTCAGCTTCGTAGACCTCTTCTCTGTAGGTTGGCCATGTGCTTTGCCCAGTAGCATCTCCTCAGGTCATTCTGCTGCTGAGGCGACGCTGCGGTGCCGAACATCACCGAGCTGCTTCTGAGAGCAAGGGGACAGACTTGGGCCCTGCTCATCTCTGGTCAAGGTCTGGGCAGACAAAGCTGCACCTGATTTAAAAGGAAAAAAAAAAACAAACCAAAAACAAACAAAAAGATTAGAGTTTGGGTCGGTGTTTTCCAGATTGAAGGGTTTACCAGCCACATCTAATGAGGAGAACGGGTGCTGCTGAGCTGAGTCCAGGACAACAGCTGTTGCTAGTAAAAATAATGATTGTTTTTACTAGGAAAAAGCTACTCGCTGACAGCAGAAAAAGAGTTTTACTTGAGTAGAAACTGCAGGGCCTGTCTCCTAATAGCCATATATAAAAAAATCTTAAAAGGACAGCCTGTAAAGAGGTAGTGTTGTTGTCTCCAAGGCCTGATGAAAATAAAGGGATCTATTTCATTTTTTGCATATATTTGCACACTTACTTGCATAAAAAGCAGCTTGCTTTTGTTTAAAAACATTAAAAACAATTAGGCTTATGGACAATTTTCCAAAGGGTACCACCACAATCCCCCCAGGAGTAACCATACCTGTGCCGTGACAAAGTTCTGTGCTAAAAACCCCGAAGTAGTGGAGCTAATCTGATTTTTTAGGTTTTGAGTTAAGTGCTGGAGGTTCACTTTTGAAATGCAAAACCCAGAGATCACATCAGGACACACTCGCTGGCCCATACAGAGCCATTGTCAGGGGTCCCAGCAAAGCCAGACTGATACGAGCACGTATCTGACCATCAGATTTTAATTGCAGCCAAAGACAGTCTCTTTTTTTTTTGTGGGGGTTTTTTTTTTTTTTTTTTGTTCCATGCCAAAAAAAGAATGAAGTGCTTCTCCCCATCATTTATGTATGGAAAAGGTCTGGTTCTGAAATTGTGCGCTTACCACTTGGAAACAGATGACTGTTTTACAGCTCGCCAGTTTTCAGTACTACTCCCCCAAAATGTGTCATGAGATGACACATTGCAAGAGCGTGAGTTTTTTGCTGCACTGCAAGACCTATTTGCATTTCATTTTTTCGATTCTGGCCTCTCATCATTTCCTGGTCCCTCAAATATTTTTTTTCTGTTACCATTTTGTATCATTTTGATACATTTGCTCTGCCAGGATTTCTATTTTATTCCAACTGTCATATTTCTTTGAGATTTCGGTCAGCCTGGCCGGCTACAACATGTAGAGGCCAGAATAAAAGCTTTGTTTGGCAGAGGTGTTGAATAGTTTCTCGGCGAGCACAGTTTACTGTACACAAAGACATCAGGGAGGAGAAATTTCCTTCTGTCTTTCTCTTTTTTTGAATTCAGCCTCTTCTTCCTTTAGATCTGATATCCCAGTGCTGCTGCTTGATGTGAATTTGCTTAAAGATTCATTTTACCGTCTCTAATTCGTTAATTCTTCCAAACTTTCATGGGCTTGCTTCCTAACAAAAGGGGATTTTAAACTTTTTTTCTGAGATTTCTTTATTGTTGCTAAGAAAGTGATGGGGGTCACAGTCTTTCATCCCCATTGCTTAATTTTTGATGGCTGATTTGAGACAATATCACAGGGCAGGGAGTTCCCCAGGTATGCTTCATGTTTTATGAAATCACCGCTTAACCCCTTTGACTCACTTTTATTTTGCTCTTCAATATTCCTACTTGACCACTGTGAATTTTGGTTGCCCCACTACCAGCTTCATAAAGACACCAGAAAATCTCTTCTTATAATGTTTTGGCTTCTTAACAAGTAGTCGTTTGTCTGCTATAAATCCTTTGGTATATTTTACATTGTTTTCCTGCAAAGATAATTTTAAGAAAAGTTGCAGTCTTGCAGATACCGAAAGGTCATGGGAACCTCTTGCTAAGATTAGTAAAACTTCTTCCTATCAATAGCTGTAAGTGGTGTTAGCATTTTAAAAGGAGTACTGTGTGAGCATTAAAAGACATTTTTTTCCCAAGTACACATTGAAAAGCACTTTTATCCCATGTCTAGGGCTGGGCGCTAACTGGAGCTCTATCACTATGGGCTGATGTTTTCTATTCAGGGGCTCACAGAGAATGCATTGTTCAAAGGAGAGTCAAGCTGCAGAGGTTGGAACAATTTCATAAGCATAAAATTATTGCAAGGTGTCTATGAGGAGCCTTCAGATGGAAGGGAAACCCTACAATGCAGGCTGTTAAGCAAATGAGCTTTACGCTCTAAGAATGGAAAAAAAAAAAATAAAACAAACCCCAACCCCAAAGTTGGCACTTCACTTTGTTCAGTTCATCATTACCAGCAGCCGGACAGAAAACATCATGTTGTACACAGAGCAAATAGATTGTCCTGAATTTCTCCAAGGATTTACTAAGAAGCAAACACCTTCCGGCACAGACCATCCCTCTCCGGCATGGTGACTGCAGCAGCTGGCCACAGCAATGACACTGCAAGGACACAGACACGTGTTTTTCTAAAACCTGAGAGATACAACTCTCGTTTGAGCCCCCTACCCAAATGGATTTATTTTCTCAAATGGCTGCTTCTCTTTTTTTCTTTGCAGCATCTGGAGTCTTTACAGAGAGAGGGTTGTAGGCTGTGAGCCCTCATCTCCATGCACTGCACCCCTTGGTTTGAAGGGTGGCTGGAGGCCACCTTCTTAGAAAGACCATGTCCTTGGCACAGAGACTCCCCGCTGATCAACCTGAGCCCTGCCAAGCCCTCCTGGCAGATTATTCCAGTTTTAAGTGTATTTCTGTTGATATGGAAGGCTAGATGTCTTATTCAGTGGCTTTTCTGCACCCACTGAGGCTGCTCTCACACTTGCTTAGCCCTTAGCAAGAGGAGGAGAAATCAGCTTGGAAGGACACGGACTTCTGCAGGGAAGGGATTAAAACATCAGGCAGTTACTTAAAACTCTCCTTTGTGGTGACGACAAATATCCTGATGCAACTGGAGAAAGACAAAGCCATCCCCTGAGTAAGATCAGGGTTGGCTAGCACAGCAGGAAGAACAAGATGTGATTTTGGAGGTCTTTCTCTCTCTCAAAAGGAGAGACCATGCTTCAGAGAATCCTTCTTGTATTGCTTATTAAGTGGTGCTTGTCACTGAATGGCTGATTCATGGTGCTACAGGCTTCTTCAGCACAGGAAAATTATCCAATTCCTCCTTGTTTTCCCCCCATTATTCACAATAACTTGTATTTGACTAAAGGAGGCTATTGAGAAAGGCACTGTCTGGAGCTGAATATATCAAGAAATGCAGATCTATCATCTGCCATGACAGCTGTCCCAAGTGGTTAATCAAACCCTCTGAAAAAAGGCACTTTATTCTTAATTTGAAGCTGTCTGGCTTTAGCTGCTGGGGGTCCATTAGTACCTATTTACTTTTTTTCCCAACCCAGCGTTTCATATGCAGTGATCAAGATGCCCTTCAACCCTCCTTTTGCTAAAGCAGAGAGGAGGGTGCCCTTGGACCCCAAGGTGGATGGAGTCTGCTGTGAGACCATCCAGTGGGCAAGGATCTCAGCCTGCAAATGCCCATAGCTCGGTGCAATATCCAAAAAAATCTTACCAGCTCAGGTGTTGATTCCATAACCCTTTTCCTTAGCTAGCTGGTTAGCCTAGAGCAAACCTGTTAGCTTAGGGGGCATGCACAACTATCCTGCTTCAAGTCCTGAAGGGCATGCACAACTCTCCTGAGGGAGCTCAGGGGAGACCTTCATCCTGCTCTCCCCAAACTGCAGAGCTGGGGTGACAGCCGTGGGGGCAGTTTGGGTCTGTCTGTGCCTGTGCATTTTGGCGAGGAGCTCCCCATGTTTCAGCGCCCGCAGCTCACCCTGCCGTGCTCCGGAGCCAGGTATGTCACAGCCCCAGCTAGAGCTGTGACCCCCCCCACCAAGGTGGATGAATATACAGCTGCGTTTGCTTTTTGTCCTTCCTTTTGGTGCAGAGACATGAAAATATTTCTGCTACCTTCAAATAATTTGTCTAATCCTTTCTTTCCCATCACTACCCACTTTTTCAATATCATTGCAGATGCATCTGCAATGCATCATCGATGCAGTATCATTGCATCTGCATCTTTTCCAGCTGAAGCTTTCCAGGACACATTTTCCCACCACACGGATAACAACTACAACTGAAACTTTCGGTACAGCTCAGTGAAAACGGGATTTGTCTGAATATGTTTGCCTGGCTGAAGGATACCCGTCATCCTGTGCAACTGCCCTGCCCTCAGTGATAGCTGCCATCCTGCCAATGCTAATATTACCCACAGATTTTATCAGCAGTGTCATGTAGGCGTATTTCAGGATCATTGATTAAAAACGTCCATTAACATTGCAATATTTCCCACTAAAAAAAAAAAAAAATCAGAGTTGATTCCAAATTCTTGAGATTCCAAAACCGTGAGAGTCTTTCTTTAAAAGGAGAGGAGAGATGATGCTACATGAAGGAAATTGCCTCTTGAGTTGGAAATTTTTCTCATTTCTGCCCACCCTGATATCTACAGGTATATTCTTTCCCATCACAGTAACTGTGCAATAAACGTAGATGGGGATGAGGATGGTTTAGTTGTGGTGTTTCTTTCGTGTAGGAATTTTTTTTTTCCTGGGAAGAATGTGCCAGTCTCTGTAAGTGCTCCTCAGTGGGAGTTCAACAGCCTTGTTGGTTTTGAGAGCGTATCAAAGGGCAAGAACAGACAAACTCATGCTGTAACACAAATACAAAAACTCTGGGAAATTCAAGGGCGGGTAGATCCGAGATTCTGCCCTGGGACCATTCCTAAATTGAAACTCCATCCAACGGTGCTGCCACTGATTCTTTTTGGAAACTTTTCTGCTCCGTCACCCCAAAGTGTGTGTGCAAGGCTTGGGTGCTGTCACAGGGGTTGTGCTGTCAGTAGTAATATTTTCCACCCTGGAAGTCCAGTGTTGACAGTGGGATATCTTTTGGCTGAGGCTGATATGAAGTAACAAAGCAGAGCAAATGTTTTATTTATATTTAATATACACCCTCAGTGAACTGGTGTGGGGCGTGTGACTGCTTAAAACATACAGCCTGGATTTCACTCTTAATTCATGTCATGCAAAAAAATTAAGAAAGCATTTGCAATACGATGTGTGTGGCAAAAACATGGCCCACAACAGACTGGATATAGAGCAGTATTCTGCAATGCTCATTTTCTCCCCCTTTGCTTCAGACAGTGGACAGTTTTGTCTGTTTCATCAGGAACCCCTGACGAAACACCACTGGAACCAGTCTGGAGCATTTCTATAAGTATTTCTTAAATAGGTACAAAGAGGTTAAATAAATTTACTTGTAGTTATCAATAAAACAACTTACACAGTGGAAGCAATGAGCAATCTGATTTTGTCTTAAGCTTGTATGCAGTTCCTTTTTGAGACTCGTGAGAGGACAAGATCACTCTGGTGGGAAACATAGTGGATGGGATGAACTGGAACTCTTTGTATGAAGGGTAGGACACAGAAATTATTTGATTGCTTTTTCTAAGGAGAGATTTTGCTGATGTTGTGCTTGGTTTTCTTTGCTCGTCTAGAGTGGATGAGGGAACTATGGTAAAATTGAGATATTTTTCTGACCATGTGGGCAAATTGACAGCTCTTGATCAGGAGGCTGATATTATAAATCAATGGTCATACTTAATCTGTGAAAGTTATCATAGGATCCTAGGGCAATCTCACCTGAGCATCTTCTCACTGCCTTAGAGAAATGTATAGATGTGGGTAGGAAAAGGCCAGTTCCAAGACACAAGCGTGGCCCAGCTTGTGTAAACAGCAGCCCCCAGGTCTTTGCTGGCAGCTTGGGTGGTTCAGGAGCTACAAATCCCAACAAACCCTGCAACATTGGTGCAAACTCTGGTTTGGTTGAGGGGCACTTGAATTGTTCCATTCCCAGTGAGGCTGTGGCCCTTCGGGTTAACAATGCAACCTTTTGTTTCAGCCTGGCTTTTGAAGTCTAAAGGACAGTGTTCCCCAGAGACTAAAGCTACATTCACTTTTAATGAGGCTTAAAGGAGCAAACAGCGTCCTTGCAGCTCCTACGTGTCTGTGTAGCATTGCTCCTGAACGCCCTGTGCTGAACCCAGGGCTTCATCTCAGTCCCAAGGAGTCCAGCAAACACCAAGTGTGTAAGGCTTTGGCATAGCCAAGGGGTGAGAAATACACTGGTCCTCACCAAACAAAAAAGTCAACTAGCAGAGAAGCTGGCTCTTCTTCCAAATACATCCATGTTTGCAAGGTCAGAGCACTTCAATGCACCTTTCAGTTGGGTTTGAGCTGTTTTGCGCACCCGGAGCCAGATCCCTCCTGGGAACCAAACCAAGGGAGTGGGAACCTTTCAGAGATTTACCCCAAAAGCACACTCCCGAGTCAAAACGAAGCTCTGATGTGGAACAAGGGCCACGCTTTTGGACACAGGCAGATTAAAAGTGGGTGCTCTGGCTGTTGCTGCCCCCAGGTACTCGTCCTCCCCCTCGCCCAGAATCCCCATCTCTGCTGCACGGGTGGTTAAGCTCCCACAGAGCAGCTGCTCAACAGCTGCAGGTTACACTTCACATATGAAAGAAACCCCAAATCTGTGTGAAATTTCCAGTGGTTTAACAGCTGTTGCTTGAGCCAGGCTGTCTGTGTCATGTATACGGGGACGCTGGAGGGAAAAGAGGCAGGACAGACAGCTGGGAGCAGTAATTTCTCCAGCCGCTTAGTTTTAATCTGCTTTTGCTCATGTCAGAGCCTTTTGAGTGAAAATTTGAGAATGGAGAACCCTTTGGATTTATTTTCCTCCCTTTTCTCACCCTCTACCCCATGATTGCAGCGTGAGCCAAACTGTGTCATTGAGAGATTTATTTCTAGGGAGACTTTTTGGTGGGATTCATTGCAATTTATTTTAAATAGTCAAATGCGTTTTCTTGTGAATGGAGAGCAGTAGCATCCAGGAATGGTCAGAGCTCAGCTGAATTAGCTATTGGTTTTAGAGAAAGACTATTTGCTTTCTGAAGACAGGAGTCTTCTCTAAAGTTGCTTTTTTTTGGCTGCAGTGGTGGGGGTAGATCCCATTATGTGCTGGATCTTCTGGGAAGGGGCTGGTGTTCTGGAAAAATGAGACACGTTTGAAGGAGAAGTGCCACTAAAAATCAGGAAATTAGTTGTGTACTTTGAAAAAACCATGCAGAGCAATTTGCCAAAGGATCTGGAGGGTGTTTAAAATATCTGCATATTAATAGACTGTGGTGTGACCAACCTTGTTTGCCTGTGGAGAGGGAGGGTTTTATGCCCAGGACATAGCAGGGAAAAGTCTGGGTCACCAGAAGGGCTTCATCTACCTCAGTCAACAATAAAGTGCAGAAAAAAATCTGTGGTACTGATGGGATTTATTCTAAAAACACCTAGTACAAACACTTGTTTTTATTTCCCGATGTTTTGCATTCTCTCTGCATTTATAAAAATAAAAAGACCCGTTAATTCTTAATCAAAACCAGTTCTTAATTCTATTTTTTGCTGCAATTGTATTTATGCCAGGAATCCCTTCTTTGCTCCTAAATGTGAATTCAGATTAACCAAAAACTGACATGATTTTTAGCTGTGGGAAGTACTGCTGTCAGCAGGGGTGATGCTGCAAAGTTAAAGCCTACATAGTACACGCTGAGGAGGTTGTTCCCAACACTGCTTGGCTGTATTTTGGCTGGTGTTTCCCTGCTTTGTTGCTTGCCTGATGAGTCTCCTGTAACATAACATCAGTCTCTGTTCAGATAATAACTACATCAAGGAATCATGTCTTGATGGAAGAGGATCTCCTACAATGAGACAGGGGACAGGTCATTCCTCTCTTGCTCTTGGTTGAAGTTGTAACTTGAGATGCAGTTTGAGTGCAAGATCAAAATGGCTTGGGTCTTAGTCTCCAAAAAAACCTTGGCCATGCAGGGTGCTGTTCCTGTACCCCAAACCTCCCTGCACATCTAATGGCTCCACAGAGATGGGACATCAGGAAGGGAGAGAGATGGAGAGGCAGAGGGGAGACCTTGAGCTGAATATGTTATGCTGGGGGAAGCCCTGCATCTCCTGTGGCTTCCCCAGCAACTTGAACACAGCTTTAGTAACCCCCAAATGCTCCATGAGCAGCACAAATGGGAGTTTTCTGTTTGTGGCCGTGGGCTGCGAGCTACAGGGCTTGTGCCCAAGGATGGCTGGAGGGCCCCCAAACTGGTGGGAGCTGAGCTGGTCCCCAGCAGCTGTTGGGAGGAGAACCATGGACATGCACCCCTTGGAAGGCAGAGCAGAAAACAAGGCTGGTCCTGCCAGGTTGGGGCAGAGCTGGGACGGTGCCTGCTTTTCCCTTTCCCAGCCCCTACAAGAGCTCTGGCACACCAAAAACCTCTCCTTGGCACAAGAGTGTAGAAAAGAAGTGTCCCATGTTGTCCCCTGCTTCCATGGCACAGTCACCCTCACTGTCCCACCAGGGAGCTTCCAGGGGCACAGGACACCCCATCTCAGAGATGGGTCCCGTTCAGGGACATGAGGGGTGATGCCACCAGGGATGGCAGGGGACAAGATGAGGTGACCGCGCAGCGTGTTTACCCCTGCCCTTCCCCGTCACCGGGCTGTCCCTGCCCTGCTGCAGAGGCTGGACGCCGCCAGAAAATTCAAAGCAGAAAATGCCAGGGCTGGATGGGCAATGCTTTGGTTTTGTTGTCTTGTTTTAAACAGCCCCTGTGAACAACTGTTGTGAGTGAGGGGCGGGAAAGGGGGTTGCCATGGCAAAATGGGATTTGCTGGGAATGAATAGCTTTCTTTTTCTACCCTGAAATGAATGGGTTGCTAAGACCTCCCTGCATATGAAGATTGTAGGTGCTACACTCGGTGGAAGAGACAGCGAACAATATCCCCCCCAGCTTTACGTTATACACAGGCCTCTTAATACAACTCAATCTTATTACACACAAAAAAATGTGATCTCAAGTGTAGATTGAGAGAGACAAAATGTTCCCAGTGGGATCTATCCGTGTCTCTTCCCCAGTCCCCTCCAACAACAGGGATTAGCGGCAATGTTTGCACTGACTGTAACTAGGACATAAAGACCATGGTTCATTTCTTCCCATTCAGCTAATTCTTTACATTGCAGACACTACAGGATCCATTTATGGTTTGTTTTGTTGTTTTTTGTTTTTTTTTTTTCTTTTGTGAAAGTGGGTTGGGGTGGGAGGGGATGAGGGGGAGAAATCTGCTGAGGAAACTGTTGGCATCTCCAAAGAAAAGTATCTTTTCAAACCTTAGCCTGCAGTCCGCATCCCTCCTCTGCTGAGAAGCCGTGGTCCACTTCTGATGCAACAGCATTCGCAGGCAACGTCGCTCTTAGATGAAGGCCATGATATATTCGCCAAGGATGGCAACTTTTAAGAAATAAAGTGATCTAAGCTGGCAGATTTGATTTCCCATAGCAAGCTTTGGGGCTTTTCTTTAGCAAATGGGAGTGCTTGCTTTCAGCCATCTCATTCCTGACATGTACCCACCTCTAAAGCAAACTACAGCACTGACTTTAGGTATGTGTTTTTTTTTTTTTTTTTCTGGGAGAGCTTCAGGAGGCAGGATTTGACCATGTGGGAAGGGTTTGGCCAGAACCGCGGAGTAAATATTCTTGCCAGCCATACGATCCCTAATACACACCAATTGACAATGTTCATGTTTTCCTCCCATTTGGAAGAAAACCTCTCCAGCAGTTGAAAACACGGTTCTGGGACACAGGATTTGTGCAAAGGGACTGGAAGATGCCCTTGGTTTGGTGCAGCACAGTTGCACCGTGACCTCAGTCTGTCTGGGGAAGAGTCAGCGAGGCAATGGCATCTGAAGCATCTTCGTTCAGGTCTTGAATTTGCTCCATCCTTCTTCTGGGGCATGGAGATGAGAGAAGAGACGGTTAATATTGCCAAAACACCTTCTGGCTGACTCAGGAACATGCTTTATCTGCTCCAAAGCCGTGCATCAATCTTGCCTTAACAGACAAGTCCTGCTGACTCACAGCGGGTTCAGGGGAGATTACATGGTGAAAATGAAGGATTATGAGACGAAGGAGGAACTTGTCAATCTTTCCAAGGTGGAGTGCAGACAGAGCTGTGTGTCACTGGCAGTACTAGGGCATGGTGACCCATCTCTGCCTGTGATCGCTCATTCCTCATTGCTGAAGGCAAATACTGTAGAAATAAGAGCCACAGAGCAAACTTCAGGGCTTCAAAATGTTGATTGCTGTAGTTTATTTCCTTATTTAATTGCAAACATCCAACCTCAGAAAGGAAAAGTGCACAGTGTGGACACACCTCCTGTCTCAAATTTGGTCATCACAGTCACAGGCCATAATCCGTATGAGGATTAACCCGGATTTGGGCACAGACAAGAGAGAGGAAAAATGACCTAAAATTGCACTGTGGATCTCAGGTGACCCTAGCTAATGTGCCCCAAATATGTGTGATGATGTATCTACCACCTCTCACTTCCGTTCTTAGCACTGGGAGAAAGAACAGATAAATCTGAGCTGTCCTTTGTGGGAGCCCAGGCTTGCCAAGGACTTCAACACACGCTTTGGAGAATGATAGTGCATGTTCTTGAAGTGGAGGATGATGCCCAGGTAGGTTTTTCTGCAGCACTAAGAAATATCCTAGAAATGGGCAAGTGCTGATATGCATTACATATTCCTGGGCTCCTTCCAGCAAAGGGAAGGTGTGAATAGTACCTGGGAGAAAGTCACTTTTCTGCCATCTCAGCTCTTCTGGCAAAGGATGTCTTTTGATTCAGACCGTCCAGGCTGAGACCAATAGACATGTGTTCCCTGCTGGTTTGTAGGAGAAAAAGTGATAGGATTTTCACAGTGTCCTACCTGAAATCTGCTCTTCACCTTCAAGTGTGTCAAACTGAAAGAGAAGAAGAATGGAAAGCAGAAACCAGCTGCGGATAAGATTAGAGAATTTTAGGGGAGGCTGAGAAGGCAGGATTTCCTGTAGTGGGCCTGATCCAGGGCCCTGGTGAGGATTTCCATCCCAGAAGGTTACCAAGAAGGACACAGTAGATGGGATTCAGGTCCAGATTGTCAGTGTCCACATGTAGATATGCACTGGTGTATCCATGTGTGGCTGGTGTCTGAGTTCCCACCAGCTGGCAGAGACTTTGTGTGGTCAAGAAGCCGGAGAATGACCCATGGCTGCTTTAGGGTGAGCCAAGTGCTCTCCAGCCTTCACCACCTCCACCGACAAGCTCTCAGCTCTGGTGGGAGCTCAGACGTTTAGCACACGTACAGACACCTCAGTGCGGGTGTCTCTCGTCTTGGGCTGAATCTTGTTGCTACTCACACTGACACCTTTTGTTCTGCTGATCGTTATTCACCAAAAATACACAGAGGACACTTGATCTGCTCATCCCAGGAATAGTTATGGGGACTGCTCACCAAAGCCACATGGTTAATATAGTGGCTGTCCTTACAAGTTTTCCTACCAGGGAAAGATGTGGTTTTTGTAGGTCCAAGCATGCTATTTTTCAAAATAAAGGTATATTGGAGATTTTGGAGAGTGCGTGCTCATACTGATACATTCAATTGATGTTAATTAATAAGGACAGGGGCAATACGTTGCCAGACTCAGAGTTGTGTGTTAGCTCACCCCTCGCCGTCCTGTGCTTGATGAATGACTTATATCTTGAAACCTAAATAATTTGGAAACAAGAGTTGCATTATCTTCCCATGGGATTACCACTGACTCCACTTGTTCCAGCTTTTTTTAAAGTCTGAAACAAAGATGGTTTTAGTTCATTACTAAATCCAAAAATGGATTTAGTTCAAATGTGAATGATGCTCTGACTTTGCAAAACGCAACATGCTTCTAAAATTAGTGTCGTGCTGTTTTACCTTCTTCCCAGTTACTTTGTGCAAGGAAAGAGATCAAACCCTTGTGCTTCTCCAGAACTGAAATCCTTCATATTTGAATTAATTTAAAGCGAGGTCAGCATGTATCCACACTTACTGTGTAAGTGTGGACTGATTTGTGTTTAAAAATCAGGTGGGAAGAAGAGCATACTTTGGTATTAGGAAATGTTCTGAACCTCCAAGCACTCTTCAAAGATGCATTGGAGATCAAGAACCTCTTAGATTTTCTGTTGTAAAAGCAGTGAACATCACACCATGTTGCATAAGGGGAAAAGTTAAATATGCAGGACACGAGGTAACAATATTTTTACTCCTTTCAGTCATCATGAGACTTTATCTGGGGCAGAGCTGAAGCATGGGTTTATGTACTACATGTTCTGATTCTGGCCAGAGGGATGGACTCAAAAATCCCTCCTACCCTATTTTCAGTTTTTTATGGAGATTCTTTATTTTTCTGATGAAAATAACTGAATAACCACAGGAAGCCAGCTAACAGTTCCAGGTGTATTACTTCAGTTATCAATTAACTTGGAGGAGTTAGTCAGAGTTTTCACTTTCACCTAGAAGGTAAATCATCCGATTTATGCAGTGACGAAGCTGCTGCAGGTGCCTGCGAGAACTTGGAGCAATTAATTACCTGTGTATTTCCTCCTATGGCAGGAGGAACAGAACACCAGTTGCTGGAACTGTCTTCACAAACACAAATCTGGACAGTCTCAGCAGCCCATAAATCACTGCCGGTTCCCACATGCAGAGCTACACAGCCACGAAAGTCAGGCTTATCTTGGTGTAAAGTGGCTCCCCTCTCCCTTTGGTGCACTCTGTCTGCAGGTGTCCTTTGACACTGAGAACATCTTTAGAATTAGCACCAGAAATTGCAACTCACC
Organism: Strix uralensis; assembly: GCF_047716275.1. Classification (NCBI taxonomy): domain Eukaryota; kingdom Metazoa; phylum Chordata; class Aves; order Strigiformes; family Strigidae; genus Strix; species Strix uralensis. The sequence goes on along the minus strand of NC_134012.1, from coordinate 99,769,437 downwards.
TGTAAGGGGAAATCCTGGTGGGTTGTTTCTGAACACATCTGCAATTAATTACCAAAAGTCTGCCAAGCAAGGAGCGTCTCTTTCTGTCAGCAGGGGATGTGTAGTTTTGTTTCAGAAATCCAAATGCAATCAAAAAGCTCAGGGAAAAAAACAAAAACCAAAAAAAACTTGCTGAAAATGTGGCAATCCCACCCCTGCACCCAGGAACATCCCTGAGCTCACCAAGTGCAGAGCGATGTGCTCATCCCGAGTTCAGGTACAGGGGTGGAAAATGGGAAGGTGAAGATAACCCTGTAGCAAAACCGCTGCCCATATTCAACAACCTTGCATTGGTTTCTGCACAGGTGGTTTCTCAGGACACCTTGGCCACACGGACACGTGCTCTTGCTGCTGGCAGAGAGTGCAATCACTCCTGCTGCTAATTACCCCATCAGCTGGGAAGGGTGATAAATTAGGTCGGCCCTTTCCTATCCCTGTGAGGAGCTGGGCAGTGAGCTGGGAGGAGCTCTGGGATGGCAGGCAGAGGATGGGTGGTGGAGCAGCAATGTCTTCAAATGACACAATGGCTGTTTTTCCAGCTGAGTCATTCACTTTTTAAAAAGGTTTTATTTCTATTGATTTTCCTCATAAGCACTTGCTGTGGCTGGAGGGGGTCATTACTTTGACAGGGCAGGGAGGAGGATGTGCTGGCGCGGGTGGGTGTGCAGGCAGCCCTGGGGATGTTTGCTCCTGGGGTGTTCTGTTTCCTTCCTGCAATATTAGATCTCTGTAGCAAAGGATACAGTATCTCTGGCTCTGGTAATTAGGGTCTTTTGCACTTCATCTGTTTCCAACAGGCTGTGACTGTGAACTACAGAACAGAGATATTGCTGGATTTTCCCAGTTTTTAAGGATTTTGAAGTGTTTTACACTGACAAATGAATCAGGGGATTTTTTTCTTCTTGGAGACATTATTCTACTCGGTTACTAGACCTATTTGAGAAATGTTTCCTGACTAAAAGACCAATATAACTGTTGCAATGGTAATGGAGTTGGAAAGTATAATGTTTGGAAAACAAGTTATCATTAATTATTCATATCCTGGCTGTCTTGTTTCTTTGGTTTACCTATTCTGTTATAACAGCTCTTTTATTTTATGTATCTACATGTTGTTATTCTCAGAGAATATGACTGTATATGGAGTATGGAAGAACTACCTGGAAAAATAAGGGACAGATCTTAATTTTAAATTTTGGGGAAAAATTCATTAATATAGCATCAATCTTATAATCTTCAAGCATATGGTTCATGTGTCAAAGTTTCCGTTTGTCATTTAAAATCACACTTAAATACATTCAGAATATATAATATACAACTTCAGTTTTGCAATCAGTTCTTGAAATTATGTACATGTACCATTAAAATTAACATCCATTTGAAGCTCAGTTTTAATAGAACTACCTAGATGGAGAAATCCATCAAATTATATATTTACAAAAGCAGGCTTCCCTTCTCACTGGGATAGGGAATGAAGACAACAAATTCCAGAAGTTTTACAGAACTGAAGAGCTATGATTTCTGAAGATGAAAACATGAGATCATTTCCTCATTCAGGGTCCCAGAAGCACTGCACGTTACTGTATCTCTTGACATGCAGTGATCTACATATAAATAATCCATCCCTGGGTATTTAGGGAGTTAAGGCACACCCTTGCATGAAATCCTTTGCATGTTTTTCCTGTTTCAGTGTTGTGTTATTAGATACAAATTCTATTTACAATAAAATAATCTCAGATCTATTCTCTATTGCAAAGGTGAGCTATGTCTCACTTGGCTGCTGAAGGAGGAAAGTTAGTCATCCCACCTCTCTCCATAGCTCCTGGAGAGACAGCTTCAGGAAGCAATCCACCCCAGTGTGATGGAATTTTTTTTGTTGTTTCTTTGGGGTTTTTTTATGCTGGGAGAAACCTTCTTCTCATAGACATTTGCCTGTGTTTCTTCTTACATCCTGCTTTTTATGTTGGGATGATCCCTCTTCTGGAAATGCTCTTCTGCTTCTACTGGTTGCAGATGAGATCCTTCCTGTGGCAATGGCTGGAGTGAGACGAAACATCACTTTCCATCAGTGTCCCTTCCAGGCTGCAGTGGTGACACCAGAAGCTTCACACATGGAGCTGATGTGATTTCACACTGAATCATCTGGGTTGGAAAAGCCCTTGAAGATCCTCCAGTCCAACCATGAACCTCACACTGACCGTTCCCAACTCCACCAGATCCCTCAGCGCTGGGTCAACCCGACTCTTCAACCCCTCCAGGGATGGGGACTCCCCCCCTGCCCTGGGCAGCCCATTCCAACGCCCAACAACCCCTTCTGCAAAGAAATCCTTCCTAAGAGCCAGTCTGACCCTGCCCTGGCGCAGCTTGAGGCCATTCCCTCTTGTCCTGGCGCTTGTTCCTTGGGTCAAGGGACTCATCCCCCCTCTCTGCACCCTCCTTTCAGGGAGTTGGAGAGGGCCATGAGGTCTCCCCTCAGCCTCCTCTTCTCCACACTAAACCCCCCCAGTTCCCTCAGCCGCTCCCCATCACACCTGTGCTCCAGACCCTGCACCAGCTCCGTTGCCCTTCTCTGGACATGCTCGAGTCATTCAATGGTGTTTTTGGAGTGAGGGGCCCAAAACTGAACCCACTCATCGAGGTGTGGCCTCACCAGTGCCGAGTCCAGGGGTAAGATCCCTTCCCTGTCCCTGCTGGGGGATGACTTTGACTGGATGTCCATGTCCTGTGTTTTCCTGGAGGAAGGCAGGGCAAAAGGAGGTGGTGAGGAGGGAGAGGGCAGTGTGTCTGGGGAGAAGGGGAGTGCAGTAATGAAGAAAAGGAGAGAGCCAGGAGGGGCTGTCAAGGGATGATCTCTTCATCCTGCCTTCTTGGTGCTTGGGCTGGCACTTTCTTATTGTTATATTTTAATCTAGTTGTGCCTTTTATGCACCAACTTGAGTTGAGGCTGAACAGTGTGGTTTGGGTAAAGGGTTGCTGGCCAAGGAGGTGGATGTGGGTCAGATGCCCTTCAGCCCGTTTGCCTGGTCGCACAAGGATTTCCACAGGGAGAGAGAGGGTTGTGTGTCCTGCGATGTGAGTGAGATGGGGGGAAAGGAAGGAGGACAGACCCCAAGCTCTGTGATTTTTCTCTATTGGGTTATATATGAAAGTTGTGTTCTGCCACAGCTCCTGCCTCCATGTTTGGTCAGAAGCAGGAATTCACTACTTCTGGCTCCTTCTTTTGGTGTTTGAAAAGTCCCTCTTTGGGAACTTTCTGGGCTGGGGAGGGTAGCTTGTTTGTTGGTTTTAAATCCCCATGGTGAAATCAAACTTTCTCATATGAGAGTGTTTTCCTTTCTCATCTTCCTTCATGGGCACGTGTCTGGTGTAGACCAAGGTCCAAGGAGAGGAAGGATGGACATGGAGTACCAGGGGTGGGTTGGGAGCAGGGCACGGGTGCAATGCAGCCCCTTTGCTGGTGGATGGGTACTGACTTCTCAGGGGCACCAGCAAGACTAGCTCTGAAGGCCTCCTCCTGGGGTGACTAGTCCAAATTCCCTTGGGATAAAGGTCCCTGAGAAGTTCCTCCTCTCCTGTCCATTAGCAAGACTACATAGAGGGAGGTTTGGCTGCAGGGCAGGGTTGCCAGCAACAGCAAAACAAGAAGAATTCTTTGCCTTGAGAATTGCCTTTGCCAATTTTGCTTTGAGCAAAATTACTGACTGGGTACTGACATGGTGATGCTCTGAAAAGCAGAGTGGTGTCTTGGGGCATGGTGGGAGACAGAAAACAACTGGGAATGAGAGGGTGTCAGGACAGCCTGTCTCAGAAAATGCAGCTCAGTATGTTTTGGGGTTTTGTTTTGGGTTTTTTTGAACAGCTTAACTTACTATGGGTGAAACCACTTGTGGTTTTCCTGTTTTCATTATTTGACTTTTTTATTGTTTGGCAAGGATGTTTTTTAGAAGTAGAGTCAAGTCTCTGGGCTCACTTTGGCAGGTTTGATGCTGCCGTGCAGGTAGTATGGGCACCTAGGGGCTCTGTTGAAGAGGTTTGCATCGCATTAAAAAGTGAGCAGCTCTGCATGGCAAAGGAGAGGCAAAGAAAACTGGTGTAAGGTTTATCCTGTCACAATGTCAAGTAAAATCTGTTTGCGTGTCTACTTTTGTTGTTGATACTCCAAGCTCCCTAGCTGTAGACAGTCACTGATTTATAATGCTGCATAAAGCTTTAAGAACTGGAGTAGACAAAACAGGAAGCAAAAGAACTTTGCAAATACACCAAGCATTAAGAAATTGCTAAGTGCTGGTGAGTCTTACAGAACGATGGTGCTTTCCCCATAAGGCGGGGGGGAAATGGGGTGGGGGAAAGGAGCATGCACTGGCTCTGCAGGGACAAATCAATCCCGTGGTTTTCCCCCAGTTCCAAGATAAACCCAGTATCGATACAACCATGCAAAATATGGTGGATATTTGCATCTCCTCTCACTTGTTTCAGACTGCTGAAATTTCCTAGAATTAGTGGTTTTCTGCCAGTCAGAGTGCACAAGGGAGAGGGTGTTGCTCTGAACGGACCATCTATACAAACTTTGAAGGAGCCAGGAGGAGAACCACAATGTTGTGGTGCATTCTTGGCCCCAGGGTTGGTTTGGCAGCAGCGTTATCTGCATCCAGGATTTAAGAAAAATATGATCATGGGGAAACATAGGCTGTGCTTGGAGAAGAGCCTCTGCTCCTGCAGAGCTGAAAATACAGGTGGTTAGAAAAGTCTGACAAATGGAGTAATATCTGTCCCTGCCCTGTTGGGCTCAAGAGGGGTTTCACCGTTTCAGGCTGATGCTGGATCCTCAGAGCCTGTAAAGGCCAGGAAGGACAGGAGTGTGTTGGTCTCCTGCTCTCTTCCCTCCATCATCTGTCAGACTCTTCCCAAAACACTTTCTTGCATTGCGATGACATCATGATGTTCTGTAAGTGAACTTCTTCCCTAAACATTTAGAGATAAACTTAGTTTTTTAGTTCATTTCTTTACCAAGGAAAACTTTTCCTTTTTATGAGCTCTGTGACTGAACCCTGGAGGTCGGTACCTATGAGTGGATTTTTGTCATGTTTCTTAATTTATAGCACAAGATTTCTTTTAGGAAAGACAAAGAAGTTCATATTATATAAACCTTCAGGAAGCACTTGTTGCTGTAAGTGCTGATAGAGCTGCATTACGCCAGTTTACATTCTGCAGATGGCTGATTTATGGTGGTGGCAAGTTGATGGGGTTTTTTCCCCTTCTAGATTCAAGGTAATTTCCTGAGCAAGTCTGAGGTTGAGTATCTGTCACATGTATCCTGCAAGAAATAAGTTTATTTAAAGATATCTCCAAAATGAGAGATTTGAATTCCCTACCCGTACACAGTCAATCCAAATTCATCTTTGCAGTGAGCAGAAACTCCCCCCAGGCTGTGGATGAGATGGAGATACTGGGGAGACAGGGTGGCTCCCTCCCAGTTCCCACTGAGCAAAGGACCAGTATCACAGAAACACTTCACCAAAAAACAATGGACTGAATAATTAAGGGCCTTAATCAATTACTTTGCTCCTACCAATAAGCTGCTCCCATGGAAGCGGAGGTGTGCAAGCAGCACTGGGTGAGAAAAGCCACTGATGTTTGGTCTGTAAAGGTTTTATGAACCACTGGTGCAGTTTCCTGTAGCAGAATGCAGCTGAACGCACTTGAGAATACTTTTATTTATCTATTCTACTGCTCAGCAGCAGTAAACATTGTCTATTCTTCATTAAAAAGGCTCATCCATGTTTATATCCATTTCTGGCACAAACATTTCTTGGAAATGTCATCTGCTTGAACAGCTACAACAGGATGAGAAGGGTTTGGGGATACATCTGAAATTTGAGCTGTCCTTCCTTCAAAACATCAAACCTCCCCAGGTGAGCAATGAGCAGTGTCCATGGGGTTTGCTTGCTGAGAGCTCCAGGTGTCTCATTTGTTGGGGTGACCCTTGTTATTTTGCAAGTGGCCTCCACACTGCAGCCACCAAATGGGCGTAGGATGTGGAGGAAGTTTAATAGCACGTTTCACCCTGTGCTCAGGACCTGCTAGGAGCATCTGCGCCTGGATGGAGGATTGCAGCAGCTGGGATGGGAACAAGCTTTGGGGGACAAAATTTTTGATGTCACATCCCACCTTCCAGGACATCCTCTCCCAAAAAAACAGACAAAAAACCCTAGTAGAAACAGCTCATCTTTTCCTATAGGGGATCACTAAGCAGAGATTTTGAGGGCTATCCTGAACTGTAGGTTTCTTCTCTGCTCCTGCTTCTCCTCTTTCTATGTACATCATCAGACGGATTAGCTGGATTTAAATGTCCACCTGGTTGAGATCCTTAATAATGAGTTGGTGGCACTTTTCGGCTGTGCACAGGCCACTGCATGTGGCTGCGTGTCTCTTAAGTAGAAGCTCTATAGGTATTTTCCGCTTTTCTAAGGATCTGAAATGCAATAATCTCTTTCTCACTGTCAGCAAATGACAACAGGAACACCCGTGAGGTAGGAAGGAGAAAGAAAATGTGGTTTTTCTTTCACAGAAAGACAAATTCAGGGAAACGGAAGAACAACAAGAATTTGACTGCAAATCAAAAACTCCAAATAACTCCCTAGAACAGGCTTCTTTTAAGATTCTCCCTCTCCATCCAAAATGTGGTTTTAAAACAACCTACACATCTCCACCAGTGACAGGGAGAATATTTCTGGCCAGCTCTGCCCACCAGCTTCCCTGATGCAGCTTGTACCTAAGAGAATTGGCTTCTCTTAGGTATAAGCTGCAGCGTGCAGATTGCGGGGACAACTGTCTGCAAACAGTTGGTACTGAGACTAAAGCTGGTAAAAATGGGAAGTGTGCCTAGTCTGCAGCTTCAGAGCTGTAGTACTGTAGATATGCCCTCCTAGAAAATGCAGGGAGAACCGCAAGTTCATGGCTGCCTTTACTTAAAAAAAAACAAAAACCAACCCAAAACCCCAACAAAAAAACCCCACCCCAAAGTAACAACAACAGAAAACAAACAACAAGACTCTTCCCTGTGTGCAGCTGATGATGCTTCGCTTGCCACTTAACTCCTGGCTGCATGATGCTCAAAGACATACTAGCGATGTGATCAGTATGAGAACTGCACTGAAAAGTGTTTCAGGAACATCCTGAAAATGAAATGCTCTGAAAAGATGAAATTCTTACAACATTGCTGACACTGAGTGGGGAAACAGAGGAGACTATGAAAAATGCAAATGTTAATGTAGATAAAAGTGGTTCCTTGGAGAAAACACATCTGGAAATAGAGTAGCTTCATGGCAGGCTTCCCTCATGTGGTCGTGGAGAACGTCTCTGCAGGCAGCAGAGCCAGAGGGGCTCTTCAGGAGTGTCCATCCTTCCCTAAGAAAAAGGATAAACATGAGATAAGTCATCTTCTAAAGTGCCAATTATCTCCACTGACTGTAAGAAACCTCTTGCTGAGACTTGAATGTCAAACTTTTAGCAGCCTAAGATTAAGTGAGGTGACTCCGACTTGGTGACCTGTGAAACATTTATTTTAGTTCCTTTGTGGTGGACCACAGCGGTGTCTCTGTCCTGGTGTGTCAGCCCTTGTCCTGCCAGGGAGGCTCGGACCCCCCGTCACAGCAGCGTCACCCAGCCTGGTGGTGTGATGGCTTTTGTGACATCTTGGGAGATGATTCTTTCCCAAGAATCCCACGTGCTGGATTGCAGGAAGGGTGTCGAGATTCCTAGTTTTAGTTTAAAATTATGTCTGCTTATTGCCATGGCAGGGGAATTCTGCATGAAGCAACTGTGCCCTGGGTGTTTAAACATCACAGCGGAAGCATTTCTGTTTTCTAATTTTGTGATGTTTTACAGGGCCTGTGACTCATCCGTTTTGAGTGCTTGGGATTACCAAGCCCCTTCTCTGCTCAGTTAGGGGTGGTTTTTTTTCCTTCATTTATTCAACTTTGAATGTTGGCACTGCATATGTAGCATCACAGAAACGTCTAGACAGTCAAGGACATTCAGAGCTGCTTCTTAAATTCTGTCCTTCGCTGGAGGCTTGTGTGCCAGACTTGATGGTCCAGCTGTCCCTTCTCTCCCTGTGCTCCTCTAGGTCAAATGGAGATATCTTCATTCTTCTTGCCTTGGTTGCACCTGAGAAAGCTCAGTGAATGCAGATCCTTCTCCTTTAACAGGCTCTGCCCAGGGAGTGTTTGCCGCAGTTGCTGCCTGGATACTTTTGTGGCTCAGATTTCAAGCCTTTTGTCTGCTTGGAATCATATTGTTCTTTTATTCATGCACTCTTGCTCATGAGAGACATCCTCGCCAGGTTTTGGCAGCGCATCTTGTGGGCACTATGACTTGCTTGATGTTTTCTGTGTTGTTTTAACTCTTACAGTACAGAGGCTGGAAGCGTTTGCCCAGTTGGAGGGGGGTGGCGTGGGCTCCACATGCTTTATGAATGATCCTGCAAGTGATGTATGGTCAGACCTATAGGTTAAGAGTAATTGGAGTCCATGAATTGGTATGTCGTGTTGGAAAGGTAGGAAAGGGAGAGGTCAGTTTAATTTTACTCTGTGAATATGAGTTATTTTGTAATCATCCTGCCACAACTAGGACCTGAATCTGGATAAAGCCTATTAATTCAGATTTTCCAAGCAAAGGAGGAGCAGGTCCCTGAATGCCTTCCAGCCATTTATCCTGAGCAAATAATTTCATTTATTCTGAGTTGTCTCCAGCTCCTCTTCTCTCTGAAGATGTTTCTGTGATTTTTTACAGGAGAATCTGAGCAGCATCTCCTGCTTCACACTGAGATGTGCTCAGAGGTCTCCTCCACAAGCAGGAACCTTGACTGGCTTAGTCACGTGGCCAATCTTTGTATCATTTTTTTTTCTCTTCCAAACACCATAATTACGTTGTTAACTGGCCAGTCTGTAGCTGTGCCAGCTCAACGCTGGTCCCCTGTAGTCATGGCAAAAGATGGTCGGGCTGGTTGTGTGCTTGGGGTAGGAGCAGAGGACACTTCTTTGTGACTCAGCCCTGGTCAGGAAGTCACTGGGACACTTTCATGATGGAACAATTTTTGTCGAAGCCTGACAATAACCCATATAATTTAGTTTACGTGGCCAACTGAGTAATTCGGTTAAATAGTCCAGAAGCACCTTCTGCTGATTTGGCTGAAATATGGTATTTTCCTGCCCCTGCCCCCTGTTAAACAGGTGCTTTGTATCATCTGGAAATAACTGCGTTTCAGCATGGGGATCAAGTAGATTTCACGCAAGGGCTGAGAATTGCTTTCATGTGACATGAAAAGCTGGTTCTACATGTAAGAAGCACTAATATTATTAAAGCACGTTTCGGGGTGGGCACTCTGACACAAAAATACCACTTTATCACAAATGCAAAAGAGAAGGGTGGGGGTTTTTTTCAGTTTGAGGGGAATTTTTAAGTCTTTTGTTATTATTCCAAACCATGGTGCATTTGGCCTAACCCACAGTAATGAGAAATAGATTATCTCATGGATGGAGACGACCAGTAAACTCATAACCGCTCTTTGCCGATAAGAGAGAACAAACATCCATCTTTTGTATCTCAGCACGTCGGAGGAACAGGCTGCGCTACCTCCCTTGCTCTGGATCAAGTCAAAGCAGGAATCTCAGCTGTGTATGTGAAAACAGGATGCCAAGAGATTTTTTTTGTTTTGTTTTTTAAGTTGATTTATGGCTCCACCTGCAAAATATTCCCAAACTATTTCTATCTATTTCTTCCAGTGTTTTTCTTCACTGATACAGTGAAATAGGATTGTGAGTCCCAAAAAAACAGGAGGTGTAGTGTGCTTGCCCTCTCTCTTTCTCTATCTCTCTCCCCTTTTTTGTGAGGAAGAGGGGAAAAGTAAAAGCCTGTCCAGCTAAAGATAGTTTCTTATGGCGTGAGTGTTCTCTGTGGTGCCCGGAGAAAGCTTCTTAAATGACAAGACACTTAAATCCTTCTTTTAGCCCTTATTATTTTCCTTCCTTTGCATCGGCATGGCTGCGCCGGCATCCCTTGAAGCCTTGAGGGGCACGTGGGGTGAATGCACAATGAGGGAACGCGCTGCTCCCAGTGTTACGTGGGTTTGTGGCACGTCTCTCTTGACATCATGCAATAACAGCAACAAATCCTTCATCTCCTATGTATCACACCAGCGTGTTCAAAGGATTTAATTAACTGTGAAGGGAGTAAATTTTTATGGAAATCAATCTGAACATTTCGAGGTATTTTTTAATCTGGTGCTGCAGTTTCCCAAACACACCTTCCCACATTTTGTAATCGCAGTCTCTGAAAGATCCCCAGAGACTACAGAAACTGGGCATACACACAAAACAAATGGAAGAAGGGAATTCTCTCTTCCTCTCTCAGCTGCTGAGATTTTCCTTTCTCCCAGCTGTGTTACTTTCTAGAAAACTGAAATGCTTTTTGAGGCTGATGTCAGTTGTACTGCACTTTGTGCAACAATCCAAAAATGACAATAAAAGGCTGCTGATATCACGTGGATGCAGCAGTACGTTTTCAAATGCAAGTAACAGCCTAAAGGCTGATGCATTGAACACAATTAACCAAACAAGAGCAAAGACTTTTATAAGTAAACCTCTACATACCCTTATGCTTTCTGTTATTTTGAATGCTCTAAATTTTCGTGACTCAAGCAATAGACTTAAACTAATTTGCTCTGAAAATATTTTATGCTGTAAAAGATGCTGTTGCTATGTAGTGATGAAATGAGTGTGCAAACAGGTAGCACACTGTGTAATGGAGGCATCCATGCGTGGAGTCTTGCTGGGGAGATTGACTATAAATAAGTAGCTAAATGCACAGAGGGACTTGGGGAAAGGAAGACCAGGGAGCCACCTCCCCTCTTCTCTGCCCATGGAAGGGCTGGATCCCCAGGAGAGAGCTCAGGGCACAGGGGAGTGCTGGAGCTGCTAGAGCATCCTCCCAAGCATGGCAGAGCTAGAGTTTGGCCCTTCTGAGATAAATAAGCATTTCTTTTCATTGTGGGAGTTGGAACTAAGGCAGAGTGGTAAGGGGGATTTTTTTAAATGAAAATGGAACAAAGCAAGGCCTGTCTCAGATTTAGTAGTCCCATGGAGAGACCACTTACCTGAGAGATCGAAGAGCATTGCGCTACAATCTCTTCTTCAAACTATATACAACTATTTGTAAAAATAAGAGCTGCTTCAACAGGAGGTACTAGTTGAAGGCAGGGGACCCAAGCCTGAAACTAGGCAAGGAGAATTTGAACCTTGTGCTCCCTCACCCCACTTAAAATGTTCTAGTGTCTGAGTTAAAAAGGATACCCCTTCCTTGACTGGGTTGGGATGTGCTTTGGGAGCTTGGAGGCATGTTCTGCAGCACCTTGGCTGGGGATTTGGGAGTTTGGCAATAGTGTCCTGAGGAGGTACGTATGCCTGTGGGTGCAAACCTTGCTGAGCCTAGCCTTGGGTGGTGGTAGCCACCCTGGCTCAGTCCTATCCATGCTGCCCTGGGGAACATGGTGTGAGCTATGCTCCGTATGATGCCCAAATCATGTTTGGGGTCATGTTAGCTTGAGGGGGGGGAAAAAATGCAGTAAATATGCAGAAAATTCAATAGTACAGTTGTTTCAGTACTCCCTGGCTGTTTTGTTTAAGAGTATGTAGATGCAGCTTTTGTGGCTCTTGTTTTGCAGTGCCCAGGTTAGAGAACACCGTCTATTTACCAGAACACAGGGGACCGTGGAGCTGGGAGTCCTAAATGCAGAGCCCACATGTACTCCGTCACCTCGCTAGTAGGTGTAGGCAGGAAAAGTGTCACTTTTTTGGGGTGGCAAGGGGGCATGGGTACCCTGCACAGTTCAAAGGCCCTTTCTTTGTCCTTCCTTGAGTTCTTTAAGCTCAACAAGTTTATTTTCCTGCAAGGCTCTATTCTTTCTCCTTAAAATTAATATTTTATTCTATTAAAATCCCTTCCAGACTGCAAATGTTGTTTTTTTCTCCACTTGTGATGCTGCACTCAGCATCAAAACAGAATGAAAAGTCAGTCCTCTCAAATTCTGGGGGAAGGAAGGTTTTTCTTGCAGTTAAGCTAATTGCTGTCTGGGTCACTGCTCACAGGAGCACTGCAGAATTGTCCTTGTGCGTGAAATCCCAGTGAAAGTCACTCGAAGCAGTCAGGGTTGTTTTCATTTCTGAAAACAAAGAGAGTTTGGACTTAGACAAAACAGCCTGATGTCAGGTATCAACTCGGCAGATTAGACTCACTGGGCTTCTTGAAGGGATGGCTTCTGCAGGAACAGATCCGAGGCCAGTTTACATTTCATACTGGATATTCAGATAGTTGTAATGAAAAAGCCGTCGCTAGCACTGATTTTTTTGGAGCTGGAGGAAGCAGTGCCACTGGGATAAAACTCACTGAAATGTCGCTTACCCCTTGGGGCCCAACTCCACTATCCAGTAGGCAAAAGATCAATTAACATATTTTATTGTTTCTATTTCCCTGCTTCACATTGGTCTTCCCAGCCCACATCAGGGAGACAGCGTTAGAAAGGAGATGTTTTTACAGAGATGTAAAAAGGCCACTGAAAAGGCCTTTTTAAGTCTCCGATTTGGCACTTTTACGTAGGATTTCCACCCATATAAACAGTAAGGCAGCAGCTGCTAACAGCAGGGAAGGTGGCTGGAAAGGCAGAGTGTGCAGCAAAACAGCTGGTATTTGTGTTGTCTCCCTCCAGTTTGCAACTACTGCTTTTAATAAGCTGGGTGGTTGTGTTATTGGTGCAAATGGATGTGCTCAGACATAGCAGACGCTCCAGGAAGGTATAAAAAAGGACAAGGCCATAGCAATATTTCTGCAGCTATGCACTTCTGCATGCTGCACTGTTGGGACTTCTTGAGCCAGAGATGATATTTGCAGCTTGGATGGACTTTGCTGCCTTAAAAGTGTCTAAACCCGCTTCCAACCTGTTGTCACTGTTGTCATGTCCCTGCGTTTTCCCAGTTTCATGAGGCAATGGATGAAAAAGGACCTCCCTGATGCCTTTTGAAGCTTCTACCTGGTAATTTAATTTGTTTCCCTCCTGTACTTGGGTTGCAAGACTGTGGATGAAAAATAGGCAGCTTAGGCATCAAAATGGGATCTGCAGTAAACTTTTTAATACTGCACAAAAACATGCAGTTGCATCTGAGTTTTTGCAGGTGCACCATCTAATTACATGTAGATACTAACTGTAAAATTTTACTCCTGGGCATAGTTACAACACCTTTCTTTCTTTTAAGGTAGTTTCCTTGTTTCCCTTAGGCTGCCATCAGTGACAAAACCCTGCATGCAGCCAGACGTCTGCAACGTTCCTCTCAAGCCGGTGTCCACACTGGAGGCATGTCTTTCCATGCCAAGCTTCACCGTCTTCATTTTGTGTCCAAATGGAGTTGAGTCTGAAGCAGGCACAAGGCTTTCTTACATCCCAAGACACACAGCAACCATGGAAAGTTAAGACTGCAGCTTTCAGGCAGGACCGTAGGGATCACAGTGGGGAAAATTCAAACCCAGCATGAGCAGGTGCTATGTGGCCAGCTTCAGAAGATCTGTAGCTCTTGATATCAGTGGTGAGGTTTGGCAAAAGCCATGAGATGTTGAGAGGCAGAATGGGTTTAGTTTAGCTGATTTTCATGAAACTTAATGGGAATTGAATTCACAAGAACCTTCTCAAAGGGGTAAGCAAAGCACAGTCAGGATTTGGGGTAATTCTGTTCCTGGGTTTTGTAATTTCTTTTCTGGGAGACTAATGTCTGATGTGAAAAATTAAGTTTCTAGAGGAAAAGGGTCAAGAGGGATTATAAATAGCTGTGCAGTGCATGTGGAATACCAGTTTTGCAGCACACCTCATACAGTACATGTTACTATTCCCTTTATATGCCAAAATAAAGGCTATTAAAGACTTGATGAGAAAGTATAAAAATGGAGGAAGAGGAACATGTGAAGGATGAGGGGGCAAGAGGTCCCTCAACGCTGAGGCTATGGCACGCCCATCAGGAGGAGTGGTGAGAGGATGGAAAGTTTTCCAAGTTTATTCCTGCTCTCGGAGAGGTCTGAGCCCAAAGTAATGGCTAATCCAGTGGGAAATGCGAATTGTGGTGGCTTGTTGGGTGTCTTTTTTGTTCTTTGGTGCTTTTAGTTTTTTCTTTTCAAAAAAATACTTTTTCAAATCTGTATTTTCACATAGGCCTCTTGTTTCAGACATTCATACTAAAGAAAAATAAAGATGGAAAGGTACTTGGTTTCTCAAAAACATAGCAATTACGAAAGAAATAATTCTGTTTTCTGGAACATTCCACATAAAAAATAAAAAGGTCAAGAATCTCAGTTTTCTAGGCACAGTTTTTTCAAAACCAGAAGCATTATAATTTTAAGACCAAATGGATATGGAGACTTATTGTCTTTGAACTCAAGAAAGGTTTGGGCTAGTCTGAATTTTACTTTAGCTACCCTGAATAATCTGGAGTTTCAGTCTCCCAGAACAGTGTCACACACTGAAGCTGTTTAAGGCTCTGAATGTGCTACACAACCCTCGGCTCTACAGCAGGAAAAGTGATGTTTCTAGAAGATAACTAATAATATTGCAAAGGGCATGGTTTGCTAAACTCAGCCCATTTGTATTTTCAAGTCACCCATTTATATTTTCAACTTAAGTAAGCCTGTATACCAGATAAATGCAGGGAAAACACCTAACTTCGGGAATTGCTTGGCCATGAAGAACTCGGTTGCTAATTCAGTGCTAAGCTACTGCATTTAATTCCTCTGGATTTTCACAGGGTGAGGGTGAAAGCCAAACATGATGGTGTTTAGGAGTTCTGCTGCACAGCCAGTTGGTTTTGTGTTGGATTTGAGGTTGGTCCTCCAGCACAGTATTTTCTAGTACACGTGTTTTCTGTAGCCCTGATTTTTTTAAATCCAAAAATTCCTGTACAAAATTGTAATGTTGCCAGGTCATGGGTTTCTTTCATAACTCCTGCAGTTTGCTGCGGTGCTTTTCTAAAGCCTGTTTTCTTGTGTTTGTGAGAAACTCAGCTTTCATTAAATAAACAAACAAAGCTCCTGGCCGTCTTGACTGTAAGAAAAAAAAAAATATTGTTGAAAAACATGACCGGAGTATAACCCAATGGTGTGGGTGGATCCTCTGCCCCAGGAAGGACGTGGCATCCCCAGGTTTGCAGAGATTTTGTGCATCACTAGAAGGGTGAGCTGGACCATTGTTCAGATGTTTGGGATTGCTTTCTGCAAATAATAATTGGGTTTTCTGGGTCACCTTGAGGTTTAACAGCTCCCAGAGGAGAGATGGCTCCTTGGATCCCCTCCAGAGAGGGCTCTCCTATAGACTACCTGGAAAAACTATCCATAGGGATAGCTCTGAGGGAGTTATGGCTCAGCTGTCAGCCAGGGTAAGGTGCAGAATGTACCCACAGCCCATGGAGGGGAAAGCTACTGGCTTCGTAATATCCTTTCTAGTGTCTGTCTGACTGCTGATAGGCAGGAGACATCCAGTGCATTGAAATATTGACACCCTAGAGCCAAAACTTCCTTTTTTTACCTCTGCTGGTAGCTGCAAAGATGTAATGGAGATGTAGGAATGGCAAAGATCTTGGCAGTCTCCTAATTTCCCTGGTCCTTGTAGGATCCAGGTGCCGAAAAAAGAGATTAAGACTCATCGCAGCAGGCATGCTTTAGGGAAGACTAATTTCATGTGAAGACTGGTAACTCCTTAGGAACCGAGAGGGGCTTGGAGCTATTCCTACCCAATCCTTTTACCTGCAAGTATCGGTATCATTAATTCACAAAATACATGGGAAATCTGTTGTTAGTCATAGCTAGAGCATGATGGATTGTGGAGTCCTGCCAAACGTAGGTGTGTGCAGTCTGGCAATGAATCTCTGTGGTGCAAAATGGAATGTGCAAGATTTTCCAGGGAACGTTTGGGAAATGATCAGACAGGAGTTTTGACTGAGGCTGCGGACACCTGAGGTCCTGTTGCATCCGCTCAGAGTGAGTCATTCCAACCTCATGGATTCAGAGGAGTATTTCACCAAATTCCTTCTTCTGCTGAACTCAACCCCTACAGTGAGCCTTTTATCCTGGATAAATGGGAAGCAAATCTCCATTTTACACCTGAATTTTTGAAATTGAAAGAAGAACAGTACTGACTTGTTTCATGGCTGACTACCTTGGCACTTCTACTCTAAAATATTCTGGACTTTTTGATTAATTTTTGTCCTGTATTGAACAAGAAAACTACTGTCCTTTAATATTATGAATACTTATTTTTGGTATTGTCTGGATGCCCTTTCAGAATTGGTAATTTATTGCACTCGATGCTGTCCAAACACATGGGGAAGTGTAGTCTTTCTCTTCAAAGAACTGATTTAGAGATCCAGATTTGGCACAAATAACGTCCCAGAGGTGACTAAAATTACCTGATGATACTTAGGGAAATGCCTATGTACAGTGAATGGACAGACACATCCATCACACACCTATTGACTTGTTCTACTTGGTCAAATGATCATCTGCTGCAATGGAAAGGTGACCCTTTGGCTTCGTGTGGGCCATCGTGTCCTCCTGCAGGACACCTGCCAAATGCACATATACCTGTTCTGGCTGATTTAGAGGCTGAAGCTTGAAGAAACATTTTTAAGAAAAAGTTTTAGACCTTGAAGTGATTAAAAACAACAAATAATCTCTATGTTTCTGTTGGCATGAAACTGGTACTGTGTTGGGGATGAGGAGGATTAGCAGTCCAGCAGTGATTCTCCATTTCTTCTGTTCTTTGATCCCAGCCTTGATGCATTTCTGAGGGTTATGCTTTGGGCAAATGTAAGGTTTTTGGCCCTGGTACAAGGGTGACTCGATGGATGGAGCCTTCCAGAGCAGCCTCCAAACTGTGTGCAGTTCAGCCTCATGTTTGGATGTCATCCACTGTAGAAGTAAGAGCCACCCACGAAGATCTGATCTAAATTTAAACTGAACGCTCCTGGAAAGAGGATTTGATAGAGATTCACAGTTGGGGGTTGAAGTAGAGGGGTAGAAGATATACATGATCTCCATGGCCATATAAATAGGATCCTAGCAGGGAAGGCCCACCATGGCATAAACACATGTGCTCCTTAACAATTAGATATTCACCGAGGCTATTTATGTCTGATCATTTATGCAATCCCTAAAACACTGAAAAAGCAAAGGCAATGAAGTAGGTTAAAGTAGATGCCTGGTTAACCTGACTCAGAATTTCCTGCAGCAGTCCAAGAAAGCTGAGGAGAAGTTGGTGAGTGCCCACTGGAAAGAGGCTTTCAGGAGGACCACATGATGGAGGCTGGATGGAGAAAGATCTGTTGCTGCTGCTCTGATGCAGCGAGTTTCTGTAGGGTTTCTCATAAACAGAAGTTAGTGTTCCTGTTTATGTATGTACTTGATGTGTATACTTTAAATCCATAACTCATCACAAGTTAAATTTTTGGCAGGAGAGAATGAACGTCTTGACTGTTTCTAGATTGTCAAAATTCAGTTCTTCAGGGTTGAGCTGTCTTTATTGTTATTATTGCCTGTAGAAAACTCAGTGCTCAGAGTCCTGCTGGGCCAAGCCCTCCATACACACACCAAAAAGAGAGTCCCTATCCCAAACAAATTGCAATCTGAATAGGAGAAAAAGCAAACAGATTGGGAGTGCCAAAAAATTAAGATACCCCTCTAGGCACAGTAATAGTGAGCAATTCACATCTGCCAGCTGCTGAATTCCCCTTAGCAAAGGTTTCAGCACAGCAGCTGTATCTGAAATGTTTTTATCAATCCAAATTATTCTTCCTTTCATGCAATAATTATGATTTTTATCTTCGCAACCCCCCATTAATTTTTGCAGGAAGTTTTTTTCTCCTGCTGTTTCAATGTTTAGTATTTCGATTGCTTCCCCTTATCTCCCCAGCCTACGTTATTATATCTTTTTCCAAGAATTCCTGAGTACCCAAATTCCAGTTGCTTAAACTACAGAGGTGGCTGGATGAAAAGACTAGCTCCCACCACTAATTCCCCGGAGCCTGGTGTAACCTGAGTCCCCAGGACAGATTCTGGGTAAAAAACTCTTTGGGGTGATGCTGTCGGACTCGTTCAGAGCCCGGGTCAGCATAGCGAGCCCTTTAGCTGACCCATAAGTAATGGCAGCACACACAGTGGATAATAATTACGTTAATAGATGGAGATGTGAAAATCCCAGTTTACTAAACCCCTGAAACTGTAGAGACTATGTTTTGTGGTATGGGCCCATTCCAAGCAAAATTGGAGAACACCAGTGATCCAGGGAGTGAGGCTGTTTTCTTGCCCAGTTCTGCAGGTTCATGACACTTGGAGCACTCAGGCTCCCAGATGCCGATCCAACCCTTACGACGCAGTCACTCTGGGGTGCATTTCCAAGCATTCAGGCAATATTTTTCAGATGCTGAGGATACACAATGAGGGCCAGAATTAGAAAAATCTCACATTGCATTTAGGCGGTCGGATAAATCTAAGCAGCTCCTTTTAGGGCGTACCGGTTGCAGAACTGGGTGCTCCACCATATGAGAAGGTGATTGGTTTCGCCAGGGTTTAAACTACTGTAGGGTTATGGCTCTTGATACATCCTCCCACGCAGTGCCGTACTGCTCTGAAAGAAGCAACTATATGTGGGAAACCTGTGTCTCTATGCCAGGAGGAACAGATGGATGTTAAATAACTGGGTTCCCCCAAACATGTGTAACTGATAATATTCCATATTAATCTTCCAGATAGAAAGTCCACAACCAAACAGAACATTTTATTAATTTCTTTTTTAAACTCAGGAGAGTGGTCTCTGTGCTTCAGTGTGCTGCTAGCCAGGCTCCAGGACTGGATGTATTGCATTTTTGCCTGTGTATTTGCACATGCTTTTAGATTTGGGAAGAAAAGCCTTTCCTCCTGTGACACAGCCCCAGCTTGTGCTGGATTTTCAGCTGCCTGAGTACTGCAAGTTGGAATGGATTTTTCAAAGTGTAGATCCTGTTTAGACTGCTAAGGAAAGGCAGCTTCAATTTTGATCCTTGCAGCCAGCTTTTATGGACCCCTTGGTATTTTTCTATTCCCTTCAAGATCCAGGGCCTCACTCTGGTATCTAAATAACTTTCTTTGCAGCTGAGTTTGATATCAGTGGTCACTTTTACATGTGCTTGGGAACCTGATGAATCAATGACTCTTCTTCCCCAGTATCTATCTTTTATTTCAGACATCTGTCATCTGAAACAACTACTTTATTTTCCTCTATTGAGGGTTCACCCTATTGAACTGACCTTCTCAGCCATTTGACAGTGCTTGACTTGTTTCCATCATGCAGGAGACTGGTACAAGGACAAGATCTGAGTCAGCATAAATATATTTAGGAAGCCGGTAAAGCTTTATTTTGAAACCCTCTCACTTGCTCCCTTGTTACATTCCCTGTTATTGTTGAGGTTTTCATGTGTGTTAACCGCATCCAGCTTCTGCCCTTGTCCTCGATCAGCCTCTCGTTTCTGGTAACCTCTGGGCCATGTCTCCCTGGGACTCTTTGATTGCCCTATTTCATAATTTTCTCCCTGCTTGGCTCCTGCTGGCTGAGGCTGGTGGTATTTCTGAACCAAGACTCAAAACACCCTGATTCCTACCATGTGCTTGTTTCCTACTGCATTTTGGTTTTTTGATGTTTACATCTCTTGTAGCCTTTCTTATGTTTTTGGCAGTGGGGTTAACCCTCTTTTTTAGAGTCTGTCACTTTGCCTCTTCTGCTCTACCTCAGCTTCTCCAGGATTTGCTCTTTCCTCTCTTCACGAAGTTAATGAGGACACCAGTGCCAGCTCAACAAGCTGCTCAGGTTCAGATTAAGTTGGGTTTTTTTCCTCTTTTTTGCCTGCTGCTTAGCCTGTTTTAGTGCAGTGTGGTTGCCACAAACAGTGTTACCTTCATAAACGAACTAAACATCCCTGGAGGAATTTAAAAGATGTGTAGATGTGTGGCGTTTAGTTTCATGGTTTAGTGATGGACTTGGCAGTGATGGGTTTACAATTGTACCCAATGATCTTAAGGGTCTTTTCCAACCTAAACGATACTATGATTAAAGGAGCTCGGACCATTTCTGTAGGTGCCTTCTGGATGGGGAACCAAGATATCTGTCTTTACCTGGGTGATGCCAGCCGGGTAGTTGTGCATTGGTGGGTGGTGGTCAAAAAGTGAACTGCCACGTCCCTGGGAGGGGGAGACATTTAACCACCATCTTCTCAGTAAGTGCAAAATGTTTCTTTTCAGCAGGAAGCCTAAAAAGACAAGGTTAGAGCAATCTCCCATTCTCAGCTGCTTTTCAGTTGCCCTCCTCACTTTTCCACTGAACCCTGATGGTTTCTTTCTCAGATCTCTGAAACTGAATCGTTACTACCTGGTTCCTCTACTAGAGCTGGCGGCTGGTTGGGTGTGTTTGTTTGTTTGTATGTTGGTTGGGATTTTTTGTTTTTAAGGTGGGAGATTTTGTAAAACCTTTCAGGAAGATAGCTGGTGACCTGGATAACACACTGTAGATCTGATTTTGAGACAACCCCTCACATGTGCGCGCGTGCACACACACATATTCTTAGTAAATTTTTTGTTGTATCTTCACAAGATTTTGAAGCCTTGTGTGGACAAATATGCTGATTAGGAACTTGGACATGCAAATTACCGAGATACTGAAGCTGATATTCCTCTGCCCACAGAAGCTAGCAGCATTGAATATAGTTAAAATATCTTTAGAGAGGACATCTTATACTGCATGTGTGCTATGCTAACAGAATAAAAATATTCTGGTGGTCACCTGTTGTGTAGATTGCATCCAAGATTGCAAGCCTAAGGACAGTAATTTTCCCAATACCTGTGCCAGCTTTCAAAACTGGCTAACATAAAAAGGATTTTACAGTTGCTCCTACAGTAGGAACTCTGTGCTGCAGGCACTTGACTTTTAATTTTGTGACTTACTACCTAACAGGTGAAGAGTAAGTGCATACAAATCCCACCTAGGTGATTATTTGGTCAATGTGATGTTCCGGTCAAATAAGTAGAAGAAATTCTTTACTTTTGCATGTACACCACACACTTTTTGTCTTACTTGTGCTTGGGGCAGCCACACAGAAATTGAGGAACTGGGAGTCTGCTTTGGACAGCATGACCTTAGCTAATGCTAAAAGATTAAGGTCAGACCCAAGAACTTTGTGCTGACTGAGAAGAAACTGATCCTCTGGTGACATGTAGCATAATCTTACTCTTCCAGCAGCACAAAAGGCAGAGGGGTTCACACCAGCTGCCCATACTTAAAGATGAGCAAGTTCCTATATAAGTAGTATGTTTACTTTTTGACAGAGTGGTATCTTAAAAAATGATTAAGGAGAACTACAACATCACTTCTACCCAGAGTGGCAAAACTGCTCAGGAAAGCCTTCAGCTCTTCAAAGTAATAGTTATAGAGAAGATGACCAGGCTCAGGAT
The DNA here is from genome assembly GCF_047716275.1 of Strix uralensis. Lineage (NCBI taxonomy): Eukaryota > Metazoa > Chordata > Aves > Strigiformes > Strigidae > Strix > Strix uralensis. Next base: position 99,747,837 of record NC_134012.1, on the reverse strand, counting down.
GTGGGATGTCCAAAGGAGCTGACATTCCTGTGCAAACCTGCACACCATCTTTCTATGTGGTCTCTGAAAATGAGAGGCAACTCGCGGAGCTGATGTCTTCAGAGCGGCTGGTGAATGCGGAGCCGCCAGCGTGTGCCAAGTCCGGCGGTAAATAAAACCGAACTGCCTCTCTGCTAAGCCATGCATCAAGTAAACCTCCTGGGAATGGGATCAGTGACTCGCTTCAAATGCAAATCACTGTTCATCCCTGGCGGAGGCGCGGATTCACATGCACGCACCACCGTTCTTCCAGCCCTGAAAGCTGGGCAAGACTTAAACGAGTAATAAAGTACCTAATTGGACTTTGACCTCTGGCTGCAATGGGCCCGCATGCATGTGTGGATGTGTACGTGTATGCCTGCGTGTGTTTTGCTCTCCTTGGCTGGATTCTTCCCTGGGGTAGGTGCTGGTGTCTCAGTGGTGTGGGTCTGTCTGTCATGGTCTGCTGCCTCTTGGCTGGGTTCCACCTGGCAGCCTTTCGGCTAAGCCTTTCAAACAAAATCGTTCCTCTGTAGGGTCTTTTTTGCTTTCTCTGGGGCTCGGAGCAGCCAGAGGAAACCCTGGGACCACAGTGCTATGGTAGCAGCGAGAGCGGGAGAGGTTTACACCATCACGCACTGTGTGTCATGAGCAGGAGTCTATCTCATTCCGGTTGTCTGCCCCCAACGCAGTCCTTGTCATGAGAAAAATGCGTTTGAACCTTTAGTGAAACCCACAGGGGCTGTTTTGGAGAAGAAATTCCTTGATTCATCTAGGCAGAGAAAAAAGTTGAGTTAGAGAAGGTGCCAGTGTTGGGTCGTGTGTTGTTTTGGGTCTTTTTTTAAGGTTGGAATCCCTGAGCGTGCCCAACTTCTGTATTTCCTCTAAACCCTGTGGAGATCAGGGGAAAACTCCTGGCAAAGGTGTTTCTCCCAGTATCCATCAGTGAACGCACTGGGGAGATCTCAGAAAGAGAAATAGCACCATCTCTGCCCCTCCAGGCGAAGGCCTTAGCAGATGCTCAAGCTCTGCAGACCCACCAAACCAACCTGGTTGTCCAACCTGGTTGTCCACAGAGCAGCATGAAGAAGCACACGCTTAATGCAAAAAAACGTGTTACTGCTCCATCTCTGCAGCAAACGCAGCGAGTGCCGCGTGCCGTCAGAGCGCTGAGCCTTCGGCTGGCCTGGTGCTTCAAACTGGAAGGAGGTTTTCCTAATAATTTCTAAAAGACATTGAGGAACACAACGTGTTTTGTTAGTGTTATATGGGATCTTCATTCATGAGCAGACCTCAAGCTCTTGAGGCCGACCGGAGGACACGTGAGGGAGGCTGTGCTTCCCCGGGGAGATAATTTAACCTGTGCTTGTGTGTGTAGATATTTAGTAGGTACTGTAGGGAGCTGGGAGCTACTGATGGGTTTTGTGACCTAGCTGATTCACCTCGCTTTTTCTATACCTTAATTTCCCTTCCCACACTTCATAGTACTGCTTTATGCAATGTAATCCCTGATGAAGCAACTCTTTTATTTACTGGGTACCTGTACACAACCTGGAAAAATAGGATTTTGGTCTGTTTTGAGGCCTCCAAGATGTACTATCTTTCCCATACCTAGTAGATCCCCTGGAAGAAATTCTGCTCTATTATGCAAGGTGATCTACAGCCATCTCTTTATCTTCTCTTTATGCTGAGCAGCAGGAATAAAGAAAAACAGAGAGAAAACAAATAAGCCCTGCCAGAGCCAAATGGGCTTCATATGGAGTTAATTCTTGTTTTGCTGTTGCACACACTGCAGTGATTTTTGCCCTCCTTTAATTCATCTCTCTCCCAGCCAGCACAGGCTTGCACAGATGCAGCTGAAAGTGGAATGAGGCCCACAGTCTATAAACACTTCAGCCAAGATTAAAGGTACTCCATAAATGCAGAGTATGTTGTTGTAAGGTGTTTCCAGATGAGAGAGAAATGGATTATTCTTCAACTCGGTCAAGAAAAATATCATATTGCAAAGCTAGACTCTGGAAACATGGTTTGAAACAAAACAAAACTGTTCTAGGAGAGACAAAAAAAATAAATGTTATCTTGTTCTCCTTGGTAGCAAATAGGGTTCAAATGCTACAGCGTCTGATACAATTTCTTCAAGATTTCTCCTCTTTTTTTTTTTTTTTACCATGTAGCAGTGATGATTTTACTAGCTAATTTCTTGTTTACTCTTCCCCTGTTTTAAATACAGAAAATCAGTAATTTTGCTCCTGCTCCCAGTCTTCTTCCAATGCAGACCAGTTCACTGGCTTAGTGAAGAGCTGATCATACCTGCAGATGACAAATAGCCAGCAAACAGCACTGGGCAAACTGGTTAAGTAAAAAGAAAAGTGTTCATTTTTTGTGATTCTGAAGCAGGCTTGACTATGTCCAAGCCACTGGGAAAGTTTCTTGTGTTAAAATGCAGAGCGAGGATTTGGCACTATTAAATGTTGTGTTCCCCCCTGCCATGTTGCAGATTTTTGTTGAAACAACCCTATTCATTCCTTGGGGTGATTATGTTTTTAGTAGATAAAGGCAATATATTGATGTAAGACTCTGACTTTGGAAAGGTCTCTTTGTACTATGTGGAAATTGATAAAAGCTTCCAGTGCTGTTCCTAGTACCCATAAAGAAGATCTTAAGTGGTCTGTAATTTGGGTGAGATGGAGGAGCCCTGACTACATTCCAAAAAGTCAGCTATTACATCCTCATTTTAGGTGTTTAAGTTGGATCTAAAATTTCACCTTAGGCATTTAAGTTGGATCTAAAATTTTGTTGGCATAAAAGCTGAAGAGTTAACTGTGGTGAGTTTTTTTTTTTTTTTTAAGGAAAAATGGATAAAGACCTCAATATAGAAACTGCAGAGGAGTTATTGGTGTAACTTTTTTATCACTGTGTATATTGATAACTAGATTGATGCTTCAGCTCCACAGACCATACTCAACAGGATGTTGATAATTTAGACAAGGTGCATGTGTGCACTTCTCCCCCTTCTACTGTGCTGGGGGCCGCACCATGGCCCTTGCAGCCATAGGCTCCAAAACTCATCCCGGAGTGTGCTCCTGTTTCTTTTTCATTCCTCTAGCCTGGTTTTCATACCTGTCCGTGAGGTCTAAGCGAAAAAAAAAAGCAAGAATATGTGCTTCCTACTGTAGTTATTAGTTGCTTGGGGAGCTCTGTCTCATATGCAGGGAGCCCCGGCTTAAGGGGCTTCATGGAAGGAGGATGACAAGGACATGGTAGGAGGCACTTCCCACCTTGTGAGACTTTTGGAACTCAAAGCACGTTTTAAACAACCTGAACTCACTGATTTTCACGCTTGAAGGCAGGGCTTTACAGCAGTTTGAGATCTGCTCCAGCGTCCTCTCACTTTACCTGGGCCATATTTTCCAGGAGGTACAAGAAAGAGGTCAAGGAAGGGTTGACATACAGTCCAGGCCCCACGCAGCAGGTGAGTGTAGACTTGAGAAGAGGATTTATCTACAGATCTAGAAATCTGTGGTGCTCCAAGACTAAAATTCCTGCATATGTAGAAACTCCTGTGCAAAACCTGTTTCTTGTCTCCTGACAAGTGAAAGCATCAACCACAAAGTCTGTAAAATGCCGACTTCTGGCAGGAGCACTTGCAAACACGCTGGAGAACTGGTCTGGGGCCTTGGGTTTAGGTATGGTATGGTCTCATCTGCCATAAGATAGGGCTTTTTTGAAGGGGTATTACCATCTTAGACTTGGTTTCTGAGTGTTTTGAAGAATAAGGGACACAGTAAAAGCAGATGTTTAATACAAAGGGGAGGTCATCAAGGGACAGGCTGGGAGCCACATCCTCTGCATGGCTGGGTGCATCCTCTGAAGACAGCCCTTCAGAAGAGCCCACTCTGCTCCCACCTGCTTCCTTTGGCACCTGAACACCTTAGAAATACTCAGATGGATTATTTTAGGACCCTGAAGTGGCCCATTAAGGTCAATATGGATAAAACCAGATGTCTTGTCATGGGTAAAGTGCTTAATCTGTGGTCTTGCTGAACAAATTCCTCTTTCAGGCTTTTTTGTATCTTTATCCTCTCTGGACTTTCTGTGTGTTTAGAAAGTGGTTGAGCAGGAAAAAGGGTGAAATCCATTTTCCTGTCTTCCTCACTTATTTTGCACTGCCAGCTATACTTAGAGGGCTGTCCAGGAATGCCAATGATCTGCAGAAAGTTACCCCATTCCTAATCACAGTTTGTCACCTCTTTCTCTTTGGTCTGCAATTTGACAGTATACGGCCCTTCCAATTTGATGCCCCCCAGCCTGAACACCCCCAAACTGGAGGAGCTGGGGGAACACATCCCTCAGCTGTTACTGAAAAGTCTGGTAGTCATGGATGAGTGGAGCAAGTTGGTTTTACTCCAATAACTGGTGAGAGGTTGCTCTGCAGCTTTAGAGGATTAATAAGGAACCTCAGCAGCAATGTTGTCTTTCTGGTGGGCTCCCTTCAGGGTGCAAGTAACATGCTGGGGACCCGACTGTATCCAGAAGCTGGGAATTCAAAGCTACCAGTCTCAACGTTGGGGACTATTTCTTCTTCAGACTTCAGTGAGGGTAGGAGCTCTGATAACATTCTCCTACTGTTGAAAAAAGCTGTAGTTGCCAAAGTGTGTCCTTTTTTCACCCTTGGTCAATGCTGGTCCTTGATGCCACGCATGGGGTTGAGAAGCACTGTGCTTTTCTGCTTATTCTAAGCTGTGCTCACGCCCAGCTGTGTACAGAATTGCCACAGGGGTAGCTGCAGTCACACTTGGCACGTTGCAAGACATCCCTTGGTAGCCTTCGTAAGCTTCACGACATCATCCTGCGTTTGCTGTGGATCTGCAATATAATTGTCTTAAGCTATCAAGCTTGCAGCTCAAAGAAAGAAACCACAAACTCAAGATGGGGTCAGCATAAACATTTCTCTTTAAATAGATTTCACCCTTGAAAATCACCTTCAACCAGACTGGGTTGCCGGTAACATCCCTTCTCACCTCTCAAGCCTCAACAAGCAGCTCATGTCCAGACCTGAAGCAGTTTCACCTGTAATTGTGGACGGTAGGTGCAGCAAGAACAGCGAGTTACGGGCATGCTGTTGAGGGTTTTCTGGGCTCAGGACCTGAATACCTGAGTAGGCTTCAAGCATCCTGCAGGAACAGACACCAGCAGCCTCATAGTCTGGTTTCAGCAGTTTGCCAAAGGGTTTATAGCATATTTGGTATGTCTGGGCTAGTCTGTGACCTGGAGGTTGTCCCTAAGCATCTGTGTTGACGACCAACCTTGGATCTACTTTCCTGTTCTGTACTATAACCAGAGACCCTTTTTGTGGTCAGACAGCCAGTCAAAATATTGTATCTGTGATTGCTTCAGCATCATCTCCAGAGACTCTGAATAGTCAACAGAAGTCCAGTAGCCAGGAGGGAGATACTTAGTGTGTATTTTGCAATAAGTCATCTCTAATTGCAAAGACTGCAGAGATCATCTGCAGTCTAACAGGCACTGTGAGATTTTTTTGCTGGCTCCTGTGACCTTCCCTGGACTTTTCTGCCATGGGGCAGTAGATTCATTCACAGCAAAATTCAAGTTAACAGCTCCTAAAACCTGCAACCTGCTGGGCCCCAACACCTCCATGTCAAGAATTTTTTTTTTTTTTTTTTTTTTCTTCCCCAAAACAGGATGGAAAAGCTACATCAGTACATGCCCAAGCCTGGACTCAGTTCTTTGATTTGTTTCTTGAGCTCTGTCACATTAAAGCTATGGGATGGGATGTTCCAGGCAGAGCGGTCTGGGTAGGCTGGCACAAAGAGCATCCTGGCTTGTTGGAGCAACACAATGCTGTTGAAGCTGCGTAAGGAGGTAACTCAGTGGGATTAGAAAAACAGATTTTGCTTCTTTCTTAAATAAAAAGCATTTTAATAGAAGCTAAAAGCTGATTCAGCAAAACTGGGAAAAAACAACACAGCAGGAATTTAAAAAAACAGTTTCTGTTTGTCAGCCACAGGGTAGAACAATGTGCATCTTTGTTCAAAGCACAGATTATGCAGGAATAAAATAAATAAAAGGGCTGCTGAGTGGGACTGACATTGTGCCTTCTGAAGGATACTGAATTAATAAGAAGGATAAATCATCCTTGATTTACAGACACGCTTTCTCATGTGCCTATCTCCCAAGGTTTAAATCAGCCCCAGCTTGCGCCTGACAGTGAGCAGCTGTTTCAGTTCTCTAGGCCAGGTCTGGAGCTGGTGTAAAACAGGTGCTACAGGTGGCCTTATCTTGATTTAAAAAAAAAAAAAATAAAAATCAAATTGATAGAGTGAGCAGAGAGCAAAGCTCTGCTGTTGTACGACCACCACAGATCCCTCCTGGGTGTGTCAAGGAGCCCGGCTTGGAGAGGAGGACACAGTCCTTCAACTTGAATTCCCAAACTGGCTGCAAATCTAGGTAAGGGCTGGATACGATCCTACAATCACCAGCTGATGATAGCTTAGAAGCACACAGGAGGAGAGCTCTCATCCTGTATATCCTTCCCAAGTTGCTGATACAACAGCAGAGCATAGGAACCAGCACCACAACCCCAGCTTATCGCAGGGACTTCCCAGGAAAGGTTTCTTTTAGATGCTCAAACCACAATCCATAAAGGTACTGAGGAGGGAGACCTGTAAATGCCTTTGATGTTTGGGATGGGCTGTTTGGCTCCTATAGCATCTTCCAACGTTTGCTACATAGCAAACAGGCCTGACCTTTGGTGGCCTCCGCCGTGGCTGGGTGCACCATGCCTGCTGCTGTTACCACAGCTCCTGGTGGGTACTTCCACACCACCTGGAAGGTGTTTATTGTGTTGGCTTGACAAGGTGGCCAACAAGGCCAGCAGCAGCGTGGCCCAGCAATGCATTTGTGGCTTCCTTCCACCTCTCTGTGGAAGTTTAGCAGAGACGTTTGCATTTATAAGATGCACACGTACACTCGCTAAGGCAATGTGATTGCTCATCTTACTCAGGTGTTACTGGGGCCATGAGTGGGGTTTCTGCTTCAGGCTCATGGCAACTCATCCTTGGGTACTTCAAAGCTTGTCCTGGATGGTTTTCTATACCTGGCCCTTCCTCAGCTAAGGAGGCAGAGAGTGCTCAAAGTCTTCCAGGAGTTACATAAGGGAGTGCTGAGCACACGGGAAGATGAGGAGGAGCTCAGGATGTTGGCTGAGCTTTGGAGTGAGCTGAAATGTAAGTTGTCTTTGGCTGATCTCTGTGCTATGAGGTTGCTTCTCAACAGTGGTGGTGGGAAGAACCTCCTGGGTAATGACATGTCAGTGTCTGGGTTGGGAGTGGTGGGGTTGAGCCAGATGGATGGAGCACAACTTCATGGTGGAGAGGAGTTAATAGCGGGTGAGTAAAAGGAAACAGAGAAGGTGGAAGGAAAAGACTGAGAAAGAGGTGGGCTTGGACTTGGGGGTTGGAGAGGGAGCTGTCCCCAGCCATGACACCAGCTGCAACACTGCTGGTGGGATTGCACTGGCAGCCACTGGGGTTTTTCATTCTCCAGCTAATATTTGGGTGCAGATATTGAGCCTTTGGAGGACGAGTGTGGACTCACCACTTATCCAAATGTAGGCAGGGGTGGAAGGGGCTGAATCTTCTAAAGCTTGGCAGAAAAAGCAGTGAGGAACATTGATATGGATCTGCTGGGGAGAGGCAGTGGCTCGTGGGTGGAAGCCAACCCCAGGATGCAGCTACAGAAACATGGGTGCAGGCTGACTTTCACAAGCTGCAATGTGAGAGGAGTTGTGATTATGCAGAATTAACTAAAAAAGTTGTCTTCTATATGGTTTCTGGAAACTAATGATGAACAGCAGAGCTCAGCTTTGGCTCCAGTGGCCTATACAAGATGTGATTTGAATTAACACTGTCTTTGTCAAAATGTTTTTCATGTTTTTTTAACACACGATTTTGGTATAAGTGGAAGAGTAGAGAATTTTTTCTGGATATTTTCTCCTGTCCTAATTATTTCCAGTATTAGTGACTATTATCTTAAGGAGATAGTATCTATTTAAATTTCCTAAGTCTATTTGATTTTGTCCTCACCTCCCCCCACTACTTAATAACTTGTAATAGGACGAGAAGAGAAGGAAACACTGATCTTTTCTTTTTCTTTCTCTTTTTTTTTCACTTTTTTCCCTTGATCATTTAACAGCATTTCATTTATACAATCAGGTTCATTACTTCTCCCATGCAACTGGCAGGTTTTCTCCACTTGTTTATCATGGTCTTCCACTTGGCAAGGGGAAACAACTTTAAAGAACACTAAAATTCTATTACAAAGCAGCAAAAGTTAATTGAGGATCTTTGGATCAAACTGAAAAACCAGAGCTTCTTTTGGCTCAGCTTTGTAAAGATGCACTAGATACGAAGTTCATCGTGTCCTGTTAAGTAGCTGTCGGCCAGGATGCAGGATCAGCCTAGGTCAGGGCTTTGATGTTGTTACTAGAGCTGACTTGGAGGAATTGTGTAGCTTGGACTTCGGACAGGAATTTAGGTCAGTGACTGAGGATGATGGGAAGAAGAAACAGGAGAAAAAGGCGTATGAAGTTTAGTTTTTCTAAAATTATGCCTTTTGTAACCAGTTTTGCAAACTGCAGATCGTGCTCCTCATCTAGGCATTTCAGCAACAGGTCAGCTTCTGTTGCCTTCCTGGACCAGCATCTCTCCACAGGTTAAAACCTGCCAAACCTCTGCTGAAGTCCAAGGAAAAACTCCTGCAGATTTCAAAGGGAACCCAGATGGAAGATTTGTGCATGCGCTTAGCTGTGTTCGGTGTGCATGTCCGACTGAGCAGTGCCTGGGCGGTAAACCTGGACTCGTGCAAAAGTGGCTGCTCAGAGCTTTTGAGGCGAGGACTCTGGAGCGACCTCCTTCTCGGCCCAGAGGATGCTTTGCAGACACAACTCGCAGAAAAGATAAAGTGTCCCTGCTTTTGCAGCTTTGGCTTTACTTACAGAAATTATTAAGGCAAATATATACAGTGTGTAAGCGTGCTGCTGCTTTCCTGAGAATAGGTGTTCTACCGTAATAGCCATAAGGAGTGTCCTTCTCTCTCTTTTAATTTTCAGGTTCCTTCACCTCTGGTATATTATATGGGGATGGGGGTGTAGACCATATTAGACCAGGCTGAACAAGTAGAAGAAAGCTTCAGCAAGCAAAAGAAGCTCTTCAACTATTTTTCTGTGCATGAAAACTGCTCAGAAAAGAAGACCACGCACCCTCCTGGTGTGCGTGCTGAGCAGTTATCCAAGGTTCAAGGCACCTGGCGTTTGTCACTGTGGAGCACTCCTAAGGCAAAGCTGTTAATTTTCTTGTGCCATCAGTTGATTTTTGTTGTTTGTGTTTGCTGTTTGCACATTAATGCATCAAGGATTGCAGCCTTGCCTGATCACGGAAAGGAGAGTTGTGCTGCTCTTGCTCCCAGGCTCCCTTGGTTTGTGCTCTGATGTTACTCACAGCGGTGCAGGTTAGTGATGACTACCACGTGGATGTGTGTTCCTCAGCAATACAGTCAACACTAAAAAATTCTTTGTATAGAGAGCAGCAAAGCTTTCTGAATAACCTTAGTCATCTGTAAACCAGCCAGATCCACCATTCTGAAATTTAGAGAAAAATTTTGAGCTTTATTATCCAACTGACATTTTGAGACTTATCATTGGAAGTTCCCTCCATTGCAATGCATGAATAGTATATAATCTAGTTTTTCCATGGGTATTTCTTCAATGGATTATTCAAAGAACCAACAGATTTGTCTGTTTCACAGAGCTCTGCAGAGCAAGGATCTTCTTTTCATTAACATCTGCAGATTTTATGGCATGGGAGTAAGATTGTTTCAGTTATACTTGTTTAACTCCAGCTATGCTGAAAGTGGCCTTTCTCTTCATAATTTGGTAGGATACATCTGTTTTCAGCCAAAAAGAGGATATGGAAAGCCATATGGAAAGGAGGAAAAAAAAAAATCAACCAGATTTGCCTTAAGGTTTGGTCCAAGTCTTGTGTCATTTTTTTACTTTGTCTGAGCTGGTTTGCCTGTTTGCAGTAATTAGCTGGCTAGCAGAGGTGGAACAGCGTGGACTGGAAAGCCTTATTTTATTGGTCCCTTTTCCTCAATTTTCAATCTTATTACACGTCAGGTCAGAAGAAAAAGATTCTGAACGTTTGCACTTTGTGTCTTCTTTATACAGTTTGTCATAAATATCCTAAAGCTTTGTGAAACAGCTGCAAAAAACCTAGAACAGAAAGGACAGAGATAGGAAAAACCAATAACTGAGCAATAAAAAGCAATCTGATTTTCGTTTTAAACTTGGGTCAGCTCGGGGTCAAGCTGCTTTACCCATCCCTCTGGGCAGCATGAGGTCTCCTGATACTTTTGCATGGATTTGCAAAAGTTGCCAGATTCTTTGTGTTTGCTGCTGGGCTGGATGGGATCACCAGGAAGGCAATGAGCTGTATAATTTATGTTGGAATGTCAGCATCTGAACAGGCGTAAAATTACAACTCGTTATCGTGGGCTGAGGAGCAAGATCTTGGGTTTCTTGGACAGTCGCGGTCATCTTTCGGTGAGGCTGCTTTTGGGGACTACTGAAAAGCTTTACCTGGTGGAGTGAGGCTGCCTCGTTATTTCAGCACCAGAAGCCAGCAGAGAATGTGCTGTCCTTGTTCCCAAAAGGACTGGCTGGTCTTTCTCTTCCTGAGCACAGCTGTTGTGTTAAATTTATTCTGCCCAGATTTTTGTCGCTTGGAAACTGTCTATGTGCGGCAGCTGGCACCTCCCGTGTCAGGGATTTCTGCTGACCCACTGTACAGCACCAGCCGAAGGAAAGGGCGGTGTTACGCTGGGAAAGGGGGAAGAAGCAAACTCCAAACTTTGTGTTCAACCTCCCTTCAAAAGCGGGGATGCTGGGGTGTACCTGGGGAGACTGACTGATCGCTGGTGCTTGTGCTTGGATGCTGGGGCAGCTCCGGGTGGGGGGGCGAGGAGGGTTGTAAAGCATTCCCCGTGCAGGGTGTATTGTTCCTCTGGAGACACAGCCTGACCTTTGGTGGGACCTGACTCGAGGGGCTGAATGGAGTGGCTGTGCAAAAGCGATCCCGAATAAACCTGGGGGAGGGGGAGGGATGCCAGGCGCCTGAGAGCATGGGGTCAGCCCCACGGCAGGTCCAGCCTGCAGCCCCAGCCCTGCCCGGTGCAGATTTGGGATCTGCCTGCTGTACTGATGCTAAATTCGTTAAAGACTTCCAAAAAAAAAGCCTGTTTTAGCTTATTCACTTGCCTAATGCACAACCGAACTCAGAACTAAGGGAACTGTGCAGGGATGCGTGTTGATGTGCTGGGGGAGGTGTGATGTTGGCCACGGGAGAGATGTATTTGGAAGCCCACAGTTGCTGTGTCAAGGGCCAGACACACCTGAAGGGGATGCCCACGGATGTGAAAGAGCTGCAGTCTGTTCTTTCTCTCTTGTGAGCTTATATTCTTCACCCTTTTCCTCACAGAGAGCAGCTGGATGTGAACAGGGCCAGCACCTGCTTGTCCTTGCAGGAGAATCACCTGCCAGAGGCACCAGCCCTTGCACTACAGTTGTATCCAAGGCCTGGCATGCAAAAAATGAGTCCCAGGTGTCTGGAATGACTTCTGATATTAGTCTGTGTGTGTGTCCCTTTGCACAGGGTGGAAGGTAGCCCTCAGGAACACATCAGAAAAAAACTCCAGCTCTAGGGTGCAGAATAACTGGGGGCCCTACAAGCATCAAACAGCCTCCCCATCGCTCTGCCAAACCTACAAAGGTAGTTTTCCTCATAGTCCAGCCATCGCTGGGCTTTTCATAGGAAAAGGCTAAGTAATTTCATGTAAATCTTTCACAGCTTGGAGGTATTTACTTTGTTTGCAAAGTCTTTCTTTCGCTGCTGGATTTGTGCCACCAATTTGTGTCAGGCATAGGCAGAGCACAATGAGAGGTTTCCTTAAATTTGTTGGCGTGGCTTCTGGCAAAAGCCAGAAAAACACAGTTAGTGATCAGATTTGGGTAAGTTTTCTTAAAAAGTATTCACCCAGTGAGCTAGCTATTGAAGTCAGGCAAAGGTGAAGCATTTCAGGAAAAAAAAAAAAAAAGCAGCATTCAATGGAGGAAAAAAGCATTAATGCAGGAATCAACAGAGAAGAGGGAGTTTGTCCTAACTTGTCCTGGTTAGCCTGGCACAGCAGCAATGGTCTTTCCCAAGTCCACTGTGTTCGTAGCGATACAGCCACAGTGAGCAAGTAACACAAAATCTTGCCTTCCTGCCGCCAAAAGCAGTAGTGGTATTGCTGTGGCTGAAAGAAAACAGGGCGGAAAGGAAAGCTTACTGGTTTTGGTAGTCTCCCCCACTGAACATGTCTTATAACCCTGGTGGGGAAAGAAGCAGGTAGAAAATCCCTCTACTGCTACCCAGAGAGGGATTTTTATTTTGTAATAGTCACTCTGCCCAAAAAAATAGGTGATCCCTTGAGCACTGTTGGAATCATGTTCTCACTGCTAGGCTGAAGCTCGGAGTAAACCTGTAGCGTGGTATGATGGGCATCTTGGGAGCTACAACGCGGGAGTAGATAGTGACTTTGCTCCATTCCTGAAGGCACTTGGTGGTGTGTGGGTGGAGGGAACAAACCTCCCTTGGCAACAGAGCCTGGAGAGGTGCTGGAAGGAGGGTGCTGGATAAGGGCACCTACTTGCCAGCACCTGCCTGGCTGCTGCTCTGCCTCTGTGTCCTCTTTCTGCTGGTCTTGGTGACCCACGGGAGAGGGACAAGATGGCCATATGCTGTTGTTCTGACAAAACGTGTCAAAACTTGTGCTAGATCAATAACAAGTGTGGTGGGTTGAGCTGGGATGGATGCCAGGTACCCACCAAAGCCGCTCTATCATTCCCCTTCCTCAACCAAGAATAAAGTTTCAGAGGTTGCACGGCCTTTGACCTTGTTTGAGTCCTAATCTTGCTCTTGGGATTGTATTGAAACCTCCCCCAATATTGGATCGGGACAATCATTCCCCTTCCTCAACTGGACAGGGGAGGGAGAATATAACTAATGACTTGCGAGTCAAGAGCAGGACAGTTTAATAAGGCAAAAGTGAAGGAAAACAGAAGATTTTATTCTCTACTTCCCATCAGCAGGCAATGTCCAGCCACTTCCCAGAAAGCCAGGATTCAGTACACACAGCAGAAGACAAACATAAAAACAAAGGCTCCCCGCTTCTCCCTCCTTTCCCTGCGCTCTACTGACTGAGCAGACGTCATGTGGTGTGGAATATCCCTTTGGTCAGCCTGGGTCAGCTGTCCCGGCTGCGTCCCCGCCCAAGAGCTTGCCCACCCGCAGGCTACTGGTGGGGGAGTGGGTGTTGGAGAGAGCCTTGGTGCTGTGCCAGCACTGCCAGCAGCACCCAAAACACGCATGCCTTATCAACACCTTCCTAGCTACCAGTGCAAAGCAACTGCGAGGGCTGCTACAGGGAAAAATTAGCTCCGTCTCAGCCAGACCCAATACAAGAAGACTTCACTGATTTTTACGAAGCCCTTTATTTTTTGTCTTAAGGCTTATAAAAACTGTTACTCAAAACCAAAGTGTTTAAAACTTTACATATGTACAATACAAGAAATAAATTATGCTTTAAGTCATACAAAAACCACAATATACAAATAGGGCTTTGAAACCACTCTAAGCATGGCACGGTGACAAGTCACAGATACTTACCAAAGGCTTCAGTTATTGAAGCCTTTGCATAAAACCGTGGAAAAAAAAAATCCCCAAATGTGCTTGCTTTGGTTGGATTGAAGCTCTACAAAAACTCAAAGAATTGCAGGCCTCAGAAGGACTTGCTAAGTCTTCAGAACTCAGTGCACCATCCGTCAACACTATTTTTTGAGATTGCCTTTCTGCACGTCAAAAGTTTAAGAGTTGTTACACCAAGTCTCCTTCTAAAAAGAAAAAAAAAAAAAGAAAATAAATCTAGTTCACCTCTGACAAGGTCCGCTCTGCTGTAGCAAACAGGACAGCTATAGAGTCTGTCCAACTCAGAGCAAAGCCAAGTTCACCCAGCACCAAGGAATCCAACCGGGATGTTGTGGCAATGAGGGTAGGCTGTCATCTGTTTGGCTCAGTTAAATACTCTGCACAAAAATAAGGTCTTAATTTATGCACTGGTACTACAACAGCATCTGAACAGAGGCGAACACATTCTCAGTAGTTAAAAGGAGTGGTGCAAAGCTCTCCTGAAGCAGTACAGTTCATTACCTTCCTCCTCCCCTACAGTCAGTAGAAGGGCAGCTGTCATTTGCCTCTTACAAAGGGATCCACACGTGGGACGGGGCAGTCTCACTGCAGACACCCACTGGGGAGCAAGAGGCAGCTGCCAACACCACTACCCACCGTCTGCACCGTGTTCTGCCCTAGGTACAGGGAGGACGGAGTACTACCTTCTTATAAGGTAATACACAGAGATTTCAGCATCAGACAGACACAGAACAGACTACTTTTAAGGCAAGCAAAGGACAACTTGAAGTTAAGTGGCATTGTGCTTATCCCCACCCCTCCCCTAAACATCCCCATACACTTGACCTATGCTGGTCTCATCTTCCCACAGCCCACAGTGCTACTGGACCCACAGGAACTCCTATGCTAGATGCTAATTTTTTCTTGGCAGCTCTGTCACCAACAGGCTGATGGGCAGTTAGCATGGTTATCCTCTCAACTCCACTGGCAGGCAGACCAGAAGATCATTGCTGAGGTCTAAATCTGTGAAGATCTCATCTGTAGTCCTGGTTAATGGGAGCAGGGCAGGAAATGCAGCGTGTAACAGGTCAAGATAAGGTTAAATGCACAAACCAGGCTTCCTGGGGAAGGGAAAATGTAGTTTTAGTTATTCTAGGTCTAGGACCACAGTTCATCAATAGCTTCTCAGTTTCTTGCATCTGATCCAAAATGTTTTGTCCTGAAGAGCTAGTTGCTTTAAGTGCTACCAAGCCACATTTTCACCAGAGCATCTTGCCACCTGTGTGGTCTTCATGCATACAGGTTGCTCTGCTGTGAGTCTTTAGAGAAGTCTTCAGAGTGAATTTGATACAGATCTGGGAAAAGCAGAGAGGAAAAAAAAAAAAATCTAGTTAAACACAGACATTAAGAGGAATAATAAAGAAGTCCTAACAAACTCTGGGACACTAAGAACAGGTTTAGACAGTACAGGTTGGTATTTTATTCTGTCAAAGCAGCACTTTGCCCAGTAGCTACTCAATGAGAGCCTGAAGCAGACATTATGCACACAAGTAGGCTACAACCAGAAATTACAGGTCTTGATGCTAGACTCTGCCTGTTCAGATCCATTCAGGGTGGACAGATGTTTGCAGACTCAGTCTCCAAGCAGGGAACTGTAATCGTCCAGTGACTTGGCAGGAATGGAGAGCTGAACAGCAAGTAATTGCTCATGATCTCTGGGAGGAAGGATAGTTTCCTAGAAACCATAGCACGTTGGAGCTCAGATTTGCTCCTCTGCCTCACGCAAAAGCTGTACTCCCAACGACTAGCAGGAAGGGCACATCTGCCAGCAATTCTGTTTTATGGAGGTTATTGAGTAGCATATCAAAACAGTCTTTTATTGTACCTGCAGGAATATTTACTTGATCTTTCAAGGCTTGTGGCAGAGCAACAAGTTTTTGCACAGGGGTTTCATTCACAGAATTGTTTGCTACTGTATGGAGCACAGCTTGCTGGTTTCTGCCAGACCTGGAACAGTACCAGCTCACATTTCTGAGCTGAGCTCAGCCGTCCAAGAGAGCTGTGCAAAGCACGACTTCCACAGGACTTTGCTAGCCCTAACAAGCACTTTGTTTCCAGATTAGAAGTGACAAAGCTCTAGGTTTACAAATTGAAGTTTAAGAGAGCCCAAAAGGCTGGGCTTCATCTGAAGGAGACTATCATTTAGTCAAATGAACAGGGAATTCATTAAAAACATGACTAGAGGCAGCCTGAAGCAATTAAGCTGTCACTGCTGGGACCAGACTTACTGGAAGTCATGCTCTGAGGACTGATCCTAGGTGTCTGGAAAGTCCCCCAGAAGTTAAGCAGGGCTGAGATGCTCTGGCAACAGCTGAGTCTGCTCTCTCCTGAACCAGAAGAGATTAGCATAGCCAGAGATGAAGTGGTAGGAGTCAGCACTGTAATACCATGGCAAGTCCTCAGCTGTGTCTTGCTCATGCAGTTGAGCTCAAACTTTAACCAAGAGATTTCTTGGAAGCTCAAGATCTTCTACCAGGCTGAAACAATTGTTAAGGCAATCCCCCACACTCCAGTTTTCCTCTGTTTTACAGGGCAGTTAATAGATGCCTCTAATTATCTCTCCATTATCGCATGGATCTTGGGTATTGGTAGCACCTCATTTTTAGCATCTATCAGAATAGCAAGCAGACAAATTCTTTAGGCCCAAGGATTGTGTTAAATCAATTTGCTAGTAAGCATGCAAAGGAGAAAGATGACAAACCAAGATCAGAAGTGAGGATAACATCACCTAGTTGGTAATAGTTAAGGCATACATGAAAATTAAGTCTAATACCTGGGAATCTTGGGTTAGAATTTATTAACTTTTTTGAAAGAAAAAGAGGTTCCAGCCTAAACAAAAAAGAAAAGACTCCACTCATCCCAGCAGAGCCACATACATCAGACAGGATTTTTCTTAGCTGATTTTCCCTACCTTTTTTGCCATTCCTCCGTGCACTTCACAAACCAGAGCTCTTTACCAGGAGATATACGGGTTAGCTGGGAATCCTCCACACAGAAAGCAAACCTAGGAGGAGGAATCAGAAGTCCAGAGAAGGTACCTGTTGTCTCCATGATTAGCAAATAACATGCAATATGGATTGCAGCCAGTTCTAGGACAAGTTATTTGATTTGACATCCTTCCTGCGCAGCATCGTGGTACACCATGAGCCTGATAAATGGCTCCTTTAGTTCCTATGTTAATATTTTATTTGGGGATCTTTGCTTCTACTACCCATATTTCATCAATTGCGGAAACTAGGATGCAGAATACCTTACAGATGATAAGTGATGCTTATTTAAAGCTCTGAGAAATGTGGGAAATTGTCAGTATCAACTGCTGTTCTTTGACAGATCTGGGTTAGCTTTAGCACAACAAGAGCTGGGAGTGCAAGTGCTACGTGCTTGGCAGCTTTGCTTCTTGTTGGTTGCTCAGGCAGCTTTCCAGTTACAGAGATCTCAGAAGGGGCAATATAGTGCTTAAGGAGTTGATGTCACTGCGTTACTAGCTGCAGTTTTAGGTCTAGCTGCTTGTGCCAAACCAGCACATTATGCCTGCAAATAATAGCTATGCCCACCTATATTTCAGTATTTTTGGTGCTGTCAGTATTTTAATCCTCCAGGTACTGTCTAAACCACCTTGAAGTGGGCTAATTTAGTCCCCAAGGGCAGGCAAGACAGTGTCATACTATCTAAATAAAGCAAAAAGAACATCCCAGATCTGATCTGTAGTAACTACTTTTGCTTAAAGCCTAGTTTGCAACCTCATGCTGGCAAGTAACCCACTCTCCTGCACTATGAGGGAGCATTACCTGGCGACACTAAAAATGAAAGACAGCTTAGGATACCAGCTAAGTTCAAAACCCCAGCTTTTCTTGCTAGATTCTGAATATTTCTTCTTTTGATTGAAGTTTCCAGTCAGCTCACATGCAGTCTAACACAATTATTACCTCTGTTGAGTTTCCCCAGATTTCACACGTATACGTCTGATATGCAGTTCCTGGGAAGACTTCACCGGCCGATACCAGTAGCTCTTCAGCTCTTTCCACAGATCATACCATGACTGAGATGTTCCCTCCCAGGTGAGCTTTATTTTTAAAAGTTCACCCATGTCCTCTTCAGTATAGACCAGGAAGGTATTAGTAGCATTTAGGCCAATTTGATCAAGCCTGAAAAACAAGCAGAGACTCAACATTTCTTCCTTATGGAAGCATGCCAGGTGCTCATTCATTCCATGCAAGAAGTTAAACAGAGCCCTTTGCAGCTTATCAAGTGCTCCACGTTCAACTGTCACCAGTTAACTACTGATTAAACTAAAGAAAGTGAGCTTGGATAGCTGGTTCAATACAATGCATCACGTATTTGGCTCAGCTGTCCTTCCATAGCTTAAAGGTGAATTTCATGCCTTGTGTTTCTTCTGGGAGAGGCTAAAGGAGGTCAACAAAAGACCTCCAGAGATACAGGTGCTTTCAGACCATATCCAAATGGTAGAAGGGAAAAGCAAAACAAAGTACTTCAGCAAGGAGCCGTGAAGGCTTTTAGGTAGAGGACTGGGCACATCAAATTGCTTTTTCAGCAATAAATAATTAAATTACACAATGAAAAGTTTTTTGAATGGTGATGGAGTGAGGCTGCTGGGCTCAGGTGCCATGCTAGTGTTACCAGAGGGAAAAGAATGATGCCACTTTGTCTCATCCCAGTGGCCTTCTTAGGCAAACACAACAGGCCAGTTTACTTACATTTCTAAAGAGAGAGGTTCAGAGTCTCCATTGGTGCCATGAAGGGTAACGGAGAAAGTGGGATCAGCCTCTCCCAAGTTCTTGTAGCTGAAGACATGCATTTTCATCTGGTAGTGGTAGACTGGAAAGAAAGAATGAACTTTGTTGAGACACAACATTGCTCAGCATCGCTCTTTGTGAAATAGTGTTGGCTGGCAAAGGCTAGACCCTTTCATTATTGAGACATCACTGATCACTTTTTCCTGCCCTTACTGATTACAAAGTTGACATTTACACAACAGCAGCAGCAGGTCCACTCTGGGGAGGGCTCCCCAAACCTTACACTGCTCTAAGGTTGGGGTGGTCTGGCAAATATGACGTGTAAACTGTAGTTCTGCCCAAAAGGCAGAGTGTCCTTATGGCCAGAGTCCTGTTGATTGTTTTACATAGAGGGAGGAGCACACTAATGCCACAGGACAGCAACGCAGCCAGGAAACAGCAGAAGACTAATTCTTGGTGCTGTGCTGCTCTGAGGTGATGCTACTCTTCCACCTCTACATCTTTCCCAACACTGACTCTGGGAGTCTGCTCTTAGAGGTGAGACTATGCTCTCTCTAAGAGGGGAAGCGTACCTTTGAACGGCATGTCAGCTCTTGTTTTTAAGTACATCTTGCTGTTTCTTTTGTTCCGTATTTTCCTGGCGTTGTAGCCAATGCCGTTGCAGCGGTTCTTCCGGCAGCTCAGGCAGATGCCCTTCTTGAAGCGACTGGAATCGGTGCATTGAAAGGCAAAGCTTTGTTTATCTTGGTTCACAAGGGAGTCCACAAAGAGGTGCACAGACCGCTCGTGTTCACATTTCACAACTTCACCGATTGCTAGAGAAGCAGGGTTGTAAGGGATACATTTTAAGTATTTGTCACTCCAGCAGACGGTAAGATATAGTAAGCTATGCCTACTTGTAGCCCAACTTGAGTTGACTATGGCCAAACGTGAACATTTTTCAAACGATATCAGTTCAAGAGGCTAGTGGAAGACACTTCAAGAGGACTGTTCACTTAATCGCTACCATAAAGAGAGCTTTAAAGAAGATTCTAGGTCCAGCATAAGACAACCGTAGTTTATGATCAGGTGTTAGAGTGAGAACATGCTACTTCAGAATTAAAAGCAGGTCTAGTTTATAGCAACTATCTGCAGCAGTACAGGCAGCTTAGAAGGAAAAAAGAGTTTTCAGTGCTCTTGTAAATCAGATCATCCCCCAGCATCAACCTAAGTCTATTTGTGAGGAGTCTATGGTGACCAGAGGCAAAATAAGTAATGAGAACTTACTCCCATAGGCAATTGCTCCCAAGACATCGCTTAAACCACAGCCAGGCTGGAAGTCTCCCCCATTGGGGTAGATGTCAACATGACCTACAGGCATCTGGATCCCAATGCTAACACCTAGTGTTTCCCTTGTGTAGGTGTGAAGGACATCCACAAAGTTAGCATCATCGGGGGAGAGGCGCTTGCTAGGGTCCACTCCTTCAAACATTGGGCCAGCCGGATCCAAGCCTGGTGTTAAGAGACAGTATGCAAAATGCCAGGTAAGAAATTGGGTTATTTCATACAGAATAGACCCAGGAGCCTGCTGCTAGCAGTCCTCCTAACCAGGTGCTACACAGACAGTCTCTGCCCCATTGCTGATACTGTCCCCCAAGATCTCTTCACCATGGGCTCACTGAGGGAACAAAGATGTCCCATACCATTTCTGGTATAATACAACCCAAGAGTAGCACCAGTCTGCTCTACAGCGATGGCTTCAGCTTGCCTGCTGGAAACAAGGAGCCTTTGCTAGGTGCCAGTGAAGAGAGACTTCAAGAGGTAGCAGATGACTGAACACCAGAAGAGGTCTAGCACCCACAGAGACTGCTGGTAGCCAAAGCTGCCTGGCAACATTCAGTCTATTTTCAGGCTGGACTTATGGAGGGCTAATACAAGTTTAAGCAGCAGCCACGTAATAATCCCTGCTTCTGAGATCCCATAATGGGTTTGGGATGTTCTGTTAATCGCTGAGCATCACCCCCAACCTGAAGCTGTGCTCCTGAGCCATTCCCGTTGACTGTTAGGTGATTTTCCTGCTTAACTAAATACAGGTATTTATTGCTAGGCTCTGTGGAATTCTCACCAGTGCCATGTTTAAGCACCTAATGCAACCCCTTGTACCATACCCTAAGTTCTCACATGTCGAAATCAGCTTTCCTCTGGAGTCAGAAGCACTCTCCAAGATATTTTCAGAATAAGAGGTTGGGGTTTGGGATTGGGTTTTTTTTTTGACCAAACATCCCATGGGACAAACTGCACCCAATAGCTCTCACTTCCATTAGTTTATGAGCTATAATTACAAAAACAGCATCACTCAGAGGTTTAGGATTTGGGTAGTAAGAGCTTGAGCTGGGCTTGTTTTGAGCCCACATTCAACTTCAAATATACTCAAGATCAGGTTGTCCTCTGAAAGGTTTTCATTAAGCCCCTCCTACATTTGGGGTTCAAAATTAAGATACTTTCTCATGTGAAGAGACCCATGCTCCCCACTGCCACTGCAGGTAGGAAACGTGTCATTTCTGAATGAGCAAGCCCAAATCAACATCGCAGCAACACAGGAAACGAGACTCTTCGGGGAAACTCTCTGCTGCTACAGAAAAGTAAGAGACTGCTAAAAAAGCCACTTGCCTGTAATTCTGCCTATTGTCCCATGGACGTGGTTACCAGCAAAGCCGGCAACGTGGGCACCCAGGCTGTACCCGATCAGGTGGACGTTCTCAAGCTGGAAGAGCGGGTTCTCCTGCAAGGAAAAAAGATATGATAACGTTTTTCAGAGCATGTGGCACTGCTCCTATCTGCAGGACTGAAGTCCAATTCTACGCAGAGACTGGAGGGAGGGGGCAGACAGGCATGCTTCGCTCTTTATTTCATCATGACAAGACAAGTTGAACGGTTTGGATGGCACTTGTGGTTTGCCCCCTGTCACAATACCATTTCAACCCCCGTGATGATATTCTTTGTTTGAGCAGCATCTGGAGCAGCCTCCCCCCCGGGGAGCTGCCAGCAGACCTCAGGACTGGCCGTGGACTCGAGTGTAACACTGTGGGTCTTTTCCTTGTTCTTTTCCACCCTCCTGCCGAGCCAACGCTGACTTTGAATGCCCAACTCCTGCGTTCATGTTGCTCAGACAGGTGGAAGGACTCCTAAACCTGAAGCCCACTACACCATCCCTGATCCGGGCACCCTGCAAAGCTGCGTCTCCCAGGAAAGCGCCGCAGCACTTGCTCACGCAAGGGCTGAGCACAGCGCCTGAGCTACAAGCCATCCCAAGCCTCAGGGGTGGGATTACACCAGAGCCTTCCCCACTCATGAGCCTCAGAGCCGGTGTGTGCCCTGTTCCCTTGTGCAACAGTCCCTCACGGAGGGTTACAACAGAGACCGTTCTTAACTCGTGTTACCTGTAACCAGTCGAGCAGCCTCGCTATGCTTTTTCCAACGATCCGCGTGTTGTTCACAGCATCGGTGTAGAGCTGGTGGGCGAGTGGAAGCCAATCCACCACGACCACGTTGGCATCCTTTTCCCTCTCCTGAAGAGCGGATACCAAGCTGCCCAGCCAGGTTTCGAACATGCCACTCATCTAGAAAGAGATTCAGGTGTTAGTTTCCAGCTCGCAGGGCCACGATTACACATTCACAGTTATTTGCATCCATTTACATATTCTGCTCCAGCTGTAAGCTCCTCTGCAAACCCCACTACCTCTCAGCGCTACACTAATGGTGTTAAGTAAAACAGGTTTTGAGAGACTCTGGATGTAATTAGCCACCTTGCCTTTTAAGGCAGGGGGGGAGAGGCATTCATTACCTTATCGCTCTTTTTCTCAAGTGTTTCAGAAATTCTGATGGATTGCAAAATTATTTTCCAGCCCTAGCACTGCTGTTTGCATAAGCCCTGGTAGAGGTTTTAAGTCCCCTGGTGCCACATGCTCAGCCACATCAAATGCAGAAGAAAAAAAGCTTGATCAGGTCTGCCTGCCCTCTGTTTCTTTATCGAGGAGACCGCGTAGCAGAAGTGAAGGCTGGGGACACACTGGTAAAATTACAGAAAGTCTGTATGGGTGTCAAGCCCAATGCCACCTTCACAGTGGTCAGTTAGTTGGATTTTAGGGAAAAATCTCAAGTTCCATTTATGACATTCACATTATAGAGATATGAAGTGATCTTGAGTGGTTGTGAATGAGTTGGGTGATTTCACAGTATGACCCCACCATCACCTTGCTCCGGAGACCTCAGGTGCAGCTACTGAGAGGCCACAGTGCTCTCAAAACATGAGAATTTGTCCCAGATCCCATATTCTAGAGACACAGACCGTGTAGAGGGCGGTTTGCTCTCTGAACCCTGAGCATCACCGAAAGCCGCGTGGGACCCTCCGTACTTACCGTCCAGCCGTGAATGATGAGGAAGGTTTTGGCTGTCACGTTGAACCCGCAGTCCTCCAAACAGCGGCGGTGGCCGATGGCGAGCGCGCAACCGTCCTCTTCGGCGTCCGGAGAGCGGCGGAGGTTGAACTTCACCTGTGGCTTCGCCGCCGGCACACGCGTGTCCTCCCGCAGCTCGGCGGCATCTGCAAACGGGCGGGAGGAGGGAGAAGGTTCAGCAAAACCCCGGCCTCGCCCGGGAGAGGGGAACCTGCTCCCAGGGCACCCCCCGACCCCCCGTGGGCCCGCGATCGCCCACCCACCTCCTCCTCCTCCTCCTTCCAGCCGCGCAACCTCCGCGGCGCACAAAGTGACGCCGGCGCAGAGCAGGAGGACGAGCCCTCTCATCGCTCGGACGGACGGACGGACGGAGGGAGGGAGGGACGGACGGACGGCAGCGGGGCTCGGCAGGCGGCGGGGCGCTTTAAGGGGCTTCGCGGGGTGGTGCTCGTGGCCCGATGGGGCCGGCCCTGGGCTACCATTGGTCACGCCCTCCCCGAACGTCAGGGGGGCGTCAACGGGGGCGTGGCGGGGCGTGGCGCGGCGCTCACGCGTGGGGTGGCGGGGGGGCGGCC
Source organism: Strix uralensis (assembly GCF_047716275.1). NCBI lineage: Eukaryota > Metazoa > Chordata > Aves > Strigiformes > Strigidae > Strix > Strix uralensis. The sequence continues at coordinate 99,724,192 of NC_134012.1, read as the reverse complement.
CGCGGGAAGGGTCCGCGGGAGGTGGGAAGGGGATGGGAAGGGATGGGGGGGAGCCGTGTCACCACCACGCGGAGGTGTTTGCGAGGGTTGAGCCCGCCCGGGTGGTCACGGGTGGGTGCCCAGCGCTGTTACCCCGAGGGGCAGCGGGTCGGGCGGCCCCGCCGAGGGTCGTTTCTCGCGTGGGACAAGGGGAAAGGGTTGGGGCGGGGGGCGGCAGGGCGCTCCCCAGCTGCGCCCACGGGGTCGGCGCTAGCGTGGGTCTGCGGTTTCCAGCTCCACCCGTGGGAACCCCCTGGCTCTTTGCCACTCGGGGTGCTCCAGACCCCACGGGCACAAGGTACCAGCAGAAAGACATCACCCACTCACAGCCCATCGGCTTCTGCAGTCGCGTTAGCGACCCGTTGTGAAAAAATAACCATTTATGCCCACTTTTTTCTTGCCCTTTTTTCTTTTTTTGCCGGTTACTGATCCACAAGAAGAGATTTTATTCTGTTGCTGTCTGCCACATGCGGTGTACAGAGAAGAGGTGATGCTCCGGGACACATGGCTTTCCTGGTCTCTTTTCCTTCCCCTTCCTCTGCCCCGTGGCTCTTTCCCTTTCCCTCCAAACTCACAGCGGAAAGCAAGGAGGAGGCACCGGAGTCTGTGGTTACAAAAATGGCAGGAAAAAGGTGCAGGCAAGCGATGGGCAGATAGGAGGAGAAAAAGATGGAGGCCTAAAACCAGTCAGTAGCAAGGGAGGGAAATAATGGAAAATCAGGTATGGGAATTGCTTTAGCCCTCACTAGTGGATATTGATGGAGAGAATTAATCAGACTTTCCAGCAGTACTTTCCCAGGGTGCTGAGTTCCTACCACGCGCCCCTACGAGCCTCGCTCAACCCAGCCAGCTCCTGACTCCATGTGGGTTGGCAGCTGGTCTAAGTGATCGTTGTAGGTCCCTTCCAATTGAAATGTTCTGTTCTATTCTATTCTATTCTATTCTATTCTATTCTATTCTATTCTATTCCTAATCCTAATCCTAATCCTATTTCTATTCTACTCATTTTTGTCATAGCTCTTGTACACGCAGTAGGTTGTGGCTGGGGACTGCTGCTCTTCTCTCAGGGCTGGTTCCCAGAACCTCTTCATTTCTGACTCCGCAGAGTAAGTACATGTTCCAGGAGCTATTCGAGCACCTCCTGTTTCAGGAGGCTGGAGATGACGCCAGCTGCGTCTCCCCGGGGAGCGTGGGTTTGAGCAGAGCGTCCTGGGGATGCAGCCTCTCCCCCGCAGCTGTGTGGTCCCTCTTGAGGAGCAGCATCCTGACAGCAGGATGGCCTAAAAAAGAAAGGACAGAGGTTTCTCAGCTTCTGGCCCATGACTGGACTTACTCCTGCAGGAAATGAATCAGCTGAGCCTCATCACCAAATGCTTCATCATTTAAAAAAATTCCTGGTGGCAACAAAACCCTGCCAGACCCCCAGTCACTGTGACATCTTCCCATTCTTTCTCCCATGCCTTTGCATTCAGCTGTTGCCTCCTGCCATTGTAAAGCTGTGACGGGTGGGGACGTGTCCTCCTTTTGTCTGTGTAACACCAGGCTCCAGGGGGGGTCCTGCTCTTCGCCTCTGGTTTCCAAGAATGACAGTAGCAGTGAGAATAGCTTAGCAACAGCAAGGAAGGAGTGCATCAAAATAATTCCTGGCTGCTCTGGCCAAAAGGTGATGATCATCCGGGGAGATGCTCCGGAGCGGTTGTGGTGGGCATTGTATCAATGCAGAGAGTGTGGTTCTGCACTGACCTCTCTGTAACCCTGATGGCCTGCAGGGAAGAAGGCTCCCACCCAGAGCTGCTTGGAAAATAACAGTTCGTTAAGCCAAATAATTTTAAGGAGAAATTCCTAGTTTTGATTAGTTTTTCACTAGGAAAGATTTCATGGCTCCCAGATGGAACTCCTGGATATTGTAGTAAGTAATAAATAATAAACCAGGGTAAAATGGATAATAATCCACTTTAAAAGAGCAGGAAGCTCAACATTTATGGCACCTGTAGGGACGTTGCAGGCTTTATCCCAGCAGCTGGTGTGAGCGGAGTGATGCCCGGGGAGATAGTGGCTGTGCTTGGAGACATCTTTCTGGCTCTCTCATTCTCTCCATCCCCACTGTGAATTCCTAAAGATCTCAGTTCAGTCCAAAAGCAGAACAGGTATGTTTTTGAAATCATGAACATTTCTATAGGAAATAGAAAAATATCCCACTTGTCTTAAGTGACAGGCTCTTTGCAGCGGGTGCTGGGTGGCTGAGGCCGAGGCTGGTTTGTTCTTCAGCACCAAACGTGGCAAGTCAGAGCAGAGCCATGAGATGTGGAGGCAGAAAGGACATGAGAGGAGTTAAGCTTTCTTAGTAGCTAAAAGCTAAAATCATGACATGTAAATTAATATGCCAAAAGGTCTGGGGTTTGCTGGTGATCTCGGGGAGGATTAGACAGGTTTTTCATCAGCACCATTTAATTTGAGAGGTTTCCATGCACCCAGCAATGCCACTTCCATATGAGCAGAATATCTCAGACCCGGGTTATGGTCAGTGTCTTCTGCAGGAGCTCGGCATCTCTGATAAAAACAGGCTGTCACCATTCTGCTCAAGGAAACCGAAGTCAGGAGCCTTTTGCAAAATAATTGCCCTGTCTTTAAAATTGGCATGCTGACACCTCCTTTCCTTGCAGAAATCGCATCAAGGAGTATGAATGAACCGCAGCATTGGAGAGCTGAGCATTAAGGGAAAAGGGAAAATCCTTCAGCATCACTTGACCTCTTTAAAGACCTGCGGAGGTAGAGTAATTCTGGTGTGAGCGGCTCTGGAGATCACAAGGAAAATAAAAAGCACCACGGTGGGCGAACGGAGCTGCTGACATTCCATGCCACATACTCCCAGGAAGTGGAAAGAGCAGCAGAGAGAGTGTTTTGCTGCCCAGGGCAGGGTATCACCGCCTCGGTGAGTGGCTGCAGGAGGGATTTGCACAGTACTCCTGCCGCTAAGAGCGCATCCCCTCACATTCACATGGCTAGGAAAGCTCTTGGCTCGAGTGACCCCTCCTGATGGGGAAAAATTGCGGCTCTTGGGTTCGTGGGGTGCTTGTTACTGAAAGCAATGGCACAACAACGAGAGTCAAAGATGCTCCTCTTAAGGATTGATCATTTGCACAAGCAAAGAATAATTTCATCGCTTTAGGTCAGCTATTCAGTGCCAGGGAGTGATTGTTGCTATTCTGCAGGTTTTAAATTCCACATATAGAAATCTGAGAGTGCTTTACACACCTTCCATTCTTGCCACCTGTTTTTTCTCTGTTTTTATTCTTTTTCTTCAATGAAAGAGAGAGTAGGATTTGTAGGAGAGGAAGAGAAGTGGAACGACAGAAATTGTTCTCTTTTTTTTTTTTTTTTTTTAAGTTATAAAACCTTTCTTCTATTCAATTATAAAACACAGCCCAGGCAGTAGAATTTAATGGGATTGGTGTTAGTTTCCTTCTTGGCTCCTTCTGCCTAATTTGTTTCTGAGATGATGGGGCAGGAGGGGTAGAGATGGGGCTGGAGAACAAAGTGGGAGAGGGAGGGGCTGCTTGGATGTCAGCATCCTCAGGGTGCATCGAGCTGGGGCGAAGGCCAGGGGAGGCCCCCACACTGACAGAGCTGACTGCACCCCAAAGGGTGTGCGGCAGCTCTGGTGAAATAACATCCCGGGTTAATCCCTGCATCACCCTGCGCCTGCTCAGCCCAGAACTTCTTGGTTTGTCATCATCCCATCACGCCACCAATTATTTTATACTTAGCACTTACTGCAGAGGGGGGAGATACCGCTTATGTGGCACAGATTCTACTCTGGATATTTTTGTTCTGTGGGCATCAAACTGGGGTGAAAACAGGTCGTGGTGTCTTTGTTTGGCAGCCACTCCTTACCCTGCATAGTCTCTCCTCCCCTCCTCAGCCTTTCAAAAACAGCCCCTCTATGAACATGCTTTGTAGGACCAATACTTCATATCCCTTTGCTTACAGAGAAGGCTAATCTCCATCAGGTTATGAAATCAGCTCACATGCTTCAGTGGCATTACCCACTATTGATATCCCCATTCGATCCCCGTTGAGCTCTCTTTGTTGGAGGTAACCGCTTCTCTTACTTCTTCTAAGCTGATTTCTTAGGCCGCATCATTCAAGTCCCACATCCCCATGGTATTTAGATGTAGTAAAAATGACTGAGGGGAAAATAAATGGCAGCCAGCGAGCCAACTAAACTGTCTGACTATTAATGGTCCTGTTAGTTGCAAATTTACTTTACCACAAAGCCCCCAGCATGTAATCCTTAGATGAATGCCTTTGATTGTGAGGGAATATTTACAGCTGACCCTGCCAGCAGTCTGCAAACCTGCAATGGGCCTCCTGTCCCACATTAAATCCGCTGGCATCTGTTCCTGGGTTCTTATCAAGCACATGCTCTGTTGGTGCAGTGTTTGGGCTGTAGTGCTCGTGGATACGGTGGGCCTTGATGAATAAATCCCCGCATTCCTGTGAAATGCTAATTCTTGTGAACGTTGTCACACAGGGAGGAACGTTACAGTTTGTACCTGCCTCTGGGCATCACCATCCACAGGGAGGTTTCCAGAAGGCTTTGATCCCCGCCGGCTGCCCCCTCCCCATGGCAGGTCTGTGGTCCTGCTGCTGGACCACCCTTCACCAAAGACAAACTTCTTCTTGGCCTCTCTTTGTTGTGCCATTTTCCCAGACATGCCTGAGTGACGCAAAGTGATTTTTACGACGATTTTTACCTCTTTTCCCCCCTGCCCATGCCTCGCATTAGTCCCCCAGCTGCCTGATTGAGCGTGTTGTTCTTGCAGAGACCCTCAGGTGATCTTATGCCATCTCCAGCCACCGCAGAGCTGCGCAGGAGCAGAGGCTGAAGGCCAGCGAGTCCTGACGCCTATTCCCCGTGTCCAAGCGGACAAGTGCAATTCAACGGCTTGTCATTCCCAACACGTCCTGTGGTACATGAGATGGATCCAGACCGCTGGGCTGCTTTGTGTTGGACAGAAGACCCAGTGGTGGGTGGTGGGCCTGCTCCATCCATTCTGCAGACAAGGATGTCTTTTAGGTCTGTGCCGAGGAATGATGTATATTTTCTCTCTTCTTACGCCTTTACCCAAAGCCCATACTTTTCCACCCAAGCTGTATGAATGCTGAGCATGTTTGGGCTTGAACATGGACATGGAGCCAAGCCCAGTGGCAATGCAGAGGTGTCAGGGATGGCCAGGGGGATGTTTGCTTCTTCTCCTTTCTGAGGTCCTGTTTTGGTGAGGGACTTGAGAAATATCTCAGAAGTCTGTGAGCACTTGACCCTTCAGATGGTGGATGTTGAGCCCCCAGCAGCGCTTCTGCTTTAACTCTCCTGCATCCAGCAAAAGGAAGAGATTAAAAAAAACAATAAATCACTAACACTGCTCCCCTGCCTTTTTTTGTCAGTGGAGCATGGAGCTGCTAGAGAGTCCGGAGAGGAGTTTGGGGGGTGGTGATTTGGTTTAGGGATTGCTTTAATGTGTGTATCCTTATCCACATGCTTTTTCTTCAAATCTGCAGGAATATTTGGCCCCAGTCTGGAGTGGATGTGGTGCCACCATCAACGAGATGTACTCAGCACTCAGCTGGACTGCAGCTCGAGAGGAGACCGTAGGAACTGACAGAGCAGGCAGCGGCTCCCCTGCCTGCTTAGATGGGTCTGACAGACTGGGGCACAGCTCTGGCTTTTGGGCTCAATTCTGGTAATTAGCAGCTAAAAGATCTTGCAAGTTGGTGTTCTGGCAGAATAATTAGAAAGCTGATAGCTCCTCCTTCTCCAAAAACTTGCCAGACTAAAGCCCAAACCAGCCATCTAGAGCTTCCTTGTCAGCACTCCTAAATCCACTTTAAATTTATCTCAGTGACACTCAGGCTTTCCAAACTGATCCTGTAAGTCTGGATGGACACCAAAATGAGGAAGCTCTGAGCACGCCCCTCAACTTCCCAGTGCCTATAGGAAAGAGAAGGAATTATGTATTAAAAACAATTCATTTGTTACTTACTTTAGAAAGCCCTATAAATATATATAATGTTAGTTCTCTCCATTATTGCTAATTTGCACTCAAGCTTTAAGGTTGCAAATCTCAGGTAATTGGGGCAGACAGCTCATCCACGTTCTTCCTCTCTTTGTGGTCCTGATTACTGATTTGGCTAGTGTTTAGGAGATGGTCTGGCAGTATTTCACTGTGATTCACATTAAAGGGGAATGGTATTTTAAACCACAAACATACACTTTAAGCAGCACCTTCTGTTGGCTTCACTTATACCAACAATATTATTAATTTCAATTTTTAACCAGCTGGCATGCTTTACTTTGACAACCCATCAGTTATCCCATTCCTGAATCCAGTCTCATTCCTCAGTGTCTCAACAAAAAGGACATCTATCGCATCCATCTGCAGCACATGCAATACGAAAATAGGAGAGAATGAGATGTCCCTGAGGATGGTGGTCCCCCACCGGGCTCTGCTTCACCCCTCAGCCATTTATTCCTAATTGCCTAACTTCTCCCATTTATTGTGTCTGCTGAGTGTGTGGATCTTATTAGGAAGAGTCAGTGGCTCTGTAATTAATTAAGAAAAGCTTGGGGCATTTCTTAATACTTTGTGCTCGTGCTCCTGCCTGGGATGTACAGACATTGCTGATATTCATCGCAGGAACTCCCAGTCCAAGGACAGAGGCAGACAGACTAAGGTCAGGGCACAGGAAATACAAGAGGGTTTTTCTGTGCAGGTCAGTTATACCCTGGGCTGCACCCAGAGCAGTGTGGGCAGCAGGGCGAGGGGGAGGATTCTCCCCCTCTGCTCTGCTCTGGTGAGACCCCCCTGCAGTGCTGGGTCCAGCTCTGGGGGCACCAACATCAGAAGGACACGGACCTGCTCGAGCAGGGGCAGAGGAGGCCACGAAGATGCTCAGTGAGGACAGGCTGAGAGAGTTGGGGGGGTTCAGCTGGAGAAGAGCAGCCTCCCAGGACTGAAAGGGGCTACAGGAAAGGGGGGAGGGACTCTTGATCAGGGGGTAGGGATAGGATGAGGGGGAACGGTTTTAAACTGAAAGAGGGGAGATTCAGACAAGGTAGAAGGAAGAAATTTTTTATCCTATTGCCAGCAATGCCCCATCCCTAGCAATATTCTAGGCCAGGTTGGACAGGGCTCTGAGCAACCTGATCTAGTTCAATGTCCCTGCTCGTTGCAGGGGGTTTGGATTAGATGACCTTTAAAGGTCTCTTCCAACCCAAACTGTTTTGTTATTCTATTCTATGATTCAAGGATACGCTTCGCAGAGCAAGGCTGACCTTTTCTAAGCAGAGCACGACGCAGGAGGTGTGTGCAGAGACCTGCCGGGCAGGCAGGAGAGGGGAGCAGTGGCAGCAGACTTGCCCAGTCTGGGCTGTGGGTGCAGGACTCGTCCCCTTAACCACCTCCCCGTGTGTAATGCTCCCTCCTTACAGTTGCAACACACCTCCATGGCCTCTGCCTCCCGTCCCGTGCCCGTGCAGTTGGCCTGGCGTCCCTGCATGCTGCAGGTCCAGCACCCGACTGAGTCATGGGATGGGGTGGGAGGTGGAGGTGTGCTACCTAGCAGGGCCCCGTGTTCAGCAGACGCCTGCCACAGCCTTGCGCGGCAGTCCCTACCCATCATATGACCTTCCCGAGCACCGGCATGTGACCAGGCCGTGAGCACGCTGGAAAAAAAACATGTGGAGGGGAGAGGAGAGGATGGAGAGGGGGAGGGTGGCTCAGCTAGAAGGGATTAGTAAGCATGGGCAGATAGGGAAAGCTCTGAGAGAGGGGGGCTTGTGTCAGAGATGTTGCAATAGCGAAGGGAGAAGTAGCTGGGATGATGGGAAGAGGGAAAAATCAGCGAGCCGGGAGGGAGGGATGACCTCAGAGGTGACATTTGGGATCACAGTGGGGAAGTCTCTTGTGGAGAGGAAGATGCTGCAATCATCAGAGCAGAAGAGAGCAGAAACTTGGGGAAAATCTCTGACAGTAAGAATAGGAAGGAATGAACACAGAAGCCACGCAGTAGGATGATGAATGAAGATGCTGGAAGGGCTGCTACAGACATGAAGTTTGGGAAAGAATAGATGTTCAGGGCTGTAGCTTCTTGCCTGGCCAAGAACAGAACCCTGTCTGCTGGCTGCAACTTCTGCACAGGTTGTGTTAACAGGCATCATCCAACCTCATTTCCCAGGGTCTGAGCGGATCTCTGCCTCAGTTCAGAACAGGGTGGGCTGCAGGGGTGACACAAGTGGGTCTTGCCTGCAAGGACCATTCCTGCCTCGGGTCCCTCCCTGCGGTGTCTGCCATGAGGGAGGTGGAGGTGCAGAAGCCCCTGGAAGAGAAGAACAGGTTTGATTGTGGTTTATCAGCTGATCCAGAGGAGCTCTTGACCAGGGCAGCCACAAAAAGACAGAGCAGATGATAGCAGAAGAGAGGAGGAGGCTTCTTCGACCCATTTTGGTTGGGAGATGCAATGCAACAGATGGATGGAATTTGAGGCTGTGTTTCATAGTACAGGGCACACTCAGCTTTAGAAATGTTGACAGAATTCACAGATCAAGAAAAGTTGAGGTTGGAAGGGGCCAGCAACCCCCCTGCAGGTCAAAGCAGGGTCAGCCAGGGCTGGTTGCCCAGGATATTGTCCAGCTGTTTTTTTACTACTTCCAAGGATCAAGACTCCACAACCTCTCTGGACCACTTGTTCCAGGGTTCAACCATTCTCACAGTAAAAAAAAAAAAAGTTTTCTCTTATGTTTAAACAGAATTCCATGTATTTTAATTTTACCTAAATGGTGGATGCAAACTGTGGGCAATATACCTGATTCCAGGAATGTTTTTGGTTTCATTAACCAAAAGCACATTTAAAGCAGTTCTTTTTGGTTACGAGCTAGACAAGTTAGAGCAAATGTAAGCCCAGGATTTAATTTATCCCAAATAGTGTTTATGATCAGGCACCTACATGATGTCTTTATTTACTGCCTTACTCATCACAGTGATTGGCTGGTCCATTTCTGGCAATTAAAGCCAGGAACAAGCAGTCACAGACCTGCACAACCTGCGTAAATGGTTTGCTGGCAAGAAATACACTGAATGAACATAAACTTCAGCTACAAGGTTATTTAATCACATAGGAGGTTTATTTTACCGGTGATTCCCCTCCGAGCTGGGCGTGCAGGGGGTGGATGAACCCATAGCTCTAGGACAACGTGCCAAAAATGTTGAGTATTAAGACAGTATCACCTATTCCTGTGGTTTTTTTGTTTTGATCCGGCTGGCGGGTCACCAGCAGCGTGGGGAAAGGTGCTGTGCCTGCTGCGTCACGCTTCAGCCATGGTGACGGTAGGGACAGATACTCAGCTGTCGTGACGCCGAGCTCCCCTGGCTGTTTCCTCACCCCTGGACTGGGTACAGTATATACACGACAGAAATAAATCAACTGTGTAGCTAACCTCTTCTGGCAAAGAATTGTCTGTGTTTTAGGAGGACTCACGGGGAATGAACAGAATTCCAGTTGTTCATGTTTTAGATGATACAGTTATGATGATATGTATATACAGAGATATATATACGAAAATAACTTTATGGTATATCTGCTTAAGAAAGGAAGTTTTGGCCCCCTATGGAAGCACCACTTTTTAAAAATCACAGGAAGGAATATATAGCATAACCGAGCTCTTCAAGTGAGCAAGACAGAACTACTGATGCAGAGCAAAACTCCCCTAGTGTCTTGTCCTGCTAGTGATGATCAGTCCATCTTCTGGGGATGCATTTCCTCCTTTTCCCAGCCAACAGATCTTGCTCCCGGGACTCACTGCCCGGGTCAGTAGATTTTAGGACATGGTTGTGGAGCGTGGCTTAACTGGAGAACTCACCCACCGTGTGTCCAAATGCTGCTGTTTTGCTGACCATGTGAGGAAAAGGCAAACAACGGGAGTGAGCTGTGCCTCTGCAGGAGCGATGCATCTGGGAGGAGGAGTGCAGGAGTCTGTAGGCTGGCCAGGAGAGAGGAGTTCAGGGAAAGAAGGTGCAGGCAGATGTCTGAGGACTGGAAAGCTTCAGCGTTTCCAGCATTCAAGCTGGTTTCAATTTAAAATGTCTTTGTCTTCAAGATTTTCTGCTTAACCATTAGGACAAGGAACCCATTTGTATGTAATTTTGCAAATGACGGTTAATATCCCCACATAACCCTTGGACTCAAAAAAAATGGGTCTGTAAGATGCCAAGAAATCTACAAAAAAAGTTTTGAGGAATTGGCTTCTGTTCCTGTGCAAAGAACGGGTCAAAACCCTCTCCTATAGCACGGCGGACATGCAGTGTGTTTTGGCGAGCCAGAGTTAAGCTTGGCTCACTAGCCCTGATGGATCTGTCTGTCATGGGGATTTTAGCATGGACCCTCCTGTCGCTCTACCTGCCTCTCTGTTAGAAATTACTGCCCCCAAGCAAGGTGGCAGTGGCAGATGTGCACCTGAGTCAACAGCCAGGCACTCGAGCTGCGACAGAAAAGGGGCTAAAAGTGATGCCATGGCCGCTGAACTGGCCGAGCACAGGCACAGGTTGGCTTCTGTTGCGTCTGTTGTGGCAGTGGTTGAACTCTGGAGCTGCTGGAAGGTGAGCAGTGGGGTCCTATGGCTGGAAGTGAGCTCTCTTTTTGGTTCCAGACCTGCTGGGAAAACACAGCTGCAGAGAGCCTTGGAGCTCAGCCCTCCCTCTGGCCGGGAGGGATGGTGGCTATCAAGGGCATTGACTGATTGCCACTTAGGATGACACCTGGCTTGGCAATGCCAGTAGGACTGATAAGGCCGCTTGTTTATTCACAGCTAAAGCCACAACAGGAGTTACGTGATACAACATCCCCGTACCTTTACACTCCCCGCTGCCTGCTGGGCTCTTTCAGGGCAGGTGAACGGGTGCAGCCCCAGGAGCACCTCCAGGGGAGAGGTGTGAAGTCAACACTTTGCAGGCTCCTCGGCAGAAAACCCGCAGCAGGAAGGGTGGGAACATCTTTGCCACAGAATAGCCTCTGGCCTCATGGTTAGGATGCAGCTTCGAAACCTCTCAAGGGAAGAAAACTGAAAGTGGGTCTCCCACATCCTGGGCGTGTGCTGTGTCCACGACGCCACTGGGTTAAGATGGGCACTATTGCTTTCTGCAGGTTTCTACCTCATGAGATGGTAGAAACCTTTGCTGCTCTCATGAGGAGCCCTTGGTGGGAGGATGTTACCAGCAAGAGCTTCCAGAGCACAAAGTAGAAGAATGGTTCAGGTCTGAACACAGTTCGATCTTTGCTTTCAGTGCCTGCTGAGAGAGCGAGGTCTTCCTGGGCATGCAGAGCACAGTCCCCAGGGCTGGATGGTATGGACAGGGGAGCTAAGAGGGATGGCACCGGGGGAGTTTTGCTAAAGTCCCATGGAGTTGAGATTCCAGTAGGATTAGAGGCAGCTGCCTCCTACGCAGTTTTCAGAAACATGATTTTGGACTCGTGTGCCTAAATTTTCTGCCTAGGATCCAAAAGCTCTTTTTGAGGCAGCTCATGCAAGCTAAATATCCAAGGCAGGTGGTGCACTGGGGGAATAATCTGGGTAAATCTCAACAAGGGCGCATGCTCAGCTGCCCCAGCCCTGATCTCAGCACCAGATATGCGCTAGGCTGTCTCTGAGAGCAGTAGTTAACCTCCCAACAAAGATAAAAACATGCATCTCATTTCCTGACACCATCGCAGAAGCTCCTACCTCTACACTTCCACCACCGCAAGCCCTCAGCGGCTGATCATAAACAGTTCCACGTGTCGGGGAAATAGAAAAAGCAAGTAACAGAAGACATGCCGTTTGTTTCGGATCTGACTGATGAACACAACGACCATGTGATAATTCCCACCATGTGTCAACAACTTATGTCTCACACCTCTCTTCCAGCTTTGAATGTCTTGTTGCTTCTGTGCTCTGCTGCTAAGCAGCAGCTGCTCTAACGGTGCTTCCCACAGAAAGGCTGGTTTCCTCCACCAGCACTGGTTTCATGGAGGCATGGGCAGAGGAGAGGGCAGAAGCAACGAAGGACTCAAGTCACAATCACGTGGGCTGTGAGAGGAGATTCCCGCATTATGGTGGGAAAGGCCATGGAAGTGTTTGAGGACCTCAGCTTTTGCTAGTTTTAATTTATCGCATCTAGGAACTTGGCACTCTTGGAACTATTACTGTTCTTGTTCCATGGAAAGGAGAACTGAAACACTGAGAAAGTGTTGGAAGTCATCGCTGAGATCTCTTTTTACATATTTACTATTTCCTCAAAGTCATGAGACCCCAGAGGGGCCACTTTTTCTTGTCTGTTTATTTTTCTCTAGTAACACTTGACTTAGAAAGGCAGTGGTGCGTGTATTTTGGCAGTGCTGATCCTTCTTCACATTACCACTGTTCTGAGATGCTTGTGTGTACTGAGTGCCTTCTAATCCCATGGATGATGATGGAAGTGCTAATTGGTGAAAACCAATGTTGAGTATCTCAAAGTAAGCATCCATGACCAAAAGCTAGTGTGTGTTCTTGTGTGTCCAGGCTCCTAACTCTTTGTTTTCGTGGGAGCTTTGTATATAAAAAGAAGAAATAATGTTTGCCCACATCCCAGCAGGTTTCCTGGCTTTGAGATTGGTGCTTAGAAGTTACCTGGGAGACTTTGCAGAAAGCTTCCTCTTGGAAGCAAAGTAAAAGGCACATTTTAAGGCAGGTGAAGGGAGAGCTGCAGTCACAATTAGAGCTCTATGGTGTTCAGCCACCTAAATATTTCATAGACTCATAGAATGGGTTGGGTCGGAAGGAACTTTAAAGATCATCTAGTTCCAGTCCCCCCACCATGGGCAGGGACACCTTCCTTAAGTAATTAAACTGTTTGTGATAGTTTTTATTCTTCCCATCTGCATGAAATCCTAGCTTCAAGGCTTTGAGGGTTTTTAGCGCTAAAAAAGAGATCCAAAAGTAGCCTTACGGTCAGAGCATTTACACAGGCAGTAAATTCTTGCGCTGCTGATTTCTAAGCACAGAGTTGAACCTGGACTCTCTCGTGCCAGGGAGGTGCTTGGACACCAGACTGCTGGCCCCTTGGGAAGATGCTTTTTTTTTTTCCACCGTGTCAAGCTCTTCTCAATGAGCCTTTTGCTGGAGCTGGGTACCACTGTCAGGAAATGTTTTGGGTTTATTGAACTGCTGCTTCGTCAAACTTCCTAAGCAGTTCTAGTTGCAAACGCAGCCTAAAACGGAAAAAAGAATATTTTTAACAAGTATTTTTTTTTTTTTAAATAGTGGTGCAATAAATACCAGATGCAATTTATAAACATGAATCTCTTCGGTCTCATCTCTTGGATACCTCTGTTCAGCGACGTGCTCGTCTCTATTCCCATCCTCAACTGCCATCTAGCTGCAGCCCTTGGGCTTGCTCTTTAGTCTAGTCTCAACCGATCTCTGGTCTGTAAACAAAACTGGCCTTGACCTGAGGGTTAATAAAATTGTGTCTTGGCTCCAGCGGACAGGCCTTCCTGAATAAAAGAGGTCTCTTCCCCGGACAGCGAGGGATCTGACGGGGCTAAGCCCTGAGGGCGGCGGGCCCGGCGCCATTTTGCGGGGCCGGGCCCGGGGCTGTGGGGAGCCCCGCGCCCACAGACACGAAGGCGCTGCCTGGCGCACACGCACGCTCGATTTCACACCTCGGGCTCACACACGGGACCGTGCCGCCCTGACCCGGGCGTTCGTCCACCGTCCCCCCGAGCGCCCCTCGCCCCCGATCCCGGCTGGGCTCTCGCGGGATCCGGGGCGCACCGCGAGGGCTGGCGGCTCTCGCGAGAGCTGGCGGCGCTGCCGGCTCCCGGCATGCTCTGCTCTTCCTCTTCCCGCCGCCGCCCTGAGGTGAGGGGGCCATGGCGGACAGGGCGCGGGGTCCATCCGGGCCCATCCCGCCCGGGGCGCCCCGGGGAGGGATGAGGGGGCGAGGGCTCGATCCGTTTCACCGGGCGCCCTCGGTATTTGGGGGGATGGCGCGGGAGAGGACGGACAGGGGACGGAGATGGCAGGCGGGCGTGAGGTGGAAGCAGGCCCTGGGGAGAGGCCATGGCTGCGGTGATGACTTTCTTAGGACACCTTTGGATTTAATTGTGAAAAGAATGCGTGATTTCTGAGCAGCTCCTTCAGTTAGCTATCAGCAGGAAGGTCAACACACCCGTCCGCATGTCTACGTTAGAAGCGTAATATGGGGTCTTTTTCATTGCTTTGCAGTTGAGCTCCAAAAATGGTGCGCTACTCTCTGGATCCGGAGAACCCCACGAAATGTGAGTTGTTTTTCGTGAGTGTTGGTTAGGAGCCTTTACTGAAGCCGTGGAGGTTTTAATTCTAACAGTTGGTCTTTTTTGTCCGCAGCATGCAAGTCACGGGGGTCCAACCTGCGAGTGCATTTCAAGGTACTTCGCGTGTGGATAAAGGAAACATAAATTCATTTTGTTTTGGGGTTTTTTGTATTTTTTTTTTTTTAACGAAGGCAGTGTCTTTTACTCTCCTGTATTATTATGTAGTTACTTAAGGGTGGTAGCATAGGTTTATGGCCTGTGCTTGCGGTAACTGCTTCTAAGGGTTTCCATCCCCAGGATGAAAAATAAGATGGTGTGTCTTAAAGAGCTACCCATCTGACCTAGATAATAAAATACAACAGGAAAACGGTTGCAGGGAATTGAGGAGGAGGAATTGGGCTACTGATCTATTTCATTTGTCTTACTTCGCCTTTCTGGTTGTTTGGGAAGAACATTGTGTTCATCTGATCGTGCTGCTGGGCGAGAAGTATGGCGGGGGGAGAGGCTTGAGGTGTTTGGCATGAGGATATGGGTTCCTCTGGAAAAGGTGCAGGACATGATCGAGTTAACCACAAAACCAAAGCTGAGCGGATATTTCTCTGCTCGGCGTTATATAGTGCAAGTGAAAGAGAGATTTCACTTCTTTTGCTTTACTCCTTTATTATGATCAGGTAGCATCACAGTTACTCTCTGACTGTCATGTTTAGTGTGCTGCCTTAAGCAGTGATACTGTATGCTTGATTTTTCTTTTTGAACCTTCTCTCCCTTCTATAATTCCCTCATAGAAATAATTACATTGCTTGTAGTTTGTTTGTGTAGCTTGTTTTCTTGTCGCCTGCTCTGTGGTGCCATATTTGACATTTTAGTAGGAATTTCCCCTTCACGCTCCTGCTTTTTTGGATTAGTGGCCAAAGACGAGCAATGAAGAATATAAATACTCAAATTTTAGTTTTGCTCGTTGGAAAGATCTAGCCATTAGGTTAAAAACCAATAAGGATGTGCCAGAGCCACAAATTCAGTAATGGAGGTCATACCAAGGGTTAGAAAAGCAGGTAGCAAAAAAAAAGCATTGTTAATTTTTCTTTAATTTTGTTCTTCTCTGCAACTGTTTCTTTTAAACTGAATTTGTAGCAAAAAGAATAGGATCCAGGAAAGGGAGAGAAGTGCTTTTGCCCGCATTGTAACTTGGAAAGATGTGTTAAAAGGAACTTTGCTGTGCTCTGTGTTGGTAGAACACACGTGAGACGGCCCAGGCCATCAAGGGCATGCACATCCGCAAGGCCACCAAGTACCTGAAGGACGTCACCCTGAAGAAGCAGTGCGTTCCCTTCCGTCGCTACAACGGGGGCGTCGGGAGATGCGCCCAGGTGAGGTCCGAGATGGAAACGTGGGAGGGAGGCCTTGGCTCGTTGAGAGAGAAAGATGGATGTTGAGGCAGTGTGGAGAATAGACTTGTCATGGTTGATGATAATGTTGTATTAAAATGTAAGAGTTACTCTTAATTCCAGTACAGCCAGCATTGCATCAACTTGCAGTGTCAAGTCATTGATCAAATTTAATTATTTTCGTATCCGATCTTACTAAAAGATGGCAAGTTAACAGCATGTAAAAGGCAAGTTGTGTTGCAGTAGGACAAAAAAGAGAACTCTCCTCTTCTTCCAGGCCAAGCAATGGGGCTGGACGCAGGGACGCTGGCCCAAGAAAAGCGCCGAGTTCTTGCTGCACATGCTCAAAAACGCGGAGAGCAACGCTGAGCTCAAGGTGGGTCATGCAGGGGTAACTCAATGCCGAGTGTTGGTGTCGTGCTCTGTGTCGGGTGCTCCGGAACTCGGTGGTGGGACAAGGCCTGAGTTGTACAGAGGCCTTGGTGTGCTGTTTGTTTGAAGTAGGCTACGTGTGTTTTTCAAGTGAAAATGTGAGTAGTAATTTTTCACAGGTAGCTAGTTTTCTGTGGCTATTGACTGTTTGGAATAAACGTGGCTTAGATCTCAAAATCTACAAAAGAAAGCAAAATCTGTGGATTCTTGGTCAATTTGTAGTATACTCGGCACTTAATTTGGTGATTGATGGCAGTGATGACTATCTTAGGACACCTTTGGAGTAACCATGAAATAATAATATTTTTCCTGAGCCATCAGCATCATTTTAAATCCATCATGACCTGTAGAAGGGTGATTGGTGTTTTTCTGACTTCAGCTGGTGCTTTCTTGGTAAATACTCAGTTCTGTGACACCGCCGAGTTGAGATGAGCTTCTGGGGGTGGTTATTGATGGTTTTTGCTGCGGAGGTTATTAATTTGAAGAGGAAAAACAAGTCACAAGTGTTATCTCAACCCCCTGCCAGGGTCTTGATGTGGATTCTCTGGTCATCGAGCACATCCAGGTCAACAAGGCTCCCAAAATGCGCAGGCGCACCTACCGAGCGCACGGCAGGATCAATCCCTACATGAGCTCCCCCTGCCACATCGAGATGATCCTCACCGAGAAGGAGCAGATCGTTCCCAAGCCAGAAGAAGAAGTTGCTCAAAAGAAAAAGGTACTGAAGCATCGTGTCCTCACTTGTCTTTAATGTCACTGGCAAGAAACGAGGGTGTTGATGCTCTGCGTTTTTCAGATGAGAGGGGTTGCTGTGATGACTATCTTAGGACACCTTTGGAGTACCCATGAAAAAAAATAAATTATTTCTGAGCAACCTCAATATTTACTGTAAACACACTGTGGAGAGCTTAGGAAAATGGTTTCCTCATGGAAATGGTTCTTCCCTCCCCCAGAGCAGTCAGCATTCTCCATCCCTGCATGTAAATCCGAGCTGTTAGAGTAAAATTTGCATCGAGTTGAAATCCCGTGAGCAGTGTAGTGCTTGTAGGGACTTGTACTTACGTGCAAGTATGGTTAGTGGTTCGTTTCTTAAATGGGTGAAGAAATTTCTAACAATTCTCAGCACTTCTTTCAAGGGATGACTGTGAACTGTTCTCATTTTCTGCGTTTGTTTTTCAGATATCCCAGAAGAAGCTGAAGAAGCAAAAGCTAATGGCTCGGGAGTAAATGTGACACAGCAGGTGTACATAAATAAAACTTCAAAGTTTCTTGTGCGAGTGCTGCTTTGTTCTGTTGGTGCTTTTACTGTAAATCTGCTCCACGTTATGGGTGACGGGAGCTGGGGGCAGTCAGCGCTGCTCCCACCCACGCCGTTACCTCACCCGGGGTGGGACGGTGGTGACTTAGGACTATTTTCATGTATAAAACAAAATAATGGAGAAACAAACACCGGGGGGTCCTATCCCACAGACACCCCCGGGCCTGAGGCGATTCCCGCCGGCGGGCGTGGGGGGCGGGGCGTATGTCGCGTGACGCGCACACCTCCTCCTCCCATTGGTTGTCAGGCCGCGGCGTGCGTCAGCCGGAAGCGCGGGGTCTGTTTCCGGTGCGGCGGCGGCGGCGGCGGCGGAGGAGGAAGCAGCAGCAGCAGCAGCGTCCGGTAACGGGCTGAGGTGAGTGCGAGGCCGGGCGGGATCCATCTCCTGCGACGAGGCTGGGGCTGCTCCCCCGGGCGGCCCTGCGTGGTCCGGCGGGGCCCGGGGCATGGCCGCCCGGCTGGAGGCGGCCCCGGGGCTGGAGCGGGTCCGTTAACCAGGAGCGGAGGGGGTGAATCGCGAAGCGTAACGGCTCATGCTGAGGTGAGGAGGTCTTGGGTTTTGAGGTGTGTTTGAGGGGAGGTTGAGCGATTCGGAAACCCTTTGCGCTCCAGCCTTTACCTCCGTACCAAGGGGAGGGGAAATGCCGGCGCTGGTCATCGGTTACCGTAAACCGGGAGGGCTGGCCTAGCTTCGGGGGAATGTTCGAGACTGAGCGTCGGCCTGCAGAGAAGCAGAACTGGAACGTATCACTAAATTAGCTCTTCTAGACTAGGTCGGCCTTTATGAGAAAAAAAAACCTCACCTTTTTGTCCGAGTAGCCTTTTTTGTTTTCTATTTCCATAATAACTGAGTTACACATGGGAAACAAAGACTAAACGTACTTAAATTTGCAATGTCATGCCTGTTCTCTCTGCTGACCCCGATGCACAGAGGGGAACAAAAGCTTGTATCACAAAGAAATAAGCTTGCTGTTAAAATTGGACCGTTTGCCCTTTTTTTTTTTCCTAAAAATGAATTGCCAGCTATGCAGCCAACAGAGCATCACCAAATCACGGAAGAAACTCGTGAACAGTATTTCAATGTATTAAGAGCGGTGTTATGCTTCCACTGCCTTGTTTTTCCATCTGGCAGGAGTATGACTTATTTTTTGGTCTGGAATCTTGACATGAAGTGGCTGCAGAGACAGAAAAACAGCCTGGCGTGTTCCCTCCAGCTACGCTCTCTAGCTAATGGGTAAATCCAAAACTTCTGGCTGAAGATTTAGTATCTAGAAAGCTATGTCAGAGAGAGTAGCTGAATTGTCTTTTTGAACGGCTTTAATGGGTTACCTTACTCATATTGTCTCAATTTCAGATTCAAACTACGTTTGAAGTAGCTGAAACTACTCTTGGAAGTGGTCAGCTGGAAATTGATACCAAGTTGTTCCACAGGGCCTGGGGCTAAAATCTTTAGGATAGCTTAAAAAAAAAAAAAGAAACTGAACCCAAAACGAAGTGTACACATCTGCCTCTTCATTCTCCATCCTGGAAAGCTTTTGTTTTGCTTCTTAACGTAAGAATTCACATGTCAGCAGCCTTGAATCCTGCGAAGGGCAGAGCTGTGCTGTGCAGCAGAGTGTATCTAATGTATTGCTCATCAGCACTGAGAGGGACGTCTCTAATCCTACTTAACTGCTTCCTCTCCCCGTTGTACCTTTCCACCCCCACGCTGTGGTTTTCTGCTTTTTTCATCGCAGGCTTCAGGCTGCCGTTTTTGAAGACTTCTTCCTGCTTTTGGGAGAGAGGGAAGGATTCATTTTCTAATAGTTTGGCCAATTGTATGG